>NC_090816.1:64286187-64610732 GCF_000390325.3 Nicotiana tomentosiformis
AACATCCGAATCACGTCAAACCAACTCCGTTTCTCAACAAATTTCATAGACAAGTCATAAATATGGTATTGGACCTATACCGGGTTCCAGAACCAAAATACGGACCCGATATCCAAAAAGTCAACTATGGGTCAAACATTTCAAATTCATTAAGCCTTTAGCTTTCAAATTTCAACAAAGTCCGATATCTCGGGCAAGGGACTTTTGCATTCGATTCCGGGCATACGCCCAAGTCCCAAATCACAATACGGACCCACCAGGATCGTCAAAACACGAATCCGGGTCTGTTTGCTCAAAATATTGACCGAAGTCAACTAAAATGAAGTTTTAAAACATAAAAGCTTTCAGGAAACACGCCCGAACTTTGCACGCAAATCGAGGAGGGTAAAAATGAGTTTTTTAATGCTCCGGATCACAGATTTACATTTTAAAACATTAGATGGCCTATCGGGTCATCACACTAGGTCACCTTTCCCACTCTCTGAAGAATCTTAAAGGGTCCGATATACCTAGGGCTCAACTTTCCCTTCTTTCCGAACCTCATCACACCCTTCATGGGTGAAACCCGGAGCAACACCCTCTCTCCGACCATGAATGCAACATCACGAACTCTACAGTCGGCATAACTATTCTTCCTAGACTGAGCGGTGCAAATTCGATCCTGAATAATCTTGAACTTATCCAAGGCATCCTGTACCAAATCTGTACCCAACAACTGAGCCTTCCCTGGCTCGAACCATCCAATTGGCGAACGACACCGCCTCCCGTATAATGCCTCATAGGGAGCCATCTGAATGTTTGACTTGTAGCTATTTTTCTAAGCAAACTCCGTAAGTGGAAGGAACTGATCCCAAGAAACCCCGAAGTCCATAACACAAGCGCCAAGCATATCCTCCAATATCTGAATAGTGCGCTCGGATTGTCCGTCCGTCTGGGATGAAATGGTATGCTCCACTAAACCTCGTGGCCAACTCACATTGTACTACCCTCCAGAAGTGCAAGGTGAACTATGTACCTCGATCAGAAATGATAGACACGAGCACACCGTGAAGACGGACGATCTCTTGGATGTAGATCTCAGCTAACCGCTCTGAAGAATAGGTAACTGCCACTGGAATGAAATGTTCCGACTTGGCCAACCTGTCCATAATGACCCATACCGCGTCGAACTTCCTCTAGGACCGTGGGAGTCCAACAACAAAATCCATAGTTATACGCTCCCACTTCCACTCAAGAATCTCTAACTTCTGAAGCAAACCACCAGGCCTCTGATGCTCGTACTTAACTTTCTGACAATTTAGATACCGAGCTGCATATGCAACTATATCCTTCTTCATCTACATATGCAACTATATCCTTCTTCATCCTCCTCCACCAATAATGCTGCCGTAAATCTTGATACATCTTAACGGTGCCCGAATGAATAGAATACCGGGAATTGTGGGCCTCCTCAAGAATCAACTCACGAAGCCCATCCACATTGGGCACACAAATACGACCATGCATCCTCAAAACTCCATCATCTACAATAGTAACCTGCTTGGCACCACCGTGCTGCATCGTGTCCCTAAGGACAAGAAAATGGGGATCATCATGCTGACACTCTCTGATGTGCTCATACAAGGAAGACCGAGCAACTGTGCAAGCTAAAAAACGAATGGGCTCTGAAACATCTAACCTCACAAATTGATTGGCCAAAGCCTGAATATCTGCAGCAAGCGACCTCTCACCAACTGGAATGTACGCAAGGCTGCCCATGCTCACAACCTTTCTACTCAAGGAGTCGGCAACCACATTGGCCTTCCCAAGATGAAACAAAATAGTGATATCATAGTCTTCCAGCAGCTCCAACCATCTCCTCTGCCTCAAGTTGAGATCCTTTTGTTTAAAAAAATATTATAGACTTCGATGATCAGTGAATACCTCACACGACATGCCGTAAAGAAAGTGCCTCCAAATCTTTAGTGCATGAACAATGGCTGCCAACTCTAAGTCATGAATATGGTAATTCTTCTCATGAACCTTCAATTGTCATGATGCGTATGCAATCACCCTACCATCCTGCATCAATACAACACCGAGCCCAGTACGAGATGCATTACAATATGCTGTGTAGGATCCTGAACCAGTGGGCAACACCAACACTAGCGCTATAGTCAAAGCAGTCTTGAGCTTCTGAAAGCTCAACTCACACTCTTCCAACCATCTGAACGGGGCACCCTTCTAGTTCATTCTAGTTAACGTGGCTGCTATAGATGAAAACCCCTCCACGAACAGGCGATATTAACCTGCCAAACCCAGGAAACTCCGGATCTCTATAGCTGAAGCAGGTCTAGGCCAGTTTTGGACTGCCTCAATCTTCTTAGGATCCACCTTTATGCCCTCTTCCGATACAACATGTCCCAATAAGGTGACCTAGTTCAACCAAAATGCACACTTTGAAAACTTGGCATATAACTAACTGGCTATCTCTCAGAGTCTGAAGTACAATCCGAAGATGCTGTTCATGCTCCTCTCGGCTGCGGGAATAGATCAAGATATCATCAATAGATACAATCATAAAAGATCCAAATAGGGCTTGAACACCCGGTTCATCAAATCCATGAATGTTGCTGGGGCATTTGTCAACCCAAATGACATTACTAGGAGCTCATAATGCCCATATAGAGTCCAAAAAGCCGTCTTAGGGACATCGGATGCCCTACCCCTCAACTGATGGTAGCTAGACCTCAAATCAATCTTCAAAAATAATTTGGCATCCTGAAACTGATCAAATAAGTCATCAATCATCGGCAACATATACTTGTTCTTTATAGTGACTTTGTTCAATTACTGATAGTCTATACACATCCTCATCGACCCATCCTTCTTCTTCAAGTACAACACGGGCGCTTCCCAAGGTGGGAGGCTAGGTCTAATAAAGCCCTTATCATGTAAGTCTTACAACTGCTCCTTCAATTCCTTCAACTTAGGTGGTGCCATATGGTATGGTAGAATAAATTGGTTGAGTGACCAGAGCCAAATCAATACAGAAGTCAATATCTTTGTTGGGTGGCATTCCCGACAGATCTGCAGGAAACACCTGTGGAAACTCACGAACAGCTGGCACTGAATTCATGAAAGGAACCTCCACACTAGAATCACGGACATAGGCAAAATAAGCTAGACATCCCTTCTCGACCATGTGTCGAGCCTTCACATAAGATATAACTCTACCAAGAGTCCCCCTCCACTCTAATCTAGGCAACCCCGGCATGGCTAAGGTCACCGTCATGGCGTGACAGTCCAATACAGCGTGATAAGGTGACAGCCAATCCATACCCATTATGACATCAAAATCTACCATATTAAGGAGTAGAAGATCTACACTAGTCTTAAGACTCCCAATACACGATCTACAATGATAGAATCTCCTACATGCATGGACACATACATGGGAGCACTCAAGGAGTCAAGAGGCGCAACCAGATATGTAGCAAAATAAGATGACACATAAGAGTAAGTAGATCCCGAATCAAATAGAAATGAAGCATCTCTCTGGAAAACGAGAAGAATTCATATGATAACGGCGTCTGATGACTCGGCCTAAGGCCTAGCTAGGAAAGCATAACATCGGGGCTGGGCCCCACCACTCTAAACTACGTCACTGGGACGGCTTCTAGTTGGCTGGCCTCCACCTCTAAAGGCCTGACCTCCACCTCTAATGGCTTGACCTCCACCTCTGGCTGCCTGACCCTTGCCTTTATCTGGATGAGTGGGCGGTGGAGCAACCGGTGCCAGAATCATGGCATGAGAGCCCTGCTGCTGCACGCTGCCCTGTGACCTTGGGCAAAATATAGCAATGAGCCTCATATCACCACAAGTGTAACAAGCCCTCGGCTGCTGTGACTGCTGACCCGGGAACTGTCCCTGAGGAACTGAATAACCACTTTGATAGCTCTGGATCGGAGGTATGCTGATAAGAGCTGGCTGTCCAGAATGCGGCACGTAAGGACCATGGCCCCCTGAAGCATTGTGAGATGCTTGGAGCTCTGAATGAAATGGCCTGGGAGGATAGACTCTAGCAAAAGCACCCCTGCCTCCAGATGAGGCACCGTTGAAACTACCGGAATGACGGGGCCTCTTATCTTACACCGACTCCCTCTCCTCAACACGAACTAACTCGATACGTCTGGCAATATCAACAGCCATTTGGAAGGTAATATCACTCCCTGTCTCCTTGGCCATCTGAAGCCTGAGAGTGTAAGTGAGCCCATCAATAAATCTCCTCACTCACTCCTTCTCAGTAGGAAGCAAGATAGTGGAATGGCGAGCTAAGTCCACAAATTGAGTCTCCTACTGGGTGATAGTCATACCACCCTGCTGAAGTCGTTCAAACTTCCTGTGATACTCCTCTCTCAAAGTGACAGGGATGAACGTCTCTAAAAAGAGCTGTGAGAATTGATCCCAGGTAAGTGTAGGCGACCGAGCTAGTCTAGTCAACATATAATCTCTCCACCATCTCCGGGCGAAACCAGTCAGCTGAAATGCTGCAAAATCGACCCCATTGGTATCAACTATACCCATGTTCCGCACTACCTTATGGCAACGATCCAGAAAATCCTGTGGGTCCTCAGAAGATGCACCACTGAAATGAACAGGAAAAAACTTGGTGAACTTATCAAACCTCAACACAACCTTAGAAGATAAAGTAGGCCTATCACCGGTCTGTGCCGCAACAACCGGCTGAACTACCCCAACTGGCGGGGCTGCAGGAGTCTGAAACTGGGAAGCCACCTGCTCCGGGTTGTGAGTAGGAAGAGTTTGTGCTCCTCCCCCAGCCCGAGAGACGGCTGGTGCCACCGAAAATGTACCGGTCTGGGTCACACTCTCTATAAGGCCCACCAAACAGACTAGAGTGTCCTAAAGCACTGAAGTGGGTAAGAACCCCTCCGGGACCTAAGCTGGCCCCACAGGCACAGTTTGAGTTGGAACCTCCTTCTCGAAATCTACTGAGGCTCTACTGCTCGAGCTCTAGGCTGAGCTCTGCCTCTGCCTCTTCCTCGACCTCTACCACGAACTCGGCCTCGACCTCTGCCCCATGTCGTAGCTGCCACAGGGGGCTCCGGCTCCTATCCGGCGGTAGATGCAATGCGTGTTCTCGCCATCTGTGAGAGAATAAGAATAGAAGGGTTCAATAATCAATGATAGAATAAAATAGCATGACAGAGTAAGAAAGAAGTGACACTTTTCCTACACTCCATAGCATGTGGAAGATAAGTACATACCTCTCCATATCGATCCTCCAGACTCTACTAAGCCTGCTCGTGACTCATGAGACCTAGGCAACCTAGTGCTTTGATACCAACTTTTCACGACACGAAAATCCCACCCTCGGGACCGTGATGGCGCCTAACATTTCACTTGGTAGGCAAGCCAATGTTAGAATAGTTTTTCCATTTTAATAGTTAAAATTAAATAATAATAAGGAAACCGAAATAGCTGAAATAATTTATGAAGTGGGGTGCGGAAAACCATAACATCTGAAGTATCTAATACAACCTGAATCTGGTGTCACAAGTGCACAGGCTACTAGAAGTTTTACAAATAGAGTGTGAAATAAATACAACTGTTTCGAATGAAATGAACAGTATAGGAGGAAAGAGGAAGGGGACTTCAAGGTCTGCGGACGTTAGCAGATCTACCTCAAGTCTCCGAATGATAATCCGAGCTAGTGCACCTCACGTACAACTAGGAGCAGTACAAAATCTGCACAAGAAGTGTAGAGTGTAGTATGAGTACAACCGACCCAATGTACTCCATGAGTGTCGAGCCTAACCTCGACGAGGTAGTGATGAACCTAGCCTCGACGAGGTAGTGATGAGGCTATGAAAGGACACTCACATAATTAAACATGTACAAACATAGATATATGTACCAAACAACAACATAATAGAGATTTAATATGTACAATTTGGGAGGGGACATGCGAAAGGGGAAATAAATACGATAACTACAACAGGAAAGAAAGCACTGACAGTCAAATAATTCATCAACCAAAGAGGACAAATAACATACGATATTAAAATGGAACGGCATCACCCTTCATGATTTTACTCTCATCATTACCATAAAGTGATGTCATAAGAGAAATGAAATGGCACGGCATCACCTTTCGTACTTTTACTCTCGTCCTCACCATGTATCAGTGAATAACTTATATAGATTGGTACGACATCACCCTTCGTGCTTTAACACTCTCCCTTACCATGTCGTGATGAATACACAAATTCGGGAGACAAATAATGCAAGGGATGTACTTTACGTCAATTATGATTCCAAGATACCAAACCTCAACTTCCACAAACTCTACCATTACCAATTATTCCATGAGTACGGAAAGAATGATCAAATAAGTAATAATTTAATCTAAGTATGGATGTCATAATTAAAGAGGCAATAAATCACAAGGAAACAAGTTCTACCCGCATGCTTTAACCCAACAACAACACATAAGTACTCGTCGCCTAACATATACGTTGTACCCACACATTAAACACGTAGCAAATAGGCAAACAAGTCCTAATCCCTCAAGTCAATGTTAATCTCGATACTTGCCTCGCTCCGCAACCAATTCAAAGAGTAACTACCACCTTGCCTTTTGAACAAGCCTTCGAACCAAACAAATCTTGCAAATTATCAACCAAACGATTCAAAATAGACCTTAGAAAATGCCCACGAATGCAAGAGATTCACTTTAGATCAATATTGAAAAAGTCAACAAAAGTCAACCCCCGGGCTCGGTTGGTCAAAATCCAAGGTTCAGAACAAAACCCGATCACCCATTCACCCCCGAGCCCGGTTATGTAATTCAATTCAAAATCCAACCTCAATTCGAGGTCTAAATTTTAATTTTACAAAAATCCCTAATTCTACCCAAATCCCTAATTTCTACCATGGAAATCCTAGATTTAAGGTTAAAATCTGATGAAATGAAATTAGAAATTGAAAGAAAGTAGGTTAGAGTAACTTACCAATGAATTTAGGAAGAAGAACTCTTGGGAAAATCGTCTCTAAGGTGTTTATGGTTGATAATTTGAGAGAATGAGCTAAAATCTCATTTTTCTCAGCTTTTGCCCAGGCGCTGATGTCGCAATTGCGACCAGGGGCTCGCAATTTCGAACCCCACAAATCCGAGAATAGATTCGCAAAAGCGAAGAAGCTCACAACTCTGCTATCATCGCATTTGCGATGATTTGTTCGCAAATGGGAACTCTGGGACTCCGCAAATGCGACCTTTTGATCGCAAATGCGATCTATTGCTGACCCATCCCCTCTTCGCAAATGCAAACCTAACAGGAATTTGAATGTTCGCAAATGCAAACACTGACCTCGCAATTGCGAGATCGGAGACTTGCACCAGAACAAGATGCACCAGCTATTTTTCCTAAGACCAAAACCACTTGAAGCCTATCAGAAACTCACCTGAGCTCTCGGGGCTCCAAACCAAACATGCACACAAGTCCAATAACATCATACGAACTCGCTCGCGTGATCAAAACACCAAAATAACACCTAACACGACGCATCAGACACCAAAACGAATGAAAGTTTCAATGAAGCTTAAGAACTTTCAATATTTCAACCGGACGTAAGAATTATGTCAAATCAACTCTATTTTGCACAAAATTTTGCAGACAAGTCATAAATACAGTAATGAACCTATACCATGTCCCAGAACCAAAATTCGGAACCGATAGTAATAAAGTCAAACTTCGGTTAAACTTATTAATTATGTACACCCTTAAGCCTCTAGTTTGCAATAAATTGCAATAATTCGAGCTAGGGACTTTCCGGGCATACGCCCAAGTCCCAACTCACGATACAGACCCACCAGGACCGTAAAAACACTGATCTAGGTCTGTTTATTCAAAACGTTGACTGAAGTCAACTCAAATGAGTTTTAAGGCACGTTTCAAATTTTTATCACATTTTCACATAAAAATCTTTCGAAAAAAGACACAAACTACGCACACAAATCGAGGAAGGCTAAATGGAGGTAATTGAGGTTTCGAAACACAGAATTTAAGGTTAAAACTGTAAATGACCTATCTGTCACGACCCAAAATCCGACTAGTCATAATGGCACCTAACCCAACCCGCTAGGTAAGCCAATTAACCACTAACCAATTCCAATAACAATTAGTAAAGAAATTAAGTAAAGAAATATCTGAATCTAATACATTCCCCAAGAACTGGTAGTACAAATCATGAGCTTCTAAGAATAGAGATTACAAAGTGTAAATGAAATATATACATAGTCTGTTTGAAAAGTACATAAACAGAGTTTTACAGATCTAAAGCTACCACGAAGAAGAGGCAGCTACAACCAGGATACAGGTACATCTTCAATCCAGCTCCCATCGAACACAACAATATCAACAGCCAACATCTGCACGCAAGGTGCAGAAGTGTAGTATAAGTACAACCGACCCCATGTACTCAATAAGTAACAAACCTAACCTTAGGTTAAAAGTAGTAACGAGCTAACATAAAGGTCGGGTCTAACACCAATATTCCACAACCGTTCATAACAGCATAGTACACGTAACAAAATAGTATCTCAGAAATAAAAGGCTCAGTCCATTCACAGTTCCAGAAATATAGGCATTTCTTTTCAAGTATCTCAGTGAAAATCCAAATCTTTTACCGAAACAGCCAAAATACGAGTAAGTTTGAAAATTGTGATTTTTCCCAAAACTCCTTTCAACAAATAGTAAGATGTTTTATTTTCAGATAGCATGAGGAAAGTACTTATCTATGCCTACATGTCAAGATACAAGTAAAATCATAATTGTCCCCAAAATCGGGTAGCGGAAGGAAATGCATTTCTTTGCATATATCTTAAGTACGCATGTCAAATGCAATGCATCTCAATGATGAGCTCATGTACTCACACTCTCAGAGTACTCAATCTCACTATCTCGCATTCTCTCTCAGTATGCTCAATGCTCAGCACACTCAATCACTCAGCGCAGTAAAATACCTGCTGCGGCGTACAGCCCGATCCATATATGACCATAAGGCCCGTTGCGGCGTGCAACCCGATCCACATATATATAGTCGACTGCGCTCACTGGGGGTGTGCAGACTCCAGAGGGGCTCCTTCAGCCCAAGTGCTATATTACTGCGGCGTGCAGCCCGATCCAATATTATTGCGGCGTGCAACCCGATCCATTATTATTGCGGCATGCAACCCGATCCACTATATATATATATATATATATATATATATATATATATATATATATATATATATATATATATATATAGCCCGAAGGCTTGTTGCGGCGTGCAACCCGATCCATATGATGTATCAATAGATAATATCTAAGACTGAGATATGGTATGAATGCATGGATATGACTGGTATGAAATATCAATAAAATCAGTGAGATGCCAGTAAGAAACGTCCATTATGGGTCCAAACAGTATCGGCATAATGCCTAAACATGATATCTAGAATGATTGATATCTTAACTACTTTATCACATGGTGAAAATACGGATATCAATAACGTAGGACCACTATACAGTGCCATGGAAACAACAGAGTTCCAATTCATATGGTGCATGCCCACACGCCCCTCACCTAGCATGTGCATCACCTCAATACTAATCACATAACACGTATTTCGGAGTTTCATACCCTTATCACTAAGATTAAAAGAGTTACTTACCTCGAACAAGCCAGTACCAATGCTGAGCAAGCCAAGCGGTGCTCCAAAGATGCCATCCCGCGCGTTCCGACCTCTGAACGGCACGAAACTAACCAAAATACAACTCAAGTACATCAAACAATGATAAAGGAACCAATCCTGATCGAAAAAGATCAAATCTTGAATCAAAAAGCCCAAAACCGGCAAAAAATCCAACCTTGGCCTGCACTTCGGAACCCGACAAAATTTACAAAATCCAATAACCCATTCAATTATGAGTCCAACCACACTAGTTTTACTTAAATGCGACTCTAATTCGATGTTCAAAACTCAAAAATTTACATTATGAAACATTAGGCCAAAACCCCCAAATTTCCTCTTTAAAATTCACAATCCCATTCCAAAAACGAAGGTAGATTCATGAAATATAACCAAAACCGAGTAGAGAACACTTACCCTAATTCATATGGTAAAAATTGCTTCGAGAATCGCCTTAATCCGAGCTCCATAGCTCCCAAAATGTAAAAATGGCTGAAACCTTCGAAATAGAGTACTTTATAATCTGCCCATGCCAACTCTTTCACAAACGCGGGAAATCCATCAAATTCGCGATGAATAAAACTCACACTGCCACAAAAGACTCAACGCGTTCACGATACACCCCACGCGAACGCGATGAACACTGCTGCCAAAGCTTCACGAACACGACTAACCTTACACGATCGCATAGAAGAACGCTCAAATTCCCACCTGCCAACCTCAACACTACGCGAATGTGATGCTCCATACGCGAACGCGAAGAGGACTTGCTCCAACTCTACGCGAACGCGGGACATACTTCACGATCACGAAGAAAAATTTGCTGCTGCCATTAGAATACACTACGCATTCACGACACTTGCCATCCAAATGCGATGAAGGACTCAGACACTAGAAACCAACATGACACACAATAGTACCAAAATGAAGAAAAATGATCCGAAATCAATCTGAAACACGCCCGAGCCCCTCGGGATCCCGTCCAAACATACCAACAAGTCCCATAACATCACACGGACCTACTCGAGGCCTCAAAATATACAAAACAATATCGGAACGACGAATCACACCTCAATTTGAATTCAATGAACTTTGAAACTTCAAACTTTCACAACCGATGCCGAAACCTATCAAATCACGTCCGATTAACCTCAAATTTTTTACACAAGTCACATTTGACATTATAGACCTGTTCCAACTTCCAAAATCAGAATCTGACCCCGATATTAAAAAGTCCACTCCCGGTCAAACTTTCACAAATTTTAACTTTTGCCATTTCGAGCCAAATTCAACCACAGAACTCCAAATCACAATCCGGACGCGCTCCTAAGTCTGAAATCACCCAACGAAGCTAATGGAATAATAAAAACTCCGTTCCGAGTTTAAATTTATAAAAAGTCAAAATTGGTCAACTCTTTCAAATTAAAGCTCCCTAGTTGAGAATCATTCTTTGAAATCAATTCCGAATAACCTGAAAACCAAAACCAACGATTCACATAAGTCATATTCCATCATACGGAGCTACGCATGCCCTCAAACAACCGAGCGAAGTATAAATGCTCAAAATGACCGGTCGGGTCGTTACACTATTGGGTCATCACATCCCGCTTCGTACTTCCCATTCTCGGATATACGCAAAACGTAAAGTATAGTAAAGTAGTAAATAAATATTGCGTTTGATTGCTTGATTTATGTTTATATATTTATCAAACACTTAGGGTGAATTGTATTTGGTAATAATCTGGTTAACTTGTAACATTGTACATTAGATAATTCACATAATTTGTATGAACACTTAGGTTGTCAAATATGTATATTAAACTTGGTCAATCAATTAGAATTAACATACACATAATGAATTAAGTTAGTTGTAAAGCTAAAGTAAAATATGTCATCCTCTTTTCATGAAAATAAAACAAATCATTTTATCGTATTTTCTTAAAGCTATACTAGCATGCCTTTCGGACCTCTATATATATAAATTATTCTTCAACTAACATATTTTGAGTAGACATATTTTGTAGAGACAGTAGATCTGAATTGTTGTACTTTTCTTTGAGCGATTTGGGCATTGTAGTCATTTGGGCTGGACTCACATAATTTGTGTTTCAAGATCATAACTAGAGATATGGTCTTTAGCTACTCATTGAATGGTAATTCATTTTTAGCTCGAATATCTCCTTGTATTGATGGCATAATTATCCATGTCATAAATATTTTGATACATCATTCCTATACCATACTCATTCAGTTAATCAAATTAATTCTTTTAGTTTATTCATGATCTATTAAGATTGTTCAAAGATTATTCTTTTCCACTTTTACCAACCATTTCGAGTAAATTTTATTTTTTAGCTTTTCACTTAAATAGTTAATCTCTGCACATAACTCAAAATCTTCCAAAGTGTATCCTTAAATTAATATTCTTTTAGTTAATTTATAAACATTCCACATGTTAATACATAATATCTTATATTTACATTCCTTTAACACTTACTCGTTCATGCTAATATTTTCATATTTTTGTTTCTTCGGTCAAATTACTCATATGCAAATAATCATTCTTTTCTTTTCGCTTTACTCCTTAATGCATGTTCTCTCATACTTTAACCATTCATTCAAAGTTGTCGTCTTAAAATATTAAGTAGATTCTCTTAATCTTATTCTTGTGAAATTCAAATAATTGTTTAAATACTTTGAGCCAATATGTATTCTTTAAGTACAATTCTTTTATATTATTCAACCCACACTATGATATGATTCTTTAATATATTTTTAATACTTTTCATACTCCATTTTTGTTGCATATTTTGTTATATATTTAATAATTTTTGTCTAAAGTAATTTTTACACATAGTCTATTCTTTCATAACATAACTCTTTGTGCACTTCATATATTGTATACGATTCAATATACCTTAATCACTTGGTTTTCAAAACACAAATTCAATGGCATACCTTATTTGCACATTATCTAGTATGTATTTAATTATCCATTTGGGTACATGTTAATCACCCTCTTATTTGAATCAATAGTAGTGAGTATTTACATGAACCTCCCCTCTTATTTGATCGAGTCCACATGAACCATATTTTGTGAATCTTGAGGGATGCCTAACACCTTCCCCTTGAGATAACTTGAACCCTTACTCATAATCTCAACGGTTTCGCAGACTATAATCAAATGTACATATATTAGATAGTGTAATATAAGTGTCCTAGTGCACCTTAAATATTAGGTGGCGACTCTAATCTTTAATAACCTTGTAGATTACTATAAGTTATAGTTTGTTTTATCTCGTGCAAAATAGGGTGCAACATAAAGTACCACAGTGATGAAGTATTTGCCAACTCGTGTTTCAAGCTTGATGTTGTTTGGGAGTTAGGTGAAAAATCCAAGTTTGATAAGCTTGTGGGGAACACCCTAGAGATGTGTATTACTTAGTCTAGCACAGTGGAGGATGAAGATCGTGAAATAAATAAAGAGGCTGAAGCTCTTGAGATTGAGTGTTGCACTCTATTTTACACTAGGTGAAACAAAATACAACTTATCGTACTCTACAAGGTCAATTAATGTTTAGAGTTTCCACCTAGTATTTAAGGTACACAGGACACCTATATTACAATGTATAATGTACATTTTGATTATGATCTGCGAAACTATTGAGAATTTAGGTAAGAGTTTAAATTATCTCGAGGGGAAGGTATTAGGCATCCCTCAAGATCCACAAAATATGATTTAGGTGGACTCGATCAAATAAAGGAGAGATTAGATAAAGAATAATTAATTTAATATTTACAAAAAATGTGAAAGTAATTCAAAAGAAGAAAAGTTCTTAAGCATGAGTGTCACACGATACATATAAACATCTATGTAATAGATTACATACATAGAGTGTGAACAAAATATATAAAAATTATGTTTCTTGATGATTTAATGAAATGTAAAGAATATGTAGTAATGAGTGGAGTATTTATAAACTGACTAAATGAATTTTAATTAAAAGAATACACTTGAAAGAATTTAATTTATGTACAAAAGTTAACTATTTTGAGTAAAAGACGAAATGTAAAGAAGGAAAACTAACTCCAAAATGTTTGATCATAGAGTGGAAAAAGAATTATCTTTGAATATTCTTAGTATATAATGAATAAAGTAAAAGGAGTGTTTTGATGAGTAAAGAACGATATCTATTCACAGTAAAGCATAAAACTCGAAATAAAATATGTAATTAAATATGCACAAGAGAGTAGACAAAATAAGTGAGAAAGGTGGAAGCTTTGAAGAAAGTATGCAAATGAAGCAAAAAAAGTTATTTTTTGACAAACAAAAATATTTGGATAGGGGTTTGAATCAAGGAGTAAAGCTATGAGAGTTGACTTGGGATTAACAACTTTGGGATAGAATATGTGAAAGAATACTTATTGGGAATGGTCTTTAAAAGAATAGTAAAACAATCTTTTAACAAGTGCATGGCTAAAAAAGAACCGGTCAAGAAATACAAGCAAGCACAATGGATTATATTCACATGAATGTAATAGATGCGCAATGTGTAACATATTCCAGAGTTTGAGAGGATTCCACAAGAAGACAACTAATTGTGCAAAATTATATGTAAACTAATCATATTAAGTATCATTCATGGAAAAAGGTTTAATTATCTTGGATTTGTACCATGCATGTATTTATTTAAAGTGAAGCAATTGAAATAAGTAATTTATAAATGGAGTGACGTGAAAGTGTAACTAAACATAATAGCACACATATAAAAAAATATACAATTATCTTATTAAGAAAAGAATCTCATGCTTATGTAGTGAACCAACTAGTTTAATTAATTAGGTTCGTATCAATCCTAGTAAATAAATCAAGTTGCGAAAGTATATCTAATAATGTAATTATAGATGGAAGTTACGCACTTATTTGACATACATGTTTAATACTTATTATTTAACTCGATGTATTTGTCCTAAATGTTGTCACATTTAAATAAATATCAAATAAATATAAGCAAATGATTAGATAAGATATCTATCTAAGATTCTACTATACATGTGTTTTTGAGTACATCAGAGAATGGAAAGTACGAAGCGGGGGGTTTGACGGGGATTTATGCTTCATCTCTGAGTGTCATCTTTCAAAAGAGACTCCGTGTGATAGTACCTCGCAAGATAAGAGAAGTAAAATTGTTATGAAATAGTATAAAGTAAAATTAAATGTGACATATTTGAAATGATTTTTATTTGAAAATATTTTTAGAAAATTATTTTTTTTAAAAATAATTTGATAATGTTTTTGAAAAATTGTTTTTTTTAAATGGTTTAAAAAATATTTTTTTTGGAAAAGGTTTTTGAAAATAGTTTAAAAATATTATAGGAGGCTCGAATGTATTTTTTGAATTCCGACTCGACACTAGAACGAGAACCGTCTTAGTTGCGTACTACAGTGGCAAACCGTGTCACCATACTAAGGGGAGGTTCATCACGTTTCTCATTTTTTTGTTTTCTTATGTTTATCATTATTGCCTCTTTATTTTTGGGACCGGTTTAGAGGGTCAATCGGAGGGTCATGGCCTCAATAACACGGGGATTATTTTCATCGGCCGGGTATAGTAAAAATTAGTAACTCTCATCGTTTGACACTTAGCCACTGTTAATGCAACAACTCCAACCGAGTAAAATTTATTATATCACACATATAAAATGAAGTTGGCAAGTGTGGCTCAAGGGAAACCAATCACCTGGCGACGTGTTTGAGGCTAGAAGGAGGTTACACGTTTTAGTAAGCATGTGACAAGTGTCTCACTGGGCACTGTGATCGGGGTCGGGCAACCCATTTTGCATGTAGACCCGACAGAGTTTCCTATGTTTGGTATACATATAAAAAGGCAGCGAGACTCATTCTCTTTGATTTTTAAGAAGTACCATTCACTATACTTCACCAAAAATACTCTTACATCTCCTTTGGGGTTTCAAATATCCTAAACTGAATCAGAAGACGGTTCCCTTAAGATTTAGCTTAAAGCAACTTGGAATCATTACTGTAGCATCTATCGTCTGGTGATATTGATTCTAAAGATTTGATAGAGGCAAAGTCAATCACAATAGAAGTGTAGTTAGTTCTTCAACAAAGGTATGTGGGACGACTTTATTTCTTGGCATGAGTTAGTATAAGTTCCGCCTTCCATCTAAATGATTCCTACACTGCAAGGTTGGGTAGTTCTATGCCCCCCTAAATGATGTTGTTTTGTTCTTGTTCAAAATCATCGGTTGTATTTGTTTCAAAGTCTATGATGCTCCCAGTTGGTATCCTGTTGTCGGAGAGTATGATTCATTTTAAGTTTAAACTTGTTAGCTCGTGAAATTTTTATTGCATTGCACTTGTATATATGTATGTAGCTACTTTACTTTACCGAGTCGTGCTATAGACGGACGGGTACGACACCTATTGTGCAACCACTAATCGGTTGGGTATGATGAGAAATGTTATCGAGCCCTTGTGTGGCCGGATACAATCGAATCCTTTACAAGGCCGGGTATAGAGTGATGTGTGAAGTGAGGTTATCAAGCCCTTGTGTGGCCGGGTACGACCGAGTCCTCTATGACGCCAGATATAAAGCGATGTGCGATGAGAGGCTACTGAGACCTTGTGAGGTTGCGTACGACCGAACTCTCCACGAGGCTGGGTATGGAGTGATGAAATGTGCCCCAAAGAGTGGTTGAAAGTATGTATATCTATATGTATTATAATTATTGCATGGCCCCAAATGCGTTCCTTGGTTTTACAAGAGTTTTCACATAATTATGATTCATGGTTTATCGTTTCCACAGTTTATGCCCCCTCTCCCCCCCTCCCCCCCGGACTTGTCCCCAGTAATTAGGTTATGATCAAGTACTCATATTTCTTATATCAAGACATTGCTTTTACATGTTCTCTTAGTTCTACACACTCAGTACATTATCCGTACTGACGCCCTTCTCTTTTGGGTTGCGTTCATGCCCACAAGTGCAGATAGCCCCGGTGGCGTTCCTCCCCAGCAGTGTGCTATTCCAGCCAATTTGGGTATTTCTCTCCACTCCTTTGGAGTAGCTGTTCAAAGGGTCGATAGGTACTAAACCTCGTGTGCAAAATATTTTGGGTACGGTGGGGCCCTGTCCTGACCAAGTTGTGTATATGGCAAACCCCTTTGAATTCTCTTAGAGGCTTGCAAACTAGAGTTGGTTGTATAAAAAAAAGGTGAAAGTATGACTCCGTTACAGTCGTAAATATGTATGGAAAGTCAATGTTTCTTTTGCTAATTAGTTGTGCATATTATAGTTCTGGTATTGTTACTTGGAGGTCTCAATGGCCCGGTTTAATGAATAAAAAGAATGTAAGGACAAACGTCGGTGCGCACGGGCCTCCGGGCATCATGTTCCGGTCGCACCTCCTAAGGTTGGGGTGTGACAAAATTGGTATCAAAGCCGGTCGTGTCCTGGGAAGTCTGCAAGCCATATCTAGTAGAGTCTTATTTATGGGTATGTTGTGAACCATACTTATATAAAGGTGGCTGTAGGATATTTAGGATGAACACCCTTCTTTTTGATCTAGATCGTGCGATAGAGCTGAAATCATAAGTATTCGCTGAAATCTATATTGTGGGATTGAATGAAGAAGCAGGAGAAGGTACCAGTCAGGTGCCACCTGCCCCTATGGGTCAACATGGGCTTCACGATGAAGCCGAAACTCATCCCCTTCAGGGACAACACCACCACCCCTACCAACACATAGAGAAGTCAATGTACCCCTAGTACCTCCTTCGGTTGAAACTAAGCAGGCTTTAGATGTGAGGAGTGCAGTATTGTGTAGTTGTTAACTCGGTTGGTGGCCTCTCAGGTCCTGTGCCAGGCTCCTGCCACTATAAATAAAGTAGTCAGTGCGAGAGTTTGAGATTTCGTAAATTTGGACGCCCCGGTATTCACAGGAATAGATCCAAACGAAGATCCTTAGAACTTTTTAGATCAAATACATCAGACTTTACGATTCATGCATGCCACTGATACTGAGTCCATAGAGATTGCCTTGTACAGATTGAGGGACATAATTGTTGTGTGGTATGAGATGTGGGAACAATCTAGGGTACCTCTGGCCCCAACTACATGATGAAGGGAATTTTCAGAGGCATTCTTGTAGCAGTATATGCCCGTTGAACTTCGCCGAGCTAGACAAGACAGATTCTTGCGGTTGGAGCAAGGTATTATGAGTGTCCGGGAGTACAACATAAAATTTAACTCCTTGGCTAGGTATGCTCCATCGGTGGTGGCCGAGATGAGTGATCAGGTGTAATGACCTGACCGATTGTTTTGAGCTTTAAGGTTCCGTTTAGTAGTTCGAGGTCTTGTGGCATCATATTGTGTATTATGACTTGTGCGCATGGTCGGATTTGATTTTCTAATGTTTCAGAGTGAATTTGGATTAGTGATTCTCACTTTAGAAGCTTAAGTTAAAAATATTGCCCGAGGTTTGACTTTTGTGAAAACGACCCCAGAACGGTATTTTGATGACACCGGTAGGTTCGTATCGTGATTTTCGACTTGGGCGTGTGCCCGGGATCGAATTCGAAAGTCCGTAGTTTGATTGGTGTTATTTTTCCAAAAGTTGGCAATTTGAAGGCTTAGAATTTTGATAAGTTTAACTACAGGCTGACTACATAGCTATCGTGTTTGGATTTATTTTTTGGAACTTGAAATAGGTCCATTTTGTCATTTGGAACTTACCCACAAAGTTTGGCGTCATTCCGAGTTGATTTGATAGGAATCAGACGCGCGATTGTGTTTTTTGTTTGAAGTTCTTGAGTTTCATGTTGATTTCATGTGTTTTGGAGGTCCGATTCATGGTTTCAGATGTTATTTTGATGATTTGATCGCGCGAGCGAGTTCATGTTATATTTTTAGACTAGTACTGATGTTTGGTTTGGAGCCCCGAGGGCTCAAATGAGGTCCGGACGCATTCTAGAGTATTTGAAAGAGTTTTAGTTTGCTGGTTTCTATCCGGTGCTTCAGGTCTCACATTTGCGAGATATAGGTCGCATTTGCGATATTAGACGGAAGTCTGCTAGGTTCGTATTTAAGAACCTAGAGTTCGCATTTTCAATGGGTGGGGCTAAGTAAGCTTGTTCGCATTTGCGATCATATAGGTTGCTTTTGCGAAGTGTCTTTGGTTCACAATTGTGACTGTAGGAGGGGCATGGTTATTGTCAAATTTGTGATGTTTCTTCGCATTTGCAAGGTTCACATTTGTTACACCTGCAACTGGACATAAGAGGTGAGGGACAGGATTTTAGTTTCATTTTCATATTTTGGAACCCTAGATTCGGTAGGAGGCGTCTTTGAAGAGGGGTTGTCAGAATCTACCTTTGGACCCGGGTTCTGATCGGGTGGGCCTGGAGTTGACTTTTGTTAACTTTTGAGGAATTTTTCAAAGAGCATCGATTTATCTATGGGAATTGGTTTCTCTTGCATTATTTGATATTATTAAGTCAATTTTGGTTAAATTTGAGCCGAGCAGAGATGAATTGTAAAGGTAAAGCTATTTAGAGTACTGATTGGGGACTTTTGAGGTAAGTATCTTGCCTAACTTTGTGTGAGGGAACTACCCCATAAGGATTGGTTTGTTTGCACTATTTGAGCTATGTGAAAGATGTGTACTCGAGGTGACAAGTGTGTAGACGGCTTTATATGTGAAAATTTGACCGGTTTAGACTCTTAGGGTTCTCATGCACACTAAGTTGAAGTTGCTCTATCTTGTTATGTCCTCCATGGTTAAATTCACTCTTATATACCTTATTTGAAGTTGTTAGTTCATGTCCTATCTTTTGTTGCCAAACATACTCTTACATGCATTAATTGTAGTTGTTTCCCCTTTATTGTTGCATGTTATCTCTTCTGTAGTTGGTTATCCTTAATTGAAGTCATTATTACATGTAATCTCTTCTATAGTTGATCATCTTTAATTGAAGTTATCGTTAAATGTTATCTCTTCCGTAGTTGATTATCCTTAATTGAAGTTATTGTCACATGTTATCTCTTCTGTAATTGATTATCCTTATTTGAAGTCGATGTTAAATATTATTTCTCTTATTGTTGAACTACTCTTACTTGAAGTCATTATTACTTTTATGTCATTCATCGTTGAGCTTATTCTACTATTTCATTGCATTATTGTCAATCTTGTGTTGATTTACTTATTGTACCTCGTGTTATTATTATTCTTGTTGTACTCGGTGTTGTTGAGCCGTGGGCTACATGTAGTTGTGGTATTTGAATTGTTGTTGTGGAAACTTGGTGGTGTATGGAAACATGTAGTGCTGGTTGTTATGTTCTTGGCACATGTGGTATTGTTGAGAGGATTGTCAGGGTGTTCGCACGTGATTTGTTCGTGCTATTGTTATTATCGATATTTGCACATGCGACGTGACAAGGCGGGCTATATATGTGGGTTTGCACATGTGGCAAGAAAAGGTGGGAATATTATTATGCGCGTGTGGCGATACAAGGCGGACATTTACTTTATTGTTGTGCACGCGGCGAGACAAGGGGGGCTATGTCGGGGATGATTTCTGATGACTTGTGATAGCCTGGTGGCTTTGTTATTGATGATATTTGTGTAGTGGAGTGCCTACCTTGTGTGAGTCATGCATAATACAGTTTTGTTGTGTTGTTTCCTATGTGCCATCTGTTGTCTCTGATCATACTTGTTGACTCGAGCTGTGATAGAATACTTGCCCAAGCATACACCGAAATTAGTCACTGATATCAGTCCAAGAAGATGAACCTCGATGTTTATTGACCATTTACATGTATTCTTGTATACCTGCCTTCTGTGAGTGAGTTGCACCATTAGCACATGAGTTGTCCATGCGGATATGAGATATTATTACTATTGGAACGTGAGTTGTCCATGCAAATATGAGATATTGTTACTATTGGCACGTGAGTTGTCCGTGTGGATATGAGATATTGTTACTGTTAGCACGTGAGTTGTCCGTGCAGATATGAGGTATTATTGGTATTGGCAAGTGAGTCGCCCGTGCAGCACGTGAGTTGTCCATGCGGTTGTCAATGATAATGTGGGCACAAGATGCCAAGTGATTCGGGTTAGTAAATTGGGACCCATAATTTGTGATTGTGAGGTGTGGTACCTCAGGGAAACTACGGTATAAACCTTGTGTGAGAGCGGTTGATTATTAGATTGTTACTTGTTCTTCCTTACTTGGTGCCACTGGACTTTAACTGTATTCTTCTTACTTTACAGGATTTTTACATGTTGCTCCTTGTTGCTAATTGTTGCTTCTAGTTTTTATTGCAAGTGTTGATATGGTCCCCTGTTAGTTTTATATTCATACTTTTACATGTTATTATGTCTAGTAGGTGTCTTGACTATTCCTCGTCACTACTCCTCCGAGGTTAGTCTTGATACTTACTGGGTACCGATGTGTGTGTACTCATACTACGCTTCTGCACATCTTTTTGTACAGATCCAGGTAAGTCTGTCCGTGCTGGACGTTAGTGATTGATTTGTAGCTGTTTTTCAGAGACTTCAAGGTATACCTGCTCGGCGTCCGCAGGCCTCAAAGTCACCTTCCGTTATCCTTTCAGCATTGTTATTTTCCTTATTAGACAGTGTTGTAGTAGATGTTTTGGAACATTCTGTAGAGCTTATGACTCAGTCTCAGCGGGTTTTGGGAGCATGTAGATGTGATTCAATTTTTGAGATATTTATGAGACTTATTAGTTATATCATGTTTCCAGCCTTTATTTCTGTCATATTCTCTCAATTGTTAGGCTTACCTAGTCTTAGAGACTAGTTGCCATCACGACTCCTAAGGAGGGATTTTAGGTCGGGACAAGTTGTTATCAGAGCTCAAAGTTCATAGGTGCTACAAGTCATAAGAAAGTTTAGTGCAGTTTTGCGGATCGGTACAGAGACGTCTGTACTTTATGTCGAGAGGCTACAAAACTATTAGGAAACTTCACTTCTTTCATTTCTATCGTGCGAGTGTATTGATTTCAGAGTTTGAGCCTTTGTCATTCTATTCTCTCACAGATGGTGAGAATACGAGCTCTTTTTGCTGATGACGCTGACCCCAATGCCGGTGTTGCTAGAGGACGGGGCAGAGGAAGAGGTAAAGCTTGAGGAGGAGAACGTACTACATATAGAGCACCTGCCAGAGCAGCAACTGAGAAGCCACTGGTAGATCCGGTTGGGGGGACAGGCACCGGAGGTGCCTGTTGTTACCCCGAAATTTCACGAGACTTTAGCGCAGTTCCTGAGCATGTTTGGTACATTGGCTCACGCAGCATTGATTCCTGTTGCACCAGCTACTTCACAGACCGGGAGAGGAGCTAAGACTCCCACCGCGCGTACTCTAGAGCAGCGGGTCCACATTGGTCAGGTTCTGGTCTTATTCCAGCATAACATGTTATTTCGATTCAGCCTAAGTTCAGGCCAGGGGCATTATAGGAGGAGTAGAAGAGGCTCAAAAGGTTCAAGAAGTATCATCCTCCTACTTATAGTGGCCTAGCTACCAATGATGCGCAGGGGTTTCTAAACAAGTGCCACCGTATTCTCCGCACCATCGGTATTGTGGAGACGAGCGAAGTTGCTTTTACTATATTTCAGTTGTCTGGAGCAGCATATCAGTGGGGGTAGGCTTATGAGGATGGTAGGATAGCAGACATAATGCCACTCACTTGGACTTAGTTTTCAGAGATGTTTTTGGGGGAGTTTGTTCCCTAGACCCTTTGAGATGCATGGTGCACAGAGTTCGAGCAGCTGCGTTATGGCACTATGACAATGTCAGAGTACGCCATCATATTCAATGATGTAACGACACGGTCGGTCGTTTTGAATATTTTAGCCCCGTTCCCCTATTTATTGCCTCCTCTATGTTATATTGTGGTTATATGACTTGCCAGGGTGGTTGATTTTGGTTTGGGTGAGTTTCGGAGTGAAATGGGATACATAGACCCAAAGTTGGAAGTTTAAGTTGAAAGAGTTGACTGAAGTTTGACTTTTATGTAGACGCCTCCGAAATGGATCCAATAGTTCCGTATGGTGATTTTGGACTTAGGAGCGTGTCTGGATATTGAGTTGGAGGTTCGAGCTTCATATGATGTATTATGAATTGGGTGGACCGTTTTTGGGTTTCGAGTGGTTCTGGATCGATTTGGAAGAATGACTCTTGATTTGGAAGCTTTAAGTTTGAAGAGTTGACCAAGGTTTGACTTTTGGGTAAACGGATTCAGAATCCATTTTTGATTATTTCGATAGGTTCGTATAATGATTTGGACTTGTACATATGTTTGGATTTGGTTTCGGAGGTTTCTAGGAGAATTCGACACTATTTATCGAATGTTGGCAATATGAAGAACTTAAAAGTTCATAAGTTTGACCAAGAGTTGACTTTGATGTTATTGGACCCCAATTGGTGTTCCGAGATTTTGAATAGGTCTATATAGTTTAATTGAACTTGTGTGCAAACTTTAGAAGTAATCTGAAGTGTTTAATAGTGATTCAGACACTCTTTTGAAAGAATGAAGATTTAACAACTTAAGAGAAATTCTATTCGATTTGAGCCTTGATTCTTTGTTATGATGTCCCCGTGGGTGTTTTGAGGCTTTGGATAATGTATTTATACTTGTTGGTATGATCGGATGGGGTCCGAAGGGCTCAGGTGTGTTTTGGATAATTGGTTTAAAAACTAGTTAAGTTAAGGATTTGGAGTTTGACCATGATTAACATCGGGACAAGATGACCTCTTTTTGGTATTTTGAGTGCGTGAGCAGGTTTGTAACGTGTTTTGTGATTGAAATACATATATAGTTTGTGTCCGAGAGGTTCCGAATAAGTTTTGAGTGTTAAAACGAAGATTTTCTTATTGCTGTTTTTTTTTTGTGTAAATAATTACGAAACTCCCATTTAAGTCCCCGAAACTCTCATTTTAAGGCCAAATTGGGTGATTCAAAAGGCTATCTTGGGTGTGATCTTGCACGGATCATGTTGGGCTCATCAAACATAAGTTTTGGGATCATCTAGGATCTTATTCGCGCTTGGACAGCTGCTGTATTTTTACTTGTTCCAAAATTTAATTACTTTTTGTCACTAGGTTTTGAAGCTCATTTTTGGGCGATTTTGGAGGGAATTTTTACTACTTGGATTGGGGTAAGTATTTTTTACTAGAATTTATTATTATTTCATGATTCCAACCTCGATTTTAGTGTATGATTAGTGATTTGAATTGGAGAAATTGGGAATTTTAGTAAACACTTTTCAAAAACTTAAATTGATGGTTTGAAGACCAATTTGAGGTCGAAATTGGATGGTTTTTGTATGATTGGACTCGAATCGGAATTGGTGTTTAGAATTAGTGAGTTTTGTCGGATTCCTGGGTGCGAGCCCAGGGTTGACATTTTGAGTTGACCTTTTGATTTTTATTCAAGATCGAATCTTTATTATTCGGAATAGTTTCCTATGGATTTTATTTTATGATATTAAGTTATTTTGGCTAGACTCAGGCCGTGCAGAGGTTGTTTCATGTGGGAAGGGCTTCTTAGTGCATTGATTTAGCTTCCTTGAAGTAAGTATCTTGCCTAACTTTGTGTGAGAGAACTACCCCTTAGGATTGGGTTTGATTGTACTATTTGAATTATGTGGAAGATGTGTAGATGAGGTGACGAGTGTGTACACATGCTTATGTGCGATAATTGACCAGTTTGAGACTCTTAGTGTCATGATCCAATTCCTACTATAGGCCGTGATGGCGCCCAACGTCGCCGTTAGGCAAGCCAATGGTGAACTATCCATTTAATTGTTTGCTTTAATATTTTTAAGTTCATTGATTTTATTTAATAAAGAAACTAAGAATGAATGACCATACTCATATAAAGCATAAATTAAACATGAGAGTGAAGTAGTGAAATTAATAGACAAAGCTATGAATATGTACTAGAAATTACCAAAACCCGGTGTCACAAGTTCACGAGCATCTAATAGAATATACAAACCCCTTACAACTAATGTCTGAGGCAGAATAGATAGAAAATAATAAATACAACAAGAGGAGGCTCTGGGTGCTGTAGAACGAAGCATGGAAAACAGTTCACCACTAGGCCTCTGGGTAATACGGATGCACGCCTGGACGAACACCAGATGTACCTGCCTTAGAACCTATACAATTTGTGCAGAAGTGTAGCATGAGTACGTAAACAACATGTACCCAGTAAGTATCTAGACTAACCTCGAAGAAGTAGTGACGAGGGGTCGACATCGACACTTACTAGTGGTGTGTGTGTGTGTATATATATATATATATATATATATATATATATATATATATATATATATATATACATATATAAAGTGCAGGAATTGCTAATAGACATGAGTTATAGTAGTAGCAATGAAATAAGAGGCAATAAATAAGTGATTCTTCAACAAAAATAACAACTTAAAAGTCCCCAATATCACATGCTAATTTCAACAAATAAGGGCCAGCAAGTAATTATAATTTCTCAAGTCATGAAGGATATAACGAGTATAATCGGACTCCTAGCGACAACACGCACGAGTTACACCGAGGTTGTACGGCCCGATCCATAACAATCGTATACATACACTACCGAGGTCGTACGGCTCGGTCCATGGATGCATCTCTGTTGATACCCAATTTTGTCCTTATATTTTATAAAGTATTTCGTATACTTTTAAAATATCATTTTTCACTATTACCAATTTTATAGGGGGTCATATAAGTAGTTTTTATAATTTTTAAAGCTTTTAAAATTGATTTCTCACATTTTAATTGATAAACATTTGTTAATTACTCTTTCGAATTATGTTTTGGATGATTAGTCATCCAAATTAATTATTTGTACCCACATGCATATTTTATAATATTTTACTTCATTTTATATAATTATATTTGCATTTTAATATCATTTGCAATAATAGACACTATTTTCCAACGATAGTCTTTATTGTGCCATTTGGGTGAAAATAATATTTCTCTATTTTTTGCAATTATAATTTATTTTTTTTAAAGTGTTATTTAAAAAATATCATTTTCATAATTTTATTAACCATATATAATTTCTTTTATTTAATTTTTATGTATTTTTAATTATAGCCTAACAAGAGGTGCAAATTTCAGAACAAATAAGCCCAAAACCCAGACCCCAAAGATCCCTAGCCCAAACCAAACCACCCCTTAGTGAGACCCGGTCGGATTTCGTTTAAATGACCCGCCCCGCCTCCCTTTAAATCTTAGTCATTGATCTCAGATGATCAACGGCCCATAGACCGCTCATCTATTTTAATTACCCAAATCCTGAACCCTAATCTCATTCCCCCCGTCTCTGCCGCCCAAACATGCTCTCAACCTTTCCTCCTCTCTGCAAATCCCTAGTAGCCACCTCACCAATCTCTCTCCGATTTCGACTGAGAAACGGAAATATCTCATGATTCACTTACCTTACTCGTAATACCTCACTATTATGAATGCATCTATCGAATTACTTGAGTACTTGTTCGGTTTTGGCAAGTAAGACTTTCTGAGATCAGACTGGATCGACTTTGATCGATGAGATTTGGAATGTATTTTGTCAATATACATGAAAAAGGGCCTGATTTCTCACACTAGTTGACCGATTTCAAACATTGAACCCTAACTAGGGTTTAGAATTCGATTTCTTCCTTTATTTGTTACTCTACTGATTGCATGTATATTCTTCTTTTCCTTGTTTACGTTTGCTTGATTTCTTTCCTTATGTATTCGTCTGCTTGAACTACTATATAAACCCCTCCCCCTAATTCCCCAAAATGGACCTAATTATTATTATTCTCTTACTCTTACTCACTCCATACTATTCTGAAACACTTGATTTTGGCCGGCTGAAAGCCAAGGCCACCGGAATCCGCTCTATTGACCTTCATAGTGTGAGCACTGCTTGGGGCTCGCCTGAAGCTCCTGTGAACTCTGGTGCACTGGGGTTTGGGGTCCTATTGTTCTCTCTTTGCTACTAACACTCGATTTGTTACTTGCACTTGGGTTTTTACTTCATTTTATTGTTAAATCTTCAAACTGGTAAGTACCTAGACCCTTGCAATTCTATTTTCCCTACTTATTTTCATGCTTTTGAATAAACCAATATGACGTTGCATCGACCTGGTCCTTGAAGTTCCTCGGTAACTCTTCATTTTTATCAGAATTTGTAGAACTTTATATACGTTCATCTTGTGTATTCAATTTGGAAAACTTCTGACTTTTAAGCTCGTTTAGACTATCATGTTTATGAATGCTCGAATTCCAATATTGGGTGATTGTTATGAGTCCTTTCTCATACTTAGCTTTGGGTTCTTGTACTGAAACGCATATGGAATTAATGCCTGCCCAGAATTTGCTTTAATGAGTCTCTTTCTGTTGAATCCTTTATGTGTAACCTACTATTTCCCAGCAAATTGATCCCTGACTTCTAGCCAAACATATTTCTCTGCTATTTGTTACTCATATGATTGTACTCCTCGAATTGTTAATCCTGTACTCTTTAGCATTGCCTAAGACTTATAGGGTAGATTTCAATGTTTAGCTTCTTCTCTTATGTATGGCCAACTAACATGAGTCCTGATGTATGCTTGTCCTATTAGCCTAGAGTTGATATGTTCTTTTACCTACCATGTGTTCTTTAGAATCTGTGCTATGACCAATGCTCAACATGTTAAAGTCTTATGTTCAACTAAGTGATATGTTTGCCAAACTATGCCCACTAGCATGTTATGCTGTTTGTAACCATCTCCTCATAAAGCTCTCATGTTAAAACCTTTATGTGAAGACTGTACTCTACTTGCTTCTTGTCTATGATTCTGCTAAACTGTCATCTAAAGTTCTTTAGGTTGGTTCTGGATCATGCATTACTTTGAAACTCTCTAGAATAGTTTACTATCCTATGATGGTCAATTCTGTCACTACTAAACTTTATTTATGGAATTACAAGCATAAACTTGTCTCATATATGTCTTGTGTGCCTTTCAATTTAGCGTGATCCTGTTTATATGTTTGGCTAGAGTTGTTGTTGGCTACAGCTCTGAGAGTTAAGTGTTTATGTTGTTCCATGAGTACTTTATCACCAGTATGGCTAATTTTGGCATCTATTTGTGTGATTAAGTTATTCGTTGGGTCTGGAATTGGGCCATATGTGTCATTGGATCTGGGCAATGGATTCAGGTGCACTATATGTTATCCTTGTGAGCTTGGGATTTGGGCCTACTATTTTTCCGGAGAGTAAGGCTATTAAAGGCCTAGGGATATCCCTGGGTTACTTTTGTATTGGGCCTGTAGCTGCTTTACTGAGCTTGTATTTGTTTCAATTTGTATTTCGTCATCTTCAAGTCTGTATTATTTCATTTTTGTGCCTATAATAACTTGTAATAACGAACAATTGGGGATTAGTGAAATGGGGGGAAGTGGGATAACTTATCTTTGCATGAATGGGTAGAGAACCTATCTATAGGGCTCTAATTGTTATTTGCTTGCCATGCCCCGTCTTTGGGAATTATCTGTATCATGTGTTGATTCGTTTGCATATTAACTTAGAAAACATGCTTAGGGCTAATATAATGACTTGTAACTTAATAACTTGACATTAGAGAGCATGGCTATAGGATCTGAAATTGGACTTATTGCACTTAGATGTTATGCCTATAGGAGTTCAATATAAACAACTGGAAATGCATGCTTGGGCTACTTCTTTAAATTATGTGACTCACCTAGATACCATGACTGTAGGATCTCAACATGAGTAACCAAGCTGTTATTACTACTATTCTCTTCTTCTCGTACTGCCACTTAGACAACATGCCTATAGGAATAAATAAAACAGGTGTATGTCCTCATTTACTTTGCTGCCCGGATATTATTTTCTAGATATCATGCCTATAGGATGTTACTACTCATTTAGAAATCATGTCTATAGGGTCAAAGATGAATAACTCTTCGCTTTCGATGTTCTCACTGCCCAGTCGCACATCGCCTAGAGATCATGCCCATAGGGTCTTAATAAACCATATAGTAAAATCAGCAGCTTGGAAACACTACTAGTAGAACTCTATATAAACCCTTGATCGATCAATCACATAGAAATCCTGCCTATAGGTCTTGCACATTCAATATGATCCGATTTCAAATCTGCCTATCTACAACCATTTACTTAATAATTTGGAACACTGTTACGATGAGCTTATAACTATCTTCGTGCATTTGTGTATATGTGAGGAGGCCAACTTGATCCCTTAATTGTTAACTATGTGCAGTCCTAATTGCTTTGATTGTGCATATAGTTTTATCATTTTTGAGCATCCTAAGGAAGTCTAGAACCACCATAGTAGTAGGTCCAAAGCCTCCTGGACCATAGGCATGGGATGAGTAAAGCACGCATAGGACACACTTTGGAATTGAATTAGAACGCTCTTAGATAAACAACTTTAAGTTAGTAATTGGGTAGCGGAAGATGATAGTATGCGCCTGCTGCATAATATGAGCAACCTTTACCTTTAAGGGAGTTGCAAAGTATTATTTATGTTGCACGGAATAATCCTTTAGGCTAAAAAACATAGGATCCCCCCCCTCCATAATTGATATCTATGCACCTATTTTTGCAAACTTAGGTCAAACTAGATATATCTTATTACCCACGGAAGTGGTATCAATTATTTACGACCCACTTCTTTCTCTTCAATATTTGTTATAATTGGACGCTTTAATCCCTTGTTATAATTTTCATGATTACATAGGATAATTGTAATTCATATAATCTCCACATAGAGTAAAATTCAGTCGGGACCCATAATTGTGGACCTCCACGAGTGCCTAACCCCTTCTCTTTGAGGTAATTTGAGCCCTTACCCTATCTTTGGTGACACAAACTAGTTCAAACAGAGTCATTCACAAATAGCTACCCTAATACACCTTAAAATTATTAGGTGGCGACTCTTCTCTTTTAATACCCATTTAAAAGAGTTGTCACATGTCGAAATCCACTTTCGCGAGAAAACGGGGCGCGACAGCATGACGAGTCTGCTGGGGATATACTTAGGCTCTTACCACAAAGCATTTTTGCTTGTGCGGATTGTTGGATTATTTGACTTCTTTCATGTACATCCCTCTTCCTACTCCCCATATTTGCTTGATTACTATATCATGGATCTCCCATTCCTATCTCCTTTATCTGCTTCATTTAATTATGATTTGTTTTGTGAAATATGCTAACTTCTTCCCTTTGTCTTTTTCGTTTTCCCTTCTCTCTCTTGTTTATTTTATCGAATTATTTACTACCCTTACGTGCTTTCACCATGCAAAATATCTGGCTACATGTTATTGTTCTTCTTGCATAAAAGCATTATTCCAACATCATACTCCACTCCAGCCTATTATCAACATAGAGACACTTGATGAGTGTTCGCGCTTTCCTAAAAATACCTTTTTTAAACCAGAAAGGCTTATTAGCGATAGACTGGTCGATAAGAGGTGTAGTCAATGGTCCAGTGCCTTCCCCTCTCAAGTCGTCCGCTTGAGAGTATCAGTATAGAACCTCTCAGAAACCCCACTCTAATTTCAAATATATATGCATCATATTAAACCTAGTATGGATTGAAATGTCATTGACGCATTAATTCGCTTAGATAAGCCTTGTGCAAAGTCAAAAGGGATTTCCACAATCCCGAAGGACACAATCATATTATGTGCATTACCTGGAGAAAATATGCCAACATGTTGATCGTTATTGCGTAAATGATCAAATCAGGAGGGGAAAAGGGCTAACTTTTTACTTGTTGGCGTATAATGAAGCATGAAATTCTCAGGTTTGGCACGGTCCAGAATATTTCGCCTCTGCTGATTGATTGGTGGAATGACCTTGCACCATGTGATAGAAATCATGTAAGAAGGATATTGGGTAATTTGCCGTCTTTATTGAATGTTTGACCAAACAAAGAATTAATTGAGGCAGCTACTATGTTCTGGGATGAAACGAGAGCTATCTTCCGATTGGGAAATAAAGAAATGACTCCTCTTCTAGAAGAAATTGGGGGTTTTGCCAAACTGCCATGGGATAGCCCGGGTCTGTTGGTGCTAGAAAATCGTACTCTATGTGGTTTTCTGAAAATTCTAGGATTCAATAAGATTGTCGAGTTATGTTGCTTGAAGAGGTTCTACATCCATTTCGAGTTTCTCTATGAGTGGTATGGGCATAATAAGTCATACCACTTGCATCATGAAGAGTTGGCTATTACCTTTTTGGGATAGGTTCACCGCCGAGTTTATGTCTTCATAGTCTACTTCCTGAGTCTGCTAATTTTTCCAATGCAAGGAGGGAAAATTCACACTCATTTGGCCATGGTCACCAAGACCGTGATGGAACGTATCGAGGGATAGAAATACACCATCATTCCTATGATACTAGCTGAGATGTACCGAGCCTTGGATCGGTGCAAACATGAATTGGACATTTCGAGGGTTGCAATCTTCTACTACAGGTTTGGCTGATAGAGCATTTACAAAAGGGAAATTACCGTCAGGAGCTCTTGTGTCAACCAGTGAATGGCTATATCGCCAGTCATCATCCAAAGAATATGGCATTTTCTTCAGATAGGTTTGCAAAGCTTGGGAATGCTGATGGGTGGGTACGTTTCTTTAGTAATATGACTGACGAAGAAGTGCATTGGATGTTCAAGTGGTTTCCTAGTAGAGAGCTCATAATCAGGTCCAAAGGGACCACTCATTTGGTGTTGATTGGGTTACGAGGCATTTACCCTTACACTTCTATAAGGTAATGAGGCAAGTTGAAAAGAAGCAGGTCATACCTAGGGTTTCCAATATGGTTCAGTATAAGGGCGACTTCAAAGGTGACATTATTCCATTCAAGTTCGAGGCCCAGCATATGTGGAACTGAAAGATCATTGTAGATGGAGAGACTATCGAACCAGACACGTACCACACCGGTCATATGTATTACTACCTTTTATGGTTGGAGGACAGCATAATTGGGGACGTCAAAAAGGGGGTCAATCTGAAAGACATAATCATAGATGAGTTGGCTGAGGCTCAGGTAAAGTACAAAAGTCTACGCAAAAAAGTGTTCAAATATGAGGCCAAGCATCTAGAACAACATAAGATAGATATGGAGGCAATCAAATAGTGGAATGAGATTACAAACAAGTCAACAGAGAGGTTGGAGCACTTAGAGAAAGGGTTGATGGAGTTGGAGGGAATGATGAGAAAGAGGCTTTGGGATTGCCAAGGTATGGGCTACGATGAATGAGGGAAGATGGCAATGGCTTACTTGCTGCTCGACATGCGTGACCTTGGAAGTGTGATTGATGGAGTCAAAAGAGCAAAGCATGGAGAAAGTCCTTCTGGGACCAAATAGATTAGGAGGAAATTTCCTTTACTGCTTTCTTTTTAGATTTCATTAGATTTCGTTAGATTTTGATTTAATAAGGCTTTATGCCATTAGTGGCTTCATATTATTATTTCGATTTAGTAAAGATTGGTTTGATTTATTTTTCGCATTAATGGAATGAGCAATGTTGGTATAAATTTCTCTAAGTCTACTTGTAAGTTAGGCCTACCTTGGGCACAATAAGGTCCCCAAATTAGGACGTAAACTGTTGTATGCCTTACATGTTACTTGCTTAAATTTGCAAACACTCTTTTATTTTGTCTTACTGACTTGGTTACCTTTTTTTTTCTTTCTTTTCATTATTCCCATTCCCAAAGTTTGGTTCGTGCATTCTGGCATCGTCATTATTCCACATCAGATCTAAAGGTCCTCCACCTCCTCCTCCACCTAACGACCCAAAAAGCATAAGCAAAGGCAAAGGAAAGATGGATGACTTGAGTGGTAATCGAAAAGACAACGCTACTATAGCAGAGAATATCGAGACCTCAGACGGAAGAAGTACGTCACGACAAAATGAATTGGTTCTGCGGTTGGAGTAGAAAATCTTGGAGTTACAAGGCGAGCTTGAGCAGGTCCAAAATCTTGCAAACCTCTCCCTTACTTTGAATGTCCCCGACATCAACCATCAAAACACTACCACCCAAAACCAAACGCCACCCTAAAATGAACAACCCTAAACTCTACCACCCTTAGCTCCACAAAATCCTCCCGCAACGCGTCAATACCACAACCCCACACCTCATAAAAATCTTAACCCTCCACCATTACAATCCCCTCAGCAACACCACCATCACACGACCCAATATCCACAAACCACTACCTATCATACCCCTCAGAACGTGCCACAACCTACCTCCGATCCACCTCATACCTCAATCAATGATCACCCATATACTCAAGTCCCAGGGACGCACTAAGGCAACCCGATATACATGGAGACCCTACCACACACCCCAAAGCAAACACTATGCATACCCGAATCGATTGAGAAGGACCTACTAATATGGAATAAGGCTGAAGAGTTAAAGAAGTTTATAGGAAGAGTCGAGAGTGTCGAGGGTAGAAAAGGTGTCGAAGGGTTGGATTATGAATATTTGTGTATCCAGCCAGATGTGGAACTACCAGAGGGTTACAAACCTCCTAAGTTTTAGATGTTTGATGGCACCGGTGATCCCAAGGTTTATTTGAGGACCTACTATGATAAGCTCGTCGGAGTAGGCAAGAAATAGAAAATCTGCATGAAGCTGTTCATGCGAAGTCTCACTGGGATGGTTTATCCTGGTACATCAGTCAGAATCCAAAAAAGTGGTCTAACTGGGTAAGCATGGCATTCGACTTCATGGACAGATTCAGGTTCAACACAGAAAATACGCCAGGTGTTTTCTATATCTAGAACCTTAAGAAGAAGGCACCAGAGACCTTCTGTGAGTATGCTACTCACTGGAGATCAGATGCCGCCAAGGTGAGGCCACCGCTAGAAGAGGAACAAATGAAAAATTTCTTTATCGGAGCTCAAGATCCACAACACTATGAGAGATTGATGGTTATAGAGAATCACAAGTTCTCTGACATCATCAAGTTGGGAGAAAGAATAGAAGAGGGCATCAAGAGTGGTATGGTTACTAACTTTGAGGCGCTACAAGCAACCAATAAAGCCTTATAGTCATGGGGCATTTCGCAGAAGAAGGAAGTGGGTGCTGTGATGGTAGCCCAATGCCCTAAGTCTCCCCTTACCTATCAGATACATCCACAAATAAATCAACCCTCACCTCCAAAATACCGTTACCCCACCACCACCTACCACACCTATGATACTCAACCAGCATACTACCAATCATCTCCTCCCGCCCGTCAAAACTAACCAAAACCTCGACCAAACTTTGACTGACAGAACAACTAGAAATACACCCATATCACCAAGACCATAGCACAATTATATGAGAGACTGAAGGCTGCTAGTTATGTCACTCCCTTTCCTGCAGTTGCTATTGAAAACCCTTCTTAGTGGGTTAACCCCAACAAGACTTGTGCCTATCACTCGGGCATGAAGGAATATACTATCGAGGAATGCCGCATGTTAAAAGATAAAATCCAGACACTGATTGACACCAAGGTTATACAGGCGAAGGAGTCCACACCAAATGTCTTCAATAACCCTCTTCTTGATCACATGGTGAAGGAGAGAATGTGATAGAGACTGATGAAGAATGGGACCAAGAAGGATCCATCGAGATTATCTGAGATGAAGACGCACCCAAAACATCTCATGTCACACTCTTGTGGATCGTGGTAAAGACCAAGGCACCATTCGAGGTCCAGTTAGCTACACCCTTCACTGTGATGGTAGCTCCATCACCGTCTTACAAGTCTAATGTTGTTCCATGGGATTATGTAGCAGAGGCAATGAGAAAAGGAAAATCTAAGATGGAAGAGACAGGTGCTGCCTAGGGCATGACCAGAATTGGCAGGGTTTACATACTAGAAAATCTTGGAGGAATGAGTAAATAGACCGCACCAAAACCACCTATTGTGGAGACAAATACTGATGATCTTTGGAGGAAGGTACATGAGAGGGAGTATTCTGTTGTTGATCACCTAAACAAGTCTCCTGCCCAAATATCTATCCTGTTGCTGTTATAAAATTCAGATGCACACAAGAATGCCTTGATGAAGGTATTGAGTGAAGCTTACGTACCTATTGGTGGGGCAAGTACTGGAGAGTCATAAGATCACTTTCCATGAAGACGAGTTGCCGCCAGAAGGATTGAGTCATAACAAAGCGTTGCACATTATTTTCAAATATGAAGACAAGTTCATTGCTAGGGTTTTGATTGACGGGGGTTCAAGTCTGAACATATTCCCGTTGACTACTCTGAAAAGATTGGGTATATGTCTGCAGGAGATACGGAGGGAAGCATGAACGTGAAAGCGTTTCATGGGTCTCAAAGATCTACTATTGAAGATATTAACATGGATCTAAAGATAGGTCTAACCTGGTTTGATGTCGAATTCAAGGTGTTGGATATATCTGCTACCTATAACTAGTTGTTGGGACAACCATGGATACATGCGTTTGGGGCAGTTGCTTCTACCCAGCATCAGACCATGAAGTTCGAGTGGAATTATCAGGAGGTAGTTATCCACAGGGATGGAAGTTATCCTATCTACACCAACTAGACTGTACCAGCCATTGAAAATAGAAGGAAGTTGGGAGGAGAGATATTCTACTGCATTGACCGGGTAAACGCAGTCATGAAATGGTGATGGTTGTGCAACAAGGTACTAAGTATGCTGTTGTGGTTAGGATACGAACCAGGCAAAGGTCTTGGTCCTAAGCTTCAAGAGATCACAGAACCAATACGACCACAATATCTTGGCACAACCTTTGGTCTTGGATATGAATACATCGTGCAGGAATATAATGATTGGACACCAATGTGGCATGACTTATACTTCCCACTGGAACAACCCATACCACCGCTACACTAGACATTCCGCCAAATTGATATGATTTGGGGATCTTAGGAAGATGAGGTCTTGGCCGGCATGAGAAACGTATTTCTGAACGAGGAAGATATGCACTGCAGTGCTATCTTGGAGGTGGAGGAGGAAGACCTTACCATTCCGACGGTGGGAGATGGAGGTGTTCTCAGGAACTAGACTGCTGCACCATCCCGGGCTCGCCGAGCACTGGGTAGCTTTGGCAGAACTAGCATGATTTCTTTTAAAAATATTTTCTGGCATTTACGACATTTCAGTGTTTTATTTTGAAATAATTACTTGAGACATCGAGCCGTACTTGTTTGATAGTTTTTAAGTTTTAATTAATGCATCATTGCTTTTCATTTATTTATATTATTATCTTTCTATATTCTTTTTAGCATAATTATTACCTATTCTGTAGAATCTACGATTGTGATATGTAATGAGACAACGCAACATGAGGAGAGTAATTTAGAAAACTGGGAGAATGATCTAATACCTGAGGAAATATTCAAAGAAGTTGAGGATTTTGATAACAAACGAAAGTCCAATCTATAAGAAACTGAGGCTGTTAAGTTATGGGATTCCGAAAAAGTCAAAGAAACGTGCGTTAGCATTCATCTATCACCATTAGATAAAGAAGAGTACATCATATTCCTAAAGGAACATGAGGATATCTTTGCATGGTCCTACGATGACATGACAGGAATGAGCACATCCATAGTGGCTCACAAGATACCTACCAATCCTATGTGTCCACTAGTAAAGCATAAACTCAGAAAATTCAAGCCAAATATGAGTTTGAAGATAAAAGAGGAGGTTACAAAGCAAATCAAAGCCAAGGTCCTTCAGGTGGTCGAGTACCCAACCTGACTAGCCAATATTGTACCGGTACCAAAAAAGGATGGGAAAGTCAAGGTGTGCGTTGACTACCGAGATCTAAATCGAGCATGTCCTAAGGATGATTTCCTGCTACCCAACACATATATACTGATCGACAACTACGCCAAGTATGAACTCTAATCCTTTGTAGATTGCTTCTCAGGATACCACTAGATTTGGATGGACGAAGAAGATCCAGAAAAGACAGCTTTCATCATGCCATGGGGAATATACTGCTACAAGATGATGCCATTTGGTTTGAAGAACGCCGAGGCAACCTACACGAGGGCCATGACTACTCTCTTTCACAATATTATACATAAGGAAATAGAGGTGTACGTAGATGATGTCATCATCAAGTCTAAAAAGAGTTTGAATCACATAACAAACCTGGGAAAGTTATTTGACCGACTATGAAAGTACAATCTGAAGTTGAATCCTGCAAAATGTGCTCTCAGAGTCCCTGCCGGGAAGTTGCTAGGTTTCATCAGCAGTAGTCGCGACATTGAGTTGGACCCGTCAAAGATCAAAGCTATTCTGGACCTGCCACCACCAAAGAACAAAAAGGATGTAATAAGTTTTCTAGGACGCCTTAAGTATATCAACCGCTTTATAGCACAGTCGACAGTAATATGTGAGCCAATCTTCAAAATGCTGAGGAACGATGCTGCGACGAGTTGGACTGAAGAGTGTCAAAAGGCTTTCGATAAAATCAAGGAGTACCTGTCCAAACTGCCTGTGTTGGTCCCACCGAAGCCCGTAAGACCTTTATTGTTTTAGTATCCGTGTTAGATGGAGCATTTGGATGTGTCTTGGGGAAACTTGATGATACTGGAAGGAATGAGCAAGCAATATATTATCTGAGTTAGCAATTCACGCCTTATGAAGCTCGATACTTTTTGTTGGAACGTACCTGCTGTTCCCTGGCATAGATAGCCCAGGATCTGAGACATTACTTCTGCGCATGCACCGCATACCTCATATCAAGGATGGATCTGCTAAAATACGTCTTTCATAAGCCTATGCCTATGGGCTAGCAAGTAAAATGGCAAATACTACTGAGTGAGTTCGACATCATCTATGTGACTCAGAAGCCATTCAAGGGGCAAGCATTGGCCGATCACCTAGAAGAGAACCCGTGGACGGAGAATACAAATCATTAAAGATGTATTTTCCCAATGAGGAAATGTCATTTATAGGGGAAGATATTACCGAGACATATGACGGTTGGAGGATGATTTTCGACGGAGGCGGGAACTTCAAAGGAATGGGCATCCGAGCTATTTTTTTAATCAAAAACCAGTCAACATTATCCAATATCCGCCAAGCTTAGGTTCCCGTGCACCAACAATATGGCAAAATATGAGGATTGCATCTTAGGACTTAGATTGGCCATCGACATTAATGTTCAGGAATTGCTGGTAATTGAAGATTCAGATTTGCTATTACATCAGGTACTCAGAGAATGTGCCACCAAAAACACTATGATATTTTCGTACATGCACCGTGTACAAGATTTGATCAAGAGGTTCACAAAGATAGAGTTCAAACATGTTCCTAGAATCCAGAACGAGTTCACGGATGCGCTGGCTACCTTGTCTTCCATGATATAGCATCCACACAAGAACTATATTGATCCCATCCCAATAGAAATCCGTAAGCAGCCAGCTTACTATGCTCATGTTGAAGAAGAGTTCGAAGGGAATCCATGGTTCAATGATATCAAGGAGTACTTAGAAAAAGGATAATACCCCAAAAATGCTACGAACACCTAGAAGCGCACACTTCGGAGATTGGCCAACCACTTCTTTCAGAGCAGGGGAATTATGTATAAAAGGACTCCCGAATTGGGTCTGCTACGATGTGTCGATGCCAAGGAGGCATCTAGGTTGCTCGAAGAGATATATGTCGGAACCTGCGGACCTCACATGAATGGGTTTGTTCTAGCCAAGAAGCTATTAAGGGCATGGTATTCTAGATGATTATGGAGACGAGCTATATCAAATATGTACAGAAGTGCCACCAATGTCAGGTACATGGTGATATGATACGAGTTCCACCCAATGAACTCAATGCAACAAGTTCACCCTAGCCTTTCTCCGGCTGGGGCATGGATGTCATCGGACTGATTGAACTTGCAGCTTCCAACTGAGACACATTCATCTTGGTAGCCATAGATTACTTCACAAAATGGGTCAAAGCTGCTTCCTATAAAGCAGTGACTAAGAAGGTCCTAGAAGACTTTGTCCGAGATCGCATTATTTGCCAATTTAGAATACCTAAATCAATCATTAAAAATAATGTTGCCAATTCAACAGCGATCTAGAGAAAGCCATGTGTCAAACATTCAAAATCAAGCACCGAAACTCTAAAACATATAGGCCACAAAATGAATAGAGCCGTAGAAGCCACCAACAAGATCATCAAGAAGATATTGAGGAAGATGGTAGACAATTATAAGTAGTGGCACGAGAAGCTACCATTTTCTCTGCTCAGATACCACACCACAGTCTGCACGTCAACTAGGGCAACTCCCTATTTAATGGTGTATGGTACTGAAGTTGTGATACCTGCCGAGGTGGAAATTCCTTCCCTAAGAATCATACAGGAAGCCAAGCACAGCGATGTAGAATGGATACAGAGCCGGTACGAGCAACTGGCTCTCATTGACGGTAAAAGGATAAACACGATGTGTCACGGTCAACTCTACTAGAATAGAATGTCAAGGTCTTTCAACAAGAAGGTTAGACCGAGGAAATTCATACCGGGGCAATTGGCGTTGAAACGGATCTTCCACATCAGGATGATGCAAAAGGAAAATTCTCACCTAACTGGCATAGTCCTTACATAGTTCACTGAGTACTGACAGGAGGAGCATTCATACTTGCAGAAATGGATGGAGAGATATGGCCAAAACTTATCAATGCGGATGCCGTCAAGAGATATTACGTTTGGGAATGTATTTGCACTTTCCTTTGATGTAACATGAACTACGCTTGACCTAATTCCCATTTAAGAGGGGATACGTAGGCAGCCCTGTGGGTTTGGTCATATTATAATAAAATTTTCATCCCCTATACGGTCAAGAACCGGGGCAAAATTTCGAGTCTTCGTTAATATCATTACGACAAAGGGTATCGTCGAATGTATACATTAAACTGGGGTAGATGTCATGCCCCAACCTCGGGAAGCGCGACCAGCACTAAACCGAGTGAACTCGGCCGAGCAACCCTATTAGATACTTTCTACCCAATTCACCCATGATCAAGAAAAGACGTGATTTCATTTATTATACAGTAGGAAGATCATTCATACAATCCTAAATCATTTCAGTAGCCATTGCGCCTTTAAGTCTCAAAATATACATTTCTTATAGTTCGAGTGGAACAAGTGATCAAACACAACATAAATTGGTTAACATTCCCAATACCCATATACAACCCACATAGTATCTACGGAGACTCTAAAGATACAAAAGAGAGTAAAGATGGCGCCGGTAATAAGGCCCCAGCTATACCTCAAATGGTGACCACAATATAAATAAAAGGTACATTACTTGACCCCGGAATGAAATGGGGCTCACCGAGTCCGCTGAGAAGAGGATACAACACTGTCTATGATCAACACTGTCTGCTATGTAACCACCTGCATCCATTTAAAGATGCAGCATCCCCGGAAAAAGGGACGTTAGTACCGTCGAATAGCACTAGTATGTAAAGCTAAACACCATATCAATAGAATGAATAATAATACAAGATTAACATTCAAAAATTCAATAAGAGCTTCAAATAATACTAAAACATCAATTTAAAGATTTTCAAGTCAATTTTCACGTTGTTAGGTTGGGTGATCTTTAGTGCCAATATTCCACAATTCACACTACCTTTGTATTCTTACACGGAGTCCGATCATGACCCGATCGGCTAGGTCGTCTCACTTGAGCCATCAACCATAACCACAATTTCAATTATCATTTTCAGCATAATCACCACCATGTGTGCGGCATGGCATCCGATCACGACCGGATCGTCTAGGTTGTCTCACTTGAGACATTAACCATAACCACAATTTCAATTATCTCACATCATACTTCTTTCATTCCCTTTCAATTCATTGGCACTAGTGATCATAATTACCAAATCATTCTTGGCACTTGGCCGTATTTCATAATTTCAGTTCCCTTTTTCCATATTCAAACATCATTATCATTATCACCAACAATATGGCTTTTCCATTCAAGACATTAAATTCACATAAGAGCAATTTGGGAATCTTAGGCACATAGAGGCTTTTCGTATAATTTGGCATAACAACCTTTATTTGATCTTGACATGAAGTCTTAATATTTCTAACACATATTCCACATTTTGAACACATACTCAAATGGCAAGATAATATGATGAAACATTTAAAATAAATATCGAACATACATCCTTCAAAACAAACACATTAGGAATAGCCAATTCTATAATGATCAATTTGGGACTAACACCAATTTCATGAACACCGTGGGATTCGATTCTAAGAAGAAGGGGGTTTAGCCAACATACGTCAATTGAGCCTCTTAAAACTCTAAGATGTTCCGGAATATTAGTAACTTCAATCTATTTTAGCAATATAGCAGAACAAAATATTAGGAAAACGATCATAATTCTAGCTCACTTGAGAATTTTTTCAAACACTATGTGTGTATTAAGGTTTCATGGCCCTTTTTATGAAAGACTCCACCAACCCACACCCCATTCTTTTCTATATTTAGCTCACAACCTCCCCACATACCTTATGAACATGCATGCAAGGTAAGCACTCCCATCCCCATGAATTACCTTACTAATAGCCCATTCTAGTAACATTTTGAAATTAAGAGTTTGGGTGATAGAATATTACCTCTTAGGAAGAAGACCTAGGTGCCTCTCTTGATAATCTTCAAGGTTTTAAGTGAAAATTTAAGAGCAATTTGATGATGGTCACTTCTCCCTCTAGGACCTCTCTCTCTCACTCTAAAAGTATCATAAAATAAGCTCAAAATGGTCTATGGGATGTGTTTTAACGAAATAGGGTCGGGTTTAAAAACACCAAAAATGAAGCTCCAGAACAGGTTTTGTAATGGTTATGCGGTCCGCAAAATGATCGCGAAATTGGGGTGCCAAAACAGGAAAACAAAAACTGATCTGGTATGTGGTCACTATGCGGCCCGCAAACCTGTTCTGCGGTCGCATAATGCACCGTAGAACGGTTCTGCAATCGCATAGTACACCGCAGAACCTCCATCCAAAAAATGCCAAAGCGGAATATGCGACAAGAGTGCGGCCTGCAAAACGGTTATGCGGTCGCATAATGGCCGCGATATTGACATAACAAATGCCCTAGAAAACTGTCCCACTCTGCAACCAGTCTGCGGTCAGCAAAGTGGTTCTGCGGCCGCAGAATGGGCCGTAAAAATTCCTACTTCTACCCAACATTTCCTTCAACTCCTCAGCGCACTGTTCAATCAAAAAAGTCTGAACTGCGGAGAGCAAGCTCGCCGTGAAGATTTTCTACTATTATTAACCTCTACGCCTACTTCGGCATCACAAAAAGTCGAGTTTTTAGGAAGAATTTTACGGGGCCTTATAGCAAAATTTTGAGGGGGTCCTCAAAATTCTGAGTTAAGAAGGTCGCAATGTCTCAGAGCATGTCACGGTCTATGATTCAGCCAAATTACTTCTGTGCATTATCTTTTTAAAACAATTGTATTATTTATAAATGATTTACCGAGAATGCATACTTTCAAAACTTCATTTCTATAATAGCCAGATGTTATCCTGGGTGACTCGAACAAAGCGTCAAGACAGGAGTAGAGGCGAAATGAGGAGCACGAACCGACCATCCCCCAAACTCACAGTTTTTCTTTGGATGCAGGCATAACAGACATAACATTGATAAGCACGTACAGAAATATATACAACAAGACCACTATCTTCACACTGATAGAAGTCACCAAGCCCAAATGCATCGAGCTAATAATGACTTGTCTTCCTCATATTTGATCATCACTTTTCTCTACATAGGGCAAGCACTGCCCTCCTTACTTTGCATGAGGCTAAGCACTGCCTCCATCATTTCATAAGGCTAAACGCTACCTTTCTTTTCATGAGACTAAGCAATGTCTCCATTACTATGCATGAGGCTAAGTGTTGCCTCCATTACATTGCATAAGGCTAAATGCTGCCTTTCTTTGCATGAGACTAAGCATTGTCTCCATTACTGTATAAGGCTAAATGCTCCTTTTCATTGCATGAGACTAAGAACTGTCTCCATTACATTGCATGAGGCTAATAACTGCCCTCATTACATTGCATAAGGCTAAATGATGCCTTTCTCTGCATAGGGCTAAGCGCTGCCCTCATTACTTTGCATAAGGCTAAACACTGCCTCCATTACATTGCATAAGGCTAAACGCTGCCTTTCTCTGCATAGGGCTAAGCACTTCCCTCATTACTTTGCATGAGGCTAAGCACTTCCTCCTTTATTGCACAAGGCTAAACACTGCCTTTCTTTGCATGAGACTAAGTATTGTCTCTAATACATTACATGAGGCTAAGAATTTCCTCCATTACATTGCATAAGGCTAAACACTGCCTTGCTCTACATAGTGCTAAGCACTGCCTTCTCTCGTTCTCGCATATGACTAAGCATCACATATTCCCTCTATGAAGCAATCAATGTCAACGCATACGTGCATTTCATTGGCTGCACCATTGCCACGTTATCCAAAGGCATCATAGTCTGAAGGCATCATCCTCATAGCCTATAGACATCATGCCATGGCCTGGGGATCTCTCAAAACTGCATATCATTATTCAAAGGCGTCATAGTCCAGAGGCACCATCTTCATGGCCCGAGGACACTATTTCATGGTCTGCGAATCCCTTATCATACGCTTCATGGCCCATGATGTCATGATCTAAGGACATCATCCTCATTGTCCGAAAGACAACACATATAGTCTGAAGGGAGTTTGCATCATGTTTAAATTTCACAATAACTATATATACTTGTGTGCATCGTATTTTAAGTTTTGCAAGTAAATATGGAGGTAACCATTCTACAAACAGGAGCAATTCTCGCTCCGGTTTCCATTCATAACATTCACATCCTTTAATTACCCCAAATGTAATCGATAACCAGCAATTGATCATTTCTATCCCATAACCACTCAAACATTTATCGTGTACATCCATAAAATTCAATTTCGCATTCATAGTTCTACCTGAAATTATCCGCTACTTATGACACTACCCTATCTAGAGAAGATCCTTCTTCGAAACGTACGACCATTCGTATAACAACTCGATCGGTTTCATTCGCCATTGGATCCAGAACTGCACGCGGCTTGATTCTCGTAATACCAGGGGTATGTAGGCAACTCAAGAACTAGGGTTCGACCTCCATTTTTAAATACCTCATCCTCGTGTATTCATACAAAATTGGCCATCATTTTCTTTACCCGATAATTCTTTCATCATTCCCGGGTAATGAGGGGCAACTGTTGATACCTAATTTTGCCCTCATATTTCATAAAATATTCTGTATACTTTAAAAATAACATTTTGCACTATAACCCAATTTATAGTAGTCATATAATGTCACGCTCCAAACTCGGGGAGCACAACTGGCGCTCAACCGAGTAAACCCGGCTGAGCAAACCTGTTAGATTTCATTCTACCCAAATTCATCCCTGAATAAAGAGGAGATGTACTCCATTAATGAAATATTGAAAAGATTTCATTAACCACTTCCATTTCATTCCCATTAACAGCATCATTCAATATTTCCAAAATAGTATAGGTTTATAGATTTAATGAAAAACATGTTGCCAAATACCAACAGTTCTAATTTAATTCCCAATATCAAGCACCACCCACAACCTGTTGACAGAGCCTCTAAGTACAACTGAAGAGTAATATGGAAATACCGGCAACGAGACCTCAGCTTTACCTCAAAACATAGTACATGAGAAACAAAAGAAACATGACCCTGAAATGAAGGGGGCTCACCAAGTTAGCTGAAGAGAGTGTACCGCTATCATAGAAGATCAATGCCCCCTACTGTGGAACCACCTGTATCCATTAAAGATGCAGCACCACCGGCAAAAGGGACGTTAGTACTGTCGAAGAGTACTAGATGTAAAGCTAAAAGTCCTATTTCAAAATAGGATGACCATATAAGAAAAAAGGAAAACCATAGAAACAGTATGTCACAATCTACTATATCCAAATGCCCAATTGAAACATAACAATTTTCAAAATACGAAAATAATATATATTTTTGGTTGGGAGATCATTAGCACCGATATACCACCGTCTTTTTTAGCACGGAGTCCGATCACTCCCGATCGGCTAGGCCATCTCCCCACGAATAAGGTGGTTTGACATGTGATGCGAAAGAAAGTTGTTACGAAGAGTAGTGCCACCATGAGCGCAACATGGCATCCGATCTCCATCCGATCAGGTAGGACGCCTTCACACATATGCCGTATGGGTTGACGTTTTCAATTCACAGCTATTACCAGTTTCATCCCAATTAAGGGGAATAATCACAATTTTACCAATATTTCAATTTCATCCCGAATAAGGGGAATAATCACAATTCACCCCTACACCAACACGTGTAGTTTCAGGTGTGGGCCTATTGACCCACCCTTCCTCGATTTTGCTAATGATACTCCCAAAAATATTTTTATTATTTGTTTGCACACAAAGGTAACATAAATACAATTGTACTCACCTCAACCTCTTTCACATTGTATAAATTCTCATTAGTATTTTCAGTCACTCACAACAATAATATTTCCTTGGCTCTTTTGGCTATTCACTAGATTCTTTATTCCTGGCACGGTAGCCGTATTTCATGTTCCACACTTTCACCTTCTTTATTTTCAAGGACCACCATCAAATATCAACATACAAAATATTTCAGAAATCATATACTTCAAATCCATTTGTAATGGGAACTTTAAACACAAAAGGTTTCTTCCAAAAGAATGGGGCATACCAACCAATAATTCAAACACACATCAAAATCATAAACAATCAATATACCATTTATTCTTGCAATACTCTTCCCCAGAAATAACAATGTACAATTTCAACACCTGAGTATGTAGGAACTTAAATCACACTTAATATATTTATAAAGCAAAGCATTTGTTAAAGCAACCACTCATGGGCATGAATTGAGTACAAAAGCTTTCAGGCAATTCTAATTTTGAAATCAGTTTTAAACAATTGAGTCGAGGCTCATTTCATATTCTTTATTGCATCCTCTCATTTCATTTGCACTACTAGCCACAAGCATAACTTAAATTCTTGGCACGTTGGCCACACTCTATATCCCCAATTCACTTATTTCATTTTCAAGTATCTTTATAGATTATCAATAATAAGATATTTTCAATCAAGACTTTAGGTACACATATGAGCAATTTAGAGTCTTAAGCATATCGATATTTCTCACCCAATTGGTTTACTAGTTTTCATTTAAAGCATGACTCAAAGTCATAACATATTAAAACGAAAACGGTACTTTGAACATATATCTTTCGAGATAAGGCTCATTCGGAAAAATCAAGTTTATAGGAGATAACCCGGAACATAGAAATTTGAAATCTTGAGCCAACCATACTTGAACTTACGGGAACACTATTGAATTTGATTATAAGAGATAAAGTTTAGCCAACATACCTTGTCCGAGCTTTCCTTAAGTTACTACAATGCCCCAACACTTCTAATAATAACAATCTATAGGAAGATAGTGAAAATTGGTTAATAATTAGAAACATTTCCATGATGTAACTCTCTTAGAAATTTTGTCAAACACCTAACTTGCGAAATAGACCACAAGGCTCTACAATGGAGATCCTTTCATCCCTCAACTAATTTCAACAAGAAACTGCCCAAAATGGTTCATTAACCCCACATACTATAACTTTGTGTCACCTGCATGCCCTATTTCCAACCACACAATATATTTGAACTCATAACCTCTTGTATGAAAGCTTAGAAGTAGGACTTACCCGGATGAAGGGTAATCTACTGATTGAGTTCCTTGATTCTTGAATATTGGTGTAAGATTGGATGATTAGTAGGTTACGTTTTCTCCTTCTCTCTCAAAAATGTTCTCACCTCTCTCTAAACTCACCAGAAAATCATCCCAAATAAAGCCCCAAATGCTATTTATTAAAATGGGGTCGGGTTCTAAAATCCCTGAAATTTGTACAGCCGCGCTGCATGGGGCACCGTGTGGCACGGCGCGATAGTGAAAAATGTGCCTAGAAACAAAATTTTGAAGTGTTCGGGAAATCCTCACAGGCGCACCGCATGGGGCGCCGTATTGGGCGGTGCGGTAGTGTCACATTCTGCCAGCTTTTGGTAATTGGGACATAACTTCTTGTAGGAGTGTCCAAATGACGAACTGTTCCAAACGTTAGAAATTAGACTCGAAGATATTTGATTTGATAGGCTTTTGATCCAATATATATATATATATATATATATATATATATATATATATATATATATATATATATATATATGTATGTATATATGTAGATATGCTCGTCCAAAGTTGGGTCTTGTGCGTACTCATTTGGAACTTTAGTCTATCATATAATTTTCCAACTTGGCTTAGACTTAGTCCTCTCCTTAGACCCCACATCACATATAATATGCCTCGTACACATATTATCATATCCAATTGATATCCATCATATTAATAGCCCTCGTCTGCACACAAAATAATATAATTAGCACAGAACAACATACTTAATAGCACTTAAGAACTTCGTAATTTTTTGGGGTGCTACATTCTCCCCCACTTAGGATTATTCGTCCTCGAATGTGTAGTAGAGTCGACCCCAACACTGAACATAACTTAACTCTTTTCTCGCATACCTCAAGTTCCAAAATTTTTGACTAACTCCCAAATATTCCAGAAATTTCGGCAGAGTATTCTTTGTAATTGGGCCTATCCACCTGCCAGAGAATCACCAAAACCATCCTAACAACACATCCACAACTCGATAAAGCATTACAATGTATATCAACAATACTAATCTCAACATTACAAGCATTATATTAACAAAATTGATACATGGACATGAGTTGCCCCTATTTAAATCATAACACTTAGAAAATACCTTTCGACCCACAATTATTTGACTATACAACCAAGTGGGAACATTTTCTTTCCCTAACAATTTCGGCCTTCGAGGTGGGCTCCTCGACTCACAGACTTCGCCATAACACATTCACAGAGGCAATCTCAACTCCCAGACTTATCTAACAAGGATGATAATTAAGTACCTCTCATAGGCCAATTATCCATTTACTTCACCTCCTCTAGCTTTCACCAGAACGGTAGACCAAGAATTCCAACTACCTTCTTAGACACAGTCACATGAAACACCAGGTACATGGAGGACAATAATAGGGAAATATCATACTCATAGTTTGGCATATTTCCTTCAGGATTTCATAAGGCCTAATGTGACTGCATATACTTTACCCTTATTATAAATTCACATAACATCCTCATGGAGAAAAGATTGAGAATAACCTGTTCACTTTCTTCAACTCTAAATATCTACGTCGAATACTCAAACTAAACCTTTGGCGACTTCCAACAATTTCTCTAAGATGTGCTAGCATGGATATGGCAATAAAATTTCCTATCCCATATATTTGATCACATGATGATGCTTCTTCTTTGACATGTTTGAAACTTCAATCCCCATCGATTTTATACAAGGAGGAACAACGGGGTTTGCGGTTTGGCTGGAATTATTCAAGAATCCATCAATGGGCTGAGCAGAGTATTTCATGAGGTTATATATCCTAAAAGACATGAAGCTTACTACTGATAACACTGACAAGATTAATCATAGTGATGAAATCATTGATTCGACAAATGATGCATAAAGTTTACTGGTATATCGGCAATAGAAATCCTTAAGGAGGAATAGTCAACTACGTGACACCAGTTACCTACTTAAGTGTAGGGAAATTTTTTTTAATTCAAAATGAGAATATTCTTGCACCCTCAATGTGATATGTGTTTCAAAATGCATGAAGTTGCACTATGCTCTTAATAGTTACTAGCATAAGGAATCTATGCCACAAGCCTACGAGGATGAAAAAGAAGTTGAACACTTGTGAGAATATTATCATTCTGACAGCTTAACCCCTTTTCGATAGTTGATCCTATATGAGAGAACTAGAGATGCAACAAACTTGTCTTTCAAATCAATATACTCATGACATGTGCCAAAATCTGGAAGCATCTAATTTCAACCTTTCACGAGTGAAACCACATAGCTGTGACATCTAAATATTTGGGATGAAATCATGTATTGGTTAGAGAAAATGAATAATTTTCTATGAGATAGACATGTTTCTGCCATAATAATTCTCAAGCTGCAATACCATGCCACTTCATGAGCACTTACAATACTAAGAACAAAGTGAGATACTTACTGTGAGACTATTCTCTCATGTTACTAGACAGTGGAAAAGTTCCATAATAATACTCACAAAGGAGTAGAGTGACTTTCAAGCCATATGAGACACATATACCGGAGAGAGAAAGAGTGGCTTAAGAAGGATCTCAACACTAGGCTGCCTTACATTGGATTTGATACCACATAGTTAAACTTTACGATGGTGCATGCATAAGCACAAGTTAGCAGATGTTATCCATTTGATTGAAAAGGTTCTGTAAGAAATTCATCAAGTGTAGTCTCTTGTTGAGAAGTTTAGGGAAGCAAGTGGGAAGTATTTCCCTATGATTGTGACTCAATTCAAAGAAATCATTATAAAACTCAATTCCTCAAGAGGTCGTAAATAAGAGAATTGTGATCAAGAGGCTTCATGAATACATCGTCTCGTTCAAATAGTAGGTACATGCAATGTTTTGTGATTCAACATTTTGTTTAAGACCACATTTATGTAGGGCCCTTCAATATGGATGTACATATACACCAAGGAAAATAATGTGGTGTTCACAATAAGGTAGTAAGGAGTGACTTACTTGATGATTTTAGATTGACATGATAGTACCTTAATTAATGCCTCTCGACTCCACTTCCATAACATACATCGGTACCATAGTGACATACCCCCGAATGAGATCTCCCACACTTCACACAACGAGGATGAGGTCCGCTAAACTGACTCACCCTATTGACTTGATATTCACCCTTTTTGCATAAGTCATAAGAATCCATCTTATCTTTCCTCCAGGCCTTCACAACGGGAATAAACATCTCTGTACCAGGTTTGTGTGTGGGCCTCTGTAATTTCCCAGGCCTACAACCCCTAACACACTCCTGATTATACTCACAACACGACGCAAAATATGTCTTCCTGCATATCAGGTAGATCGGTATTGGTGTACCCAACCTAGGGCATTTGTTCTTCTTGTGCCCATTCTTTCCACAAGCATAACATATTTCAAGAGTGACCCAACATAAACCCAAGTGGTTTTTCTTACAAATCAAATGATACGGCTTATTAGAGCCGCCAATCCTCTTTTGTTTCTTTGGTGCCCTCACCACATGATCTGATGGCATGGTGACATTAATAGGAACAAGAACACTTCCCCTAGCAACTGGTTCTTTCATTCCCTCCTTGCTAACTTAAACTCGTGGGTTAATCATCCAGAAAATGAGACATAGCGAGGAGATTAGCTCCTTGTCTTGGGCTCTATCGCACGATATGGAATATCAAAGAAGTGTGAATTTTCCTAAATGTCTGAGCAGCCTCCCCATTATAGATGTGGTCGACAACAAACCGATAAGAAGAACTCAACTAGACACGGCTCCGAGACATCCTAGGACACTTTAAAACCTTAGGCCCTGATACCAAGTTTGTCACGCTCCAAACACGGGTAGCGCGACCGGCGCTCAACCGAGTAAACCCGGCTGAGCAAGCATGTTAGATTTTATTCTACCCAAATTCATCCCTGAATAAAGAGGAGATGTACTCCGTTAATCAAATACTGAAAAGATTTCATTAACCACTTCCATTTCATTCCCATTAACATCATCATTCAATATTTCAAAAATAGTACGAGTTTATATATTAAATGAAAAACATGTTGCCAAATACCAACAGTTCTAATTCAATTACCAACATCAAACACCACCCACAACCTGTCTACGGAGCTTCTAAGTAGAACTGAAGAGTAATATAGAAATACCGGCAACAAGGCCCAGGCTATACCTCGAAACATAGTACATGAGAAACAAAAGATACATGACCCCGAAATGAAGGGGGCTCACCAAGTCAGCTGAAGAGAGTGTACCGATATCACAGATCAACGCCGCCTGCTGTGGAACCACCTGCATCCATTAAAGATGCAGCGCCCCCGACAAAAGGGACGTTAGTACTTTCGAATAGTACTAGTATGTAAAGCTTAAAGTCCTCTTCCAAAACAGAATGACCATATAGGAAAAGGAAGACCATAGAAACAACAAGTCACAATTAACTATATCCAAATGCCCAATTGAAACATAACAATTTTCAAAATACAAAAATAATATATATTTTTGGTTGGGAGATCATTATCACTGATATACTACCGTCGTTTTTAGCACGGAGTCCGATCACGCCCGATCGGCTAGGCCATCTCCCCATGAACAATTTGGTTTGACATGTGATGTGAAAGAAAGTTGTTACCAAGAGTAGTACCACCATGTGCACAACATGGCGTCCGATCTCCAGCCGATCAGCTAGGCTGCCTTCCCACATATGCCGTGTGGGTTGACGTTTCCAATTCACAGCTATTACCAGTTTCATCCCAATTAAGGGGAATAATCACAATTTAACCAATATTTGAATTTCACTTCAAATAAGGGGAATAATCATAATCCACCCCTACATCAGCACGTGTAGTTTCAGGTGTGGGCCTTATGACCTAGCCTTCCTCGGTTTTGCTAATGATACTTCCTAAAACATTTTTATTATTTGATTTGCACACAAAGGTAACATAAATACAATTGTACTCACCTCAATCTCTTTTACATTGTATAAATTCTCATTAGTATTTCCAGTCACTCACAACAACAATATTTCCTTGGCTCATTTGGCCATTCACAAGATTCTTTATTCCTGGCACGGTGGCCTTTCACCTCTTTTATTTTCAAGGACCACCATCAAATATCGACATACAGAATATTTTAGAAATCATATACTTCAAATCCATTTGTAATGGGAACTTTAAACACAAAAGGTTTCTTCCCAAATAATGGGGCATACCTACCAACAATAGAAACGCACATCAAAATCATAAACAATCAATATACCATTTATTCTTTCAATACTCTTCCCTAGAAATGACAATATACAATTTCAACACCTGAGTATGTAGGAACTCAAATCACAATGGATATATTTATAAAGCAACACATTAGTTAAAGCATCCATTTATGGGCATGAATTGAATACAAAAGCTTTTAGGCAATTCTATTTTCGAAATCATTTTTAAACAATCGAGTCAAGGCTCATTTCATATTCTTTATCGCATCCTCTCATTTCATTTGCACTATGAGCCACAATCATAACTTAAATGCTTGGCACGTTGGCCACACTCTATATCCCCAATTCACTTATTTCATTTTCAAGCATCTTTATAGATTATCAACAACAAGACAATTTCAATCAAGACTTTAGGTACACATATGAGTAATTTAGAGTCTTAAGCACATCGATTTTTCTCACCCAATTGGTATACTAGTTTTCATTTAAAACACGACTCAAAGTCATAACATTTTAATGCGCAAACAGTACTTTGAACATATATTTTTCGAGATAAGGATCATTCGGAATAATCAAGTTTATAGGAGATAACCGAGAACATAGAAATTAGAAATCTTGAGCCAACCATACTTGAACTTACGGGAACATTATGGAATTCGATTATAAGAGCGAAATTTTAGCCAACATACCTTGTCTGAGCTTTCCTTAAGTTACTACAATGCCCCTACACTTCTAGCAATAACAATCTATAGGAAGATAGTGAAAATCGGTTAATAATTAGAAGGATTTCCATGACGTAACTCTCTTAGGAATTTTGTCAAACACCTAACTTGCGAAATAGACCATAAGGCTCTACAATGGAGATCCTTTCATCCCTTAACCAATTTATACAAGAAACTACACAAAATGGTTCATTAACCCCACATACTACAACTTTGTGTCATGTGCATGGCCTATTTCCAACCCCACAATATATTTGAACTCATAATCTCTTGTATGAAAGCTTAGAAGTAGGACTTACCCACATGAAGGATAATCTAGTGATTGACTTCCTTGATTCTTGAATATTGGTGCAAGATTGGATGATTGGGAGGTTAGGTTTTCTCCTTCTCTCTCTAAAATACTCTCACCTCTCTCTAAACTCACCAGAAAATCACCCCAAATAAAGCCCCAAAGGCTATTTATTAAAATGAAGTCGAGTTGTAAAAACTCCAAAATTTGTACAGCTGCGCTGCATGGGGCGCCGCGGGGCACGATGCGGTAGTGAAAAATATGCCTAGAAACGAAATTTTGAAGTATTCTGGAAATCCCCACAGGTGCGCCGCATTGGGCGCCGCGGTAGTGTCACATTCTGCCATCTTTTGGTAATTTGGTCATAACTTCTTGTAGGAGTGTCCAAATGACGAATGGTTCGAAGCGTTAGAAACTAGACTCGAGGGTTTTTCTTTTGATAGATTTTTCATCACATAAACCTTTATCTATATGTGGATATGATCGTCCAAAGTTTGGTCTTGTGCATACTAATTTGGAACATTAGTCTATCATGTAATTTTTCAACTTGGCTTAGACTTAGGCCTCTCCTTAGACCCCACATCACTTATAATATGCCTCGTTCACTTATTATCATATCCAATTGACATCCATCATATTAATAGCCCTCGTCTGCACACAAAATAATATAATTAGCACACATCAACTTCCTTAATAGCGCTTAAGAACTTCAATTTTTAATTTATAGTCTATCATGTAGTTTTTGTAATTTTTAAAGCTTTTAAAATTGATTTCTCACATTTTTAATTGATAAATATTTGTTAGTTACTCCTTTTAATTCTTTTTTGGATAATTAATTATCCAAATTAGTTATTTGTACCCACATGCATATTTTATAATATTTTACTTCATTTTATATAATTATATTTGTATTTTTATATCATTTGCAATAATAGCCACTACTTTCCAATGATTGTCTTTATTATGCCATTTGGGTCAAAATAACATTTCTCTGTTTTTTGCAATTATAATTTATTGTTTTTAAAGTGTTGATTTCAAAAATAGAATTTTTTCATTTTATTAACCATTTATAATTTATTTTATTTAATTTTCATGTATTTTTAATTGTAGTCCAACTAGAGGTGCAAATTTGGACACAATAAGCCCAAACCCCAAGCCCCAAAGATCTCTGCCCCAAACCAAACAACCCCTTAGTGAGACCCGGTCACAACCCGTTTAAATGACCCGCCTCGCTTCCCTTTAAATTTTGGAGGTTGATCTCAGATGATCAACGACCCATAAACCACCCCTCTATTTTAATTACCCAAACCCTGAACCCTAATCTTATTCCCCCCGTCTCCACCTCCCCAACACGCTCTCAACCTTTCCCCCGCTCTGCAAAACCCTAGTAGCCACCTCACCAATCTCTCTCCGATTTCGACTGGAAAATGGAATCATCTCATGATTCACTTACCTTACTCGTAATACCTTGCTATTATGAACACATCTGTGGAATTACTTGAGTACTTGTTCGATTTTGGCAAGTATGACTTTCTGAGATCGGACTAGATCGACTTTGATCTTTGAGATTTGGATAGTATTTCATCTATATACATGAAGAGGGGCTTGATTCCTCAAACCAGTTGGCCGACATCAAACGTTGAACCCTAACTAGGGTTTGGAATTCGATTTCTTTCCTTTGTTGGTTACTCTACTGATTGCATGCATATTTTTCTTTTCTTTGTTTATGTTTGCTTGATTTCTTTCCTTATTTATTCGTCTGATTTAACTACTATATAAAACCCCCCCTTAATTCCCCAAAATGAACCTAATTATTGTTATTCTCTCACTCTCACTCACTCTATACTATTCTGAAACTCTTGAATTTGGCTGGCTAAAAGCCAAGGCCACCGGAATCCACTCTATTGACCTTCCCATCGCGAGCACTGCTTGGTGATTGTCTAAAGCTCATGTGAACTCTGATGCACTGGGGTTTGAAGTTCTGTTGTTCTCTCTTTGCTACTGATACTCGAGTTATTACTGGCACTTGATTTTCTACTTCATTTGCTTGTTAAATCTGCAAACTGGTAAGTACTTAAACCCTTGTAATTCTGTTTTCCCTACTTGTGTTCATGACTATGAATAAACCAATATGATGTTGTGTTGACCTGGTCCTTGAAGTTCCTCTGTAGCTCTGCATTCCTATCAGAATCTGTATAGCTTTACATATGTTCATCTTGTGTATTCAATTTGGAAAACTTCTAACTTTTAAGCTCGTTTAGACTATCATGTTTATGTATGCTCGAATTCCAATATTGGGTGATTGTTATGTGTCTTTTCTCATACTTAGCTTTGTTTTCTTGTACTGAAGCTCCTATGGAATTAATGCCTGCCTAGAATTTGCTTTAATGAGTCTCTTTCTGCTGAATCCTTTATGTGTAATCCACTGTTACCCAACAAATTGATCCCTAACCATGAGAATCCCATGTTACAATATTGTCTTAATGTCTAGCCAAACATGTTTCTCTACTATTTTTAACTATGATGATTGTACTCCTCGACTTGTTAATCCTGTATTCTTTAGCATTGCCTAAGACTTCTACGATAGATTTCAATGTTTGTCTTCTCTTATATATGGTCAACTGACATGAGTCGTGATGTCTGTCTGTCCTGTTAGCCTAGTGTTGATATGTTCTTTTACCTACCATAAGTTCTTTAGTATCTTTGTGCTATGACCAATGCTCAGCATGTTACGTCTAATGTTCAACTAAGTGATATGTTTGCCAAACTATGCCCACTAGCATGTTATGATATTTGTAACCATATTCTCATTAGGCTCTCATGCTAAAACTTCATGTGAAGACTATACTCTACTTGCTTCTTGTCTACGATTCTGCTAGACTGTCATCTAAAGTTCTTTAGGTTGGTTCTAGATCATGCTTGACTTAGAAACTCTCTGGAATGGTTTACTATCCTATGATGGTCAATCCTATCACTATTAAACATTATTTCTGGAATTACAAGCATAAACTTGCCTCATATGTGTCTTGTGTGCCTTTCAATATACCATGATCCTGTTTATATGTTTGGCTAGAGCTGTTGTTGGTTATAGCTCTGAGAACTAAGTGTTTATATTGTTCCATGAGTACTTTATCACCTGTATGACTAAATTTTGCATCCATTTGTGTAAGAAAGTTATTCGTTGGGCCAGGAATTGGGCCATATGTGTCGTTAGACCTAGGCATTGGATTCAGGTGCACTCTATGTTGTGCTTGTGAGCCTGGGATTTGGGCCTACTATTTGTCCGGAGAGTAAGGCTATTGAAGGCCTAGGGATATCCCTGGGTTACTTTTGTATTGGGCCTGTAGCTGCTTTACTTGGCTTGTATTTGTTTCAATCTGTATTTCATCATCTTCAAGTATGTATTGTTTCATTTTTGGGCCTGTAATAATGAACAATTGGGGATTAATGAAATGGGGGGAACTGGGATACCTTAACTTTCAATGAATGGGTTGAGAACCTGTCTATAGGGCTGTAATTGTTATTGCTTGCCATGCCTTGTCTTTGGGAGTTATCTGTATCGTGTGCTAATTTGCTTGCCTATTCACCTAGAAAACATGACTTAAGGATAATATAATGATTTGTAACATTAGAGAGCATGTCTATAGGATCTGAAATTGGACTTATTGCACTTAGATGTTATGCATATAGGAGTTCAATATAAACAATTGAAAATGCATGCTTGGGCTACTGCTTTAAATTATTTTACTCACCTAGATAACATGACTGTAGGCTCTCAGCTTGAGTAACCAAGCTGTTATTACTGCTATTATCTTTTTCTCATACTGCCACACAGACAACATGCTTATAGGAATAAATAAAATAGGTGTGTGTCCTCAATTACTTTGCTGCCCGGATATAATTGTCTAGATATCATGCCTATAGGATGTTACTACTTTGTTGTGCTTTCAATGTTCTCAATACCCAGTCGCAGATAGCCTAGAGTTCATGCCTATAGGGTCTTAATAAACCATATATTAAAATCCGCAGCTTGGAAACTCTACTTGTAGAACTCTATGTCAACCCTTGATCGATCAATCACATAGAATCCTACCTATAGATCTTGCACCATTCAATATGCTCCGATTTTAAATCTGCCCATCTACAACCGTCTACTTAATAATTTTGAATACTGTTAGCATGAGCTCATAACTATCTGCGAGCATTTGTGTATATGTGAGGAGGCCAACTTGAGCCCTTAATTGTTAACTATGTGCAGTCCTAATTATTTTGATTTTGCACCTAGTTTTATCATTTTTGAGCACCCTAAGGAAGTCTAGAACAACCATAGTAGTAGGTCCAAATCCTGCTAGACCATAGGCATGGGACGGGTAAAGCACGCATAGGACACGCTTTGGAATTGAATTAGAATGCTCTTAGATAAACAACTTTAAGATAGTAATTGGGTAGCAGGAGATGATAGTTTTTGCCCGCTAAATAATATGAGCAACCCTTAAGGGAGTTGCGAAGTATTATTTATGTTGCATGGGGTGATCCTTCAGGCTAAAAAACTTAGGACCCCCATAATTGATATCTATGCACCTATTTGTGCAAACATAGGTCAAATTAGATATATTCTATGACCCACGGAATGTGTATTAATTATTTATGACCCACTTCTTTCTCTTCAATATTTTTGTTATAATTGGACGCTTGAATCCCTTGTTACAATTTGCATGATCACATAGGATAATTGTAATTCAAATAATCCCCACATATCATAAAATTCGGCCGGGACCCACAGTTGTGGACCTCGAATAGTGCCTAACCCCTTCTCTTTGAGGTAATTTGAGTCCTTACCCGATCTTTGGTGATACAGACTAGTTCAAACAGTCATTTGCAAATAGATGCCCCAACGCACCTTAAAATCATTAGGTGTCGACTATTCTATTTTATTAACCGTTTAAAAGAGTTGTCACATGTCGAAATCTGCTTCTTGAGAAAACGAGGCACGACAATCTCATTAAATATAAATATTGCCGAGGCGTTTGGCCTGATCCACAGGAATAGGGAAACTCTTCGGACTACGGAACATATATTCATAACCCCAAGATAAGCCCATAAAGGAATATAAATTTCTATGAATAATTAAACATTCCGCCAAAAATTTTAAGTAAGGGAGCTCAATCTAACATAATCTCAAATCAAGTTTCACTTATTAATACAAGTGATTAAACTAACAAGTTTAGTTCAAATAGTACAAGTATGGCATAATAAAGTCATATGTCTGCCTGGACATAACATGATTTTAGCTACTATGGACTATCGTCACTTCATGCATACGTAGCACCCACAAAGTATTAGCAAATAATAATTTAAATACCTATGGGGTTAATTCCCTCTTACAAGGTTAGGCAAAAGACTTCCCTCATTTTCAAGTCCTCTTCTCAGTCCACAAATCACACTATTAGACTCAAATCAATTCCGAGCAATCCGAAACTAGCCAAAGGTCGTACAAACTAATCAATATATTCTCAAAAGTTCATAATTTAACTACTAGTGTAATTACCCAACCCAATTTCGAAGGTTCCTAAAATTCATCCACGGGCTCACGTGCCCGAATTTCGGAAAGTTTCGTAATAAATGTCACCCATAACCTCACGAGCACAAATATATAATTTTTACTCAATTCCATAATTATTTTCGTGGTCTAATCTCATTTTTACCAAAACCTAGGTTTTTCAACAAAATCCTTAAATTTCCATAATTTACATGCTAAAATCTACCCATAATCAATTTATTAAACTCATAATATGTAGAGATTACTTACCTCATCGGCCACAAGTTGAGAGAAAATGAAAAAAAGGAGCCTAAGTCTCATTTTTAATTAAGTCACAGCCCTCGTGATCCCGAAAATGCCCTCGCGATCGTGAAGGCAAAGCTGTTGAAGCCCCTGAAAATCTTCTACGCGATCGTCATAAGACACACGCAAATGAGATGCACAGAGCCGCCCCCTCATCGTGAACGTGAGCCGCCCTTCACGAACGCGAAGGGCATTTGACTTGCCCAGTCCCCCTAGGCCCAACCCTTCTGCGCGAACGCGAACTAGGGATCACGAACACGGAGGCCAATGTCCCAAAGCTTCATCATCGCGACGCTGATATCACGAACGCATAGAAAAAAAGACCCACCGCCATTTCCTTCACAGCAAACGCGAAGAACAAAATCCCCATCGCGAAACCAGATTAGAAAAATGCAGCAATTCGAACTTAGCTCCGGGTGGTCCGAAACTCACCCGAGCCACTCGCGACTCCGTCCTATTGCACCAAAAAGTTTATAAACATAATACGGAACTTCTCGAACCCTCGGAACATGCATGACAACAATAAAAATAAGAATCACGCCCCAAAACCCAATTAATTAACTTATGAACTTCAAACTTCTTCAACTAGCTCCGAACGCGTCGAATCATACTTAAACAACCCGAAATTTTACTTATAAGTCATAAATCACCATACGGAATATTTCCCAGGCTCAAAATCCCAAACTGACCTCAATAACACCATACTCTACTTCAAACCAAATTTAAAGAACTTGAAAAACTTCAATGTGCCAACTTCTAACATTAAGCGCCGAAACGCTCCCGGTTCACTCGAAACTCGATCCGAACACACGCCGAATTTCAAAATCATCATAGAAACCTATTGGAACCATCAAATCCCGATTTCGAGGTCGTCTACTCAAAAAGTTGAATTAAGTCAAACTTGGGAATATAAGGCCACTATTAAGGAACTAAGTGTTCCGATTTCAACTCGAACCCTTCCAAAACCAAACCAACCATCCCCGCAAGTCATAAGAAATTAAAAGCACATACGAGGAATCTTAATTAGGGGAATGGGAATCTTGAAAGCAAAACAATTGGTCATTCTCCACCTCATAAAGAAATATTCATCCTCGAACCGGTCTAGAATTGTAAGGCCCCGTAAAATTTTACCAAGAACTCAAGGTTTATGGTTCCGAGGTTGGCTAATGTGTAAGGCCCACTAAATTTATATGTCTAATTCGAGAAATTTTGGGTTTAGGAATACAGTTTAATTTAGACCTGAACCACATGAGAAATTACTGGAGTGGATAAAGTTATTTGGATACTTGGGGATAATTATTTTATTAATCTTTGAGTGCTGTAATAATCGGGAATACTTGGATGTTAATTTCAAAGCAATAAAACTAAAGAAAATACAGTGAACTATCTTCCCATTGTGCAGCTTTAGCATAATAGGGAAGTAGATATTTTAGCAAACCAGTGAGCTAAAGCCTTATAGCACAGCTATAGCACCAGTGAAAAAATACTGTACCTGGACCTATTAATATCTGAGCGGGGAGAGAGAAAAATAAAAAGGTTTCAAGACTAGGGCTTTTCTCTCCATCACTCATCCGGCCAAGGCTTCCAATACAAAGTAAGAGGAGATTTTAAGTGTGTTTTTATGATGATTTCACTTCTCAATCACTAGTTACGACAAGGTTTTGTATTGGATTCCACAGGACTTCTTCAAAATCTCAAGAACACTCTAAAACTTTTTATTCAAGATTTGGTCTGCAAGAAGTAATCTTTTACCCTTAAACCAACATGCATGGATTGTTAGTGAATATATGAGAAAGAAATAAGTACTAGAACTTATGTGATGGTGATTGGAAGCCATAAGTGCTTAACCTAAGTCATTGCGTGTTGCGTGTTGTACAGATTTGTTTATGAGTTAATTAAGAATATTTGGTGGATGTGAGCCCATTGATGATCATAATGGTGTAAAAGATGGAAATCAGTGGACAAAGGATGTTGTAGTGTCTTTTGTTGGTGGGAAGGAGAGATTGTTGGATGAAGATATACCATTTCTCGAGGTAGTAGAATGCTATGCACTCTAGGTTCTTGATAAAATGCGTTAATGAGCTGAAACCATGAATTTCTTCCTAATTATTGTTGAATTTTGTCATATCGTTAGTTGATTGGAATTGCTAGAAGTATTGAGACATTGTGTTAATCTAAAGTAAGCTCAAGTAAGGTATATTGGTGTCACGACCCAAACCGATAGGCCGCGACGGGCACCCGGTACCTTACTCAACCGAGTTCCAACGTAACATATCTTTTCGTATCATACTATTATAGGAAAATAAGCCGGAGAGGCTGTCGTGAGATAAGTAGAATAAAACAGGAGGAAATACTCAACATTGGATGACCCAACATGTAATACAAACTTATACATATGACATACGGGCCTATAGGACCAAAATGATCACTCTTACACTGAACATAGGCCGACAAGGCCATATAATCTTTCACGTATATGACATATATCTACAAGCCTCTAAATGTAGATAAATACCATAGAGGTTGGGACAGGGCCCCGCCATACTAATCAATAAATGTCCAAATAATACTGACCAAAGAAGCAACTCCGGAGCAAATGAAACGCACCACCACCTTCCGCTGAGCTGATAGCCTATTTGGAGGACTCTCAACCTATCTATCGGGACCTGCGGGCATGAAACACAGCATCCCCAAGCAAATGGGACATCAGTATAAATAATGTACCGAGTATGTAAGGAATGAAAATCAGTAAATAAAATACATAGAAAAATAAGGAGTAAAAGACTCAACATGTAAGTCTGAATAACTCTGTGAATCATTTCATATTTATAGTGTCATGCATATGCGTATAAATGTCGTACCATGCATAGGTATATGCGTACATAACACCATCAAGCCTCTGAGGGCATCCCATCATATCATCTCGACCACTGTGGGAAAATTATCAACGTATACCAGTTGATTAGGTGGAGATGCGTATATAACATCGTAACCTTTTCCCATATCCCATATACATATAATATATGCGTATATAACGCCATCTGGTTATGGGTCAATGTACATATATAAATGAATGAAATGCATAAGAAATACGTTAATAAGATTTCTTGGAATGCTATAAGATCAATATGCCTTTTAGATAACTTTATCAACTATGTATCTTTCTGAGACCCATGAACAGAAGATATAATAATAATTCACATGGGGAATCAAGAACATAGGCACCCCTAATACTTCTATGAATAGAGTAATTTATGAAAGCTGTGCATTTGCTCGTTTCGTTTTTATCGTATGAATCATGCCAAAAGAAAGAAGGGATAACCTTAACATATCTGAACCGATTCTCTTAACAGTCCCTCTAACACACGCCAATCGTGATGAAACAGGTACCGGTGGATCGGAGTAGTGAAAAATCCATATGATGTTCTTGAGAAAGATTATACCGGGCTCCCTTAGAATTTGCAATTCACGCTGCTATAGCATTGTAAGGGTTCATATGAATTCTTTTTGGAGAATTCCCATCCGTAACTTTAACAAGCATCTCCATTTCCATTTAATGATATAGGGAGGTTATTTCCTTTGTCTTAACTTATGTCTCGCACTGGCTCCTTATCTATCAATAACATCTCAGGCAGGAACCCTTACTTCCTCTCCTTGACGTCGTGTTTGCATAATATTCTGGAATCATAGCATATTTGTGGGATTTGAATAAGTGCAATCTCGTTCCTTTCTCATTTTTTTTATCACATTCTTCTTTTACCATTCCATAGTTACTAAAACCACTTAATCCCTACGTAATGTCACATCACTCCATATTCCTCCCTTTAGGGGAGTACTAAGATTTAGAGCTACAACGATCTACCTATAGATGTTTTACCTCTCCTTCTTTGGCATCTTTTCACATCACCAATGACCCTTACTTGCCGTGCGGTAATCCTTCTGTACCAAGGATAAAAAAATTCCTTACTCACAAGGGGGACACTTAGTGTAACTGGCACACATAGTCCTTTAAACTTAACTTTGCTCACATTGCTTGCTTTAGGGAAGTGTCTTCCTGAATAACCTTTAAAGGTTATTCTTCTGTCGTCCATTCTATTATTGTCAGAACGCAATCTCTGAAATTCTCATGATGCCGACTATTATCAAATCACTCAATCCTTAATTCATGTTTAGTTTATCTTGTTCACCAGCCCATACCTATTTGTATTACTCTGGGGTCTAACTTTTCCTTCTGGTAATCACGCTAGAGTCAGGAAATTATTTCTCGAAATGAGGACATGACTTTATGGCCTATACTCTTTTGTTGTCTCAAGGCCTGTTACCCCTCATCTTTTCCCTCCCTTGACTATGGACTCTGTAATACTGTCATTTTTTTGATCTACCATTGTCATCCATATATCACATCTTACTCATAATGCTTCATTAACTCTCTTCTTATTTCCCTACTAACATTTCTATCTATCACTTTATTTTGAAAACTTCAACAAGACATTTTTTTACTTTTAGCTCCCCTTGCTCCATCCCCTAGATCTTCGGGTTTCCTAACATTCTCGCTCTACTAGGGACAGGGGCCATACGAAGGTAATATTTATCCCTTCCAAGATTCCAGTGCCTATCTTTGTAGTACTCATTTATAGCTATACTATTTTAGAGTGCGCCTTCTAGGTGTCTCACAGGGAGATCCATTACCACGTTCGCACTATCCTTCGGAAATGTCAACTAATACTAACAATCCATCCACCATTTTGGGTTACTTTAACCCCCAGCCGGATCCTGATATCTCGTCCTTCTCTTAAGCCATATCTCTTAAATCCCATAGGCGATAACTGAGATCGGTGTGGCCAATTGTACATACATCTGTTACTGTTGAAGGTAACCCAAAATGCATATATTTCTCTGCCCGAATTGTAATACTGATAATCTTCATTAACTGGGTATCTCGTACCCTCCTTTACCTTGCTTCTTTTACTTGTTTAAAGTGTATCTATCTTCAAATTCTCTTATTCCTTTTGACCATATGGGTGGATCGATATTCATGCCTTAGGGCTCCTTATCAAGAAGATTACACGTCTTAGTACAAACATAATCTACTAAAAACCTTACATTTACTCATCATAAACATCATAAAAAAATTGAGTTCCTCTGACTCAACTCTTCTACAGCCACATGCAATCTCGTACCAACTTTCTTTCTTGATGTAGGTATCATTGTATTACGAATAAAATAGAGTTTAGGAGTTTGAATTCTTACAAGTGAGCTCTACCACACGATCTAGAGTAAGAAGAAAGAGTGACAGTCTTAAATACCCAGTAGCCTCTTTCTTATAAGTGTGGTGCACAACACACCCATAAAGAAGACTCTACTAGACACGGCTTATAGACTCCTTAGGATGGAATTGCTCTGATACCACTTTTGTCACGACCTAAACCGGGTGCCTGTTGCGGCCCATCGGTTTGGGTCGTGACAATTGGCTAAACTTCCTCTATAGATGTTACACCCCATATTTTCGTACGTGAAAGTATGCCATAAATAAATTGATGAAAGATCAGAAATGAGATGTTACATCCCGCATTTTTGTACATTAAAGTTTCATCGTAAGTTAATCGACGTAAGCTCGGGAATGAGATTATTTTGGGATTATAAGTATTATGCTATTTCAAACAAGGGATAAGTAAATTCGTGAAGGTGAGAGGGTAAGCAAATCGAAGAAAATAAGTTTCGTCAAAGTTTGACATTTTGGGGTAAAATACGGCCCGAGCTAAAATACCCGGTATTTATGGACTAGTACCATACAAGGTACCACATGGCCATGATAGTAAGGTGTATGAAGTGTGTTAAAATTGAGCAGTATTTTAAGTAATTTGAGATCATTCTTAATTATGTAGAAAATTAGTTAATTATAGATTTTAGTAAGAGATTAACTAAGTGATTAAATTATTTGGATAAGCTCCAATGTGGCAGCAAATTAAGTGTGAATTAAAGCCCAATATGGTGACTCTTACACCATGTAGCAAGGTGGCACAATTAAAGAGACTTGTGGCCAAGTCATCATCAAAGTGGGGCCCACAACATATAACTTTAAGAGATCTCTTACCTTATTCAAAGAGTGATGCTAAGACTTGTTAGAGATTTCCTTACGGATAGAGTTCAATCCAACTATTTTAAGAAGGTTTCTTACCTTATTAAGGTAGGATGCCAGTAACGGATGAATCACTTTGCCTAGAAGCCATTTCTTGGTTCATCTTTTTTTGAGGAATTAAGCTTCTATGCGAATAGATCTCTAAAAGTACACTATGTTGAGTGTACTAACACGGAAAGGAAAAAGAAGCGCGAATCTGGATTGGTCGAGATGCAATTCTAAGAGAGCACGGTACAATCTTTCTCAAGAATATCATACGGATTTTTCCATACTTCGATCTGTCATTATGTGTTTTGTCGTAATTAGCGTGTATTGGAGGGATTGTCAAGAGAATCGGCTCAGGTATGTTAAGGCTAAGCCCTTCCTTCATTTTTGGCATGATCTCGTAATTACATATGTTTGATAACGAGGCATAAAGAGAAGTTCATACTCCCGAATTTATATACATTATCCTAGTCTCATAAATTACAGTATTCTCCTTATCGGGACTTCATATTTAATTGAGTATTATCTTTTTCTAGTCAAGAGAGCAGAGAGCCTATATATACAGTATTACAGTAGTTTCATTACCATCGAGCTATAATCGATGAGCAGGCCCCTATTGGGCAACATCTGATAAGATGGTAAGTTATATACCGAGCCTGCTGTGGCCGAGCGTCTGTGAGCGAGGCACCAGTTGGCCGAGATACAGAGCCTAGTATGGCCGAGATACAGAGCCTAGTATGGTCGAGAGCCAATAAGCAAGCCTACTACGGTAGAGCAGTTATATATATACCGAGCCTTATAGGCCCAGACAGCTATTTTACTTACTATATTGAGAGAGTTGACAGTATCAGCAGGTAAGCATATCTTCATATTATCTTTGACTCCCAGTTACTTTCAGTTATTGTATTATCAGTTCACTTTTAGCTTTCAGTTATTCTGTTGCCTTACATACTCGGTACATTATTCGTACTGACGTCTTTTTGTTGGGAATGTTGCATTCATGCCTGCAGGTATAGACAATCAGTTTGACGAGGCCTCATAGTAGACGAGGTTAGCATTCAGCGAAGGATCGGTAAGACTCCACCTCATTCGGAGTGCAGCCTAGTCTATGAGTCATCGTGTCAGAATTTTGCTACAGAATTATGGGTAGGCCGGTACCTTATCCCATTTGATGTCAAATACTCTTAGAGACTTTGTTGACATAGGTTCATTTTGTACAGTATGTCAGAGGCTTTGACGACCCATATGTATTCATGTTTTAAGAAAGATGGTTCATTGATACAGTGCTTTCCCACTTATAGTTATACATTACGAGTTTTGGCCATGTTGGTCCAATTACCAATGTCACTACGATATAAAAGATACGTTATGTTGGTACTCGATCGAGTAAGGCACCGGGTGCCTGTCGCAGCCCATCGGTGTGGGTAGTGACAATACAATCAGATTCCATGATCTCAATGTGAACTCTAAGTACAGTTTCCCAAAGTACCAATTTTTATCATGTTATATTGCCTCATAGACATGATTTATCATATGCCGATATACTCAAGTATTGTTTCAATTTATTCACTCCTACAAAGATACTTCAAGTGAGGTTGATTTAAGGAATATCTATAGTTCCAATTTATTTTTCAAATGAAATTGGTATAATTTCCTTGTATATGGTTCCAATAATGTGTGCATAATAATGTGTTATGAACCCTATGGACGGCCTCTGAAATGCATAGGTGTATAATATAGATGAACCCTTTGGACGGCCTATAAAACGCATAGGTATATAGTATAGGTGAACCCTACGGATGGACTATGAATCGCATTGGTGTATAATATAGATGAACCCTAAATACGGTATATGAAACACATATGTATATAGTATAGGTGAAACCTATAGACGGCCTATGAAACGCGTAGCTGTATAATATAGAAGAACCATATGGACGGTCTATGAAATGCATAGGTATATAGTATAGGTAAACCCTATGGACGGTCTGTGAAACACATAGCTGTATAATATAGATGAACCCTATATAGTAAGAGAGGCATATGGACGGTCTGATGAGATGCATAGCCAACATGAACAATATGTGTCACATTCATTGCCCTTGTTTGTACATGTTACAATTACATTATATTTTGTATCCCACGCATAGGTCATATGGCTCACTTGATCTCAAAAGAAGTTTAGAATGATGTAAGTATAATAATCTTGACATGTGATTCTATGGGTCGTTTTTTAGTTTTTTGGTGTACTTCATTTGCCTCTTATTTGAGTTACCGTATTTTCACATGTTGTTTTGTCTGCCTTACATACGAGTACTATTCTACATATACTCACGCCTCTTTTGCCGGGGGTGCTGCATCTTTTAATGGGTGCAGGTATACTTCTACCTGATGATATAGATCTTTGATAAGGATCTTCCTCACTACTCAGCTTATGGTGAGCCTGCTACAGTTCTTGTGGGTGTTTAAGTCGAGTTCGTTTTATGTTCGTAGGTATCTATTGTCATAGAAGCTCCATGTACACTGTGGGTCATGTACTTAAGGTTTGAGTCTTGTCATGTATTTTTGTTCACAGTATTTACATATATTTATAAAGCCATGTATCTATCATGAGAAGAATTTTAGGCCATTGAGCCATCTGTATTTAATTTAAAAGTCGAGATCTAATTAAGTTATGGTAAATCATGCATGAATAATGATGAGAAGTTGATGTAACATAGTCTGGATTGACTAGATTAATTCAATAGAGCGTCGGTCATGCTCCCCAAGGCTGGGGCATGACATACTTGGTATCAGAGCACAAGGTTTAAGAGTCCTAAGGTGTCATGGAGTTGTGTCAGTGGAGTCCATGTTATCGGTGTGTTGCCAGCCACACTTATAATAGGGAGGCTACAACAACATTTAGGAAATGTTTCTCTTCTTCCACTCTAGATCATGCATTATGGTTCCGAGTTAATTTAGGAGTTCCTTTGACAATATCAAGGGATATTTGCACGTCGTGCTACGAATAGAGAAAGGCCTAGGGATTAAAGGAATGACGCACATAGCAGGCGTAATGTGTGAGGTGCCCAATTGTCCTCGTAATGAAGGAAGGAAAAGTCAAGGATACGACCAAGGTAAGCAAGGTCATGAAGTTGGCCTCAAGAATTTGAGACGTCCCGAATGGGTTATTAATGGTTATATATGGATGTAACAAGAAAGCTCAATTTTCATAAATGATTGGGATTTTACAGAGATTCGCGCATGGATTTCAAATATGGAGTGAGGGATGGTACATGAATAAGTTATGTATGAGGCCCTATAAATACTAATTCTGAAAGTCTAGAATGGTAAAATATTTTAAATACCACCCTGGGATAGAGAAGTTAAGAGCCAAGTGCGAAAGTTGTGCCCTATTATTTTAGGAGGATTAGCTGAGATAGGATAAGCACCCAACGACTAGTGTGGTGCATGTTAATGAAGCTACACAAATTTCTCATGGGTCAAGGTAAAAGAAGTGGTAGAAATGTGTTGAGCATGATATTCACTACATATCTTTGGTGCAAGGAAGATATACCAAGGAAGACGATCCTTAGAATATAGTAGGGGTCAATCTAGGTTTTGCTTTGATGGGTCATGACCAAGTAGCTCACTGAAAAGGCAGTTGAATGAAAAATGAAAGGTAAGTTCATGGTATTGAAAGCATGATATATAGGAGAACATGTTTAAGAGGGTAACCACCTCCAAGGAGATATGGGTATGTCCAACATACATAGAATCGACTAGTGCATATGGGTGGGGTATGAGAACTATGCTTGTGTACCTAAGATTTGGAAATACAAATGAGTAGCTTAGGCCTATGATGTGTGAAGATTATGTCCTGGAGAGTAATGGTGGTGCCATTTGTCTCTCTCTCGGTAGACGAAGAGTTATGAATGAAAGAATGATGAGTTCATTGCGCCATCTAATCCTTGTTCGGTAATGGTAAGTCCCTCAACCCCTTTCACCTTGTTACATGGTGTGTCTGAATGAGTTCGATAATAGAGTTCCATGCCCTGTATGTTTGACCATTGGGTGATACTCCTTTACATGTTTGGAGCTCCAACCACGATAAGTTTACCTCATATGAGAATGATGAGGTGAGATGGCAATATGAACCAGGAGGGGAAGTCACATGTGTTAATCCAGGGTTATAACACGATTTAAGTAATTAGGAATGATATTTAAGTGGTTATACATATAAGAGAAAGGTTGGGGTGAAGGTGCATGCCCTTAACTACTTTATAGGCATATGTACATAAGCTTTCACATGTAAGGAAATTCAAGTTGCTTTTGGCTATGTTCAAAATATCATTTTCAACATCCAAGGGTGAATAAATGTAATTCGGATGTTTCGCGAATGTTACATGAGGCTGAAGGGTGATGTTAGAAATTAGAAGAACTTGTTTTGTATTGTCTCTTCAAAGTAGAGGTTTAGGAAGAGCAAGAGAAGTTGCATGCTGCCTATAATGATATACTCTAGTATGTCAAATCACGACTGGGTCATGAAGTGGCTATAGGAATGCGTTTTGAGGGGTATAGGGCCAATAAAGGCCGCGTTTACCATGTATTGGGTTGTTGTCACACTGAGTGGTGGCTCGTATAGCATGAGATGTAAATCCCTCATGGGGTGGTCCAAAGTTGGTGTAGCAGAGTTGATAGAGGCCAGAACTCGTTCACTAAACTATGGAGAAAGGCAAGATCATCACGGGATTGTTGTGTTTTAAAAGAATGTTAGGAGTTTACATCCTATGAGTTATGTTCAAACTTGTACAGTGTATGCAAATACCTCATTTTGGTAATATAATGCCTACGCTGTTATTGTTTGTGTTGTTTTCATGTCTATGGTGCAATGTGGTGTTATCAATATGTTATTAGGATTGATTTCTGGGATTCTCTGGCAGGTGGATAGGCCCAGTTACAGGGGAAACTTTGTCGAAATTTCTGAAAATTTTAGGAGTTAGCCAAAATTTGGGGGTTTGAGATGTGTGAAAGAAGAGATGAGTTATGTTTGGTGTTTTAGGCGGACACTACTCCTCATTCGAGGACGAATGATCCTAAGCGAGGGAGGATGTATGGCACCACAAAAGTTTACTAAGAACTCAAGGTTTATGGTGCCGAGGTTGGCTAATGTGTAAGGCCTTGTGAATTTCTATAGCTAATTCGAGCAATTTCGAGCTTAGGAATACAATTTAATTTAGACCAGAACCACATGAGAGATTACTGGAGTTGATAAAGTTATTTGGATACTTGGGGATAATTATTTTATTAATCTTTGAGTGTTGTAATAATGGGGGAATACTTGGATGTTAATTTCAAAGAAATAAAACTAAAGAAAATACAGGGAACTATCTCCCCATAGCGCAGCTATAACACACGAGGGAAGAAAAAGTTTTAGCAAGCCAGTGAGCTAAAGCCTTATAGCACAGCTATAGCACTAGTGGAAAAATACTGTACTTGGACCTATTAATACCTGAGTGGGGAGAGAGAAAAATAAAAGGGTTTCAAGACTAGGGCTTTTCTCTCCATCATCCATTCGGCCAAGGCTTCCAATACACACTGAAGGTGAGTTTTTAAGTGTGTTTTTATGATGATTTAACTTCTCAATCACTAGTTACAACAAGATTTTATATTGGATTCTGTAGGCTTTCTTCAAAATCGCAAGAACACCCCAAAAGTTGTCTTTCAAGATTTGGTCTACAAGAGGTAATCTTTCACCCTTACACCTACATGCATGGATTGTTAGTGAATATATGAGCAAGAAATAAGTACTAGCACTTATGTGATGGTGATTGGAAGCCATAAGTACTTAACCTAGATCATGAGGTGTTGTAGAGATTTGTTTTATGAGTTAATTAGTAAAATTTGGTGGATGTGAGTCCATTGATGATTATAATGGTGCTAAAGAAGGCAAATAGTGGACAAAGGATGTTGTAGTATGTCTTGTTGGTGGGAAGAATGGATTTTTGGATGAAGAAACACCATTACTAGTGGTAGTAGAATGCTATGCACTCTAGGTGCTTAATAAAATGCCTTAAGCTGAAATCATGAATTTCTTCCTAATTATTGTTCAATTTTATCATATCGTTAGTTGATTGGAATTGCTAGAAGTATTGGGACGTTGTGGTAATCTAAAGGAAGATCAAGCAAGGTAAATTGGCTAAACTCCCTCCAAAGAATCAGATTCCATGATCTCACTGTGAACTCCAAGTACAGTTGCCCAAAGTACTAATTCTTAGCATGTTAGATTGCCTCATACACATGATTTATCATATGCTGATATGATCAAGTATTGTTTCAATTTCTATCCTTATTAAGATACTTCAAGTGAGGTTGATTTAACGAATGTCTATGCTTCCAATTTTTGTTTCAAATGAAATAGGTGGAATTTCCTTGTATATGGTTCCAATGTGTTATAAGCTCTTACATTCTCATGAGTAGAGGCTATGGTGTTCCTAAATGTTTTAAATGATGTTAATGTTCTATGGTCATCCATGGCAAGAAAAAGGAAGTGATAGTATGAACATGAAATGTGGCCGCTTGCCAAAACGAGAATTATGAGGCATTGTATGTTTCAAAGGTTTCAAACATAGTATGTATGCTTCTAAAATAATAAATGCAAATTACATCGATGTTAAGTCCCCAAGAATAAGGAACTTATCTAATGATCTTAAGATGGCAAGAGAGTACATAACGGGATGGAAGAGAGATGTCCTATGCTAAATGATGATGAATCTTATGGAAAACAAATTTGGACCATGTGCCATTGAAATCTACTCATTTATCTACCATACATGTGTCAATGCAATAAGCTGTGTTTCTCCATGATGAGCATGAACATGAAATATTCCAATGATCCGGGAACTTACGACCTTAAATGTAATGTTAAGCATGTCTCTTTGAGCTTATGTATGGTCACATGCATAATAATGTGTCTATGAAACACATAGGTATATAGTATAGGTGAACCCTATGGACGCTCTACGAAACACAGAGGTATATAGTATAGGTGAACCCTAAGGACGGCCTATGAAGCACATAGGTGTATAATATAGATGAACCCTATGTACGGTCTATGAAACACATAGGTATATAGTATAGGTGAACCCTATGGATGGCCTATGAAATGCGTAGGTGTATAATATAGATGAACCCTATGGACGGTCAATGAAACGTATAGGTATATAGTATAGTTGAACCCTATGGACGGTCTATGAAATGCATAAGTGTATAATATAGATGAATCCTATATAGTAAGAGAGGGCTATGGACGGTCTGATGAGAGGCATAGCCAACACGAACAATAGATGCCACATTCACTGCCCTTGTTTGTACATGTTATAATTACATTATATTTTGTATCCCACGCATAGGTCATATGGCTCACTTGATCTCAAAAGAAGTTCAGAATGATGTAAGTATAATAAGACTTGACATGTGATTTTATGGGCCGTTTCGTAGTTTCTTGATGTACTTCATTTGCCTCTTATTTGAGTTACCGTATTTTCATATGTTGTTCTATATGCCTTACATATGAGTACTATTTCACATGTACTCACGTTCCTTTTGCCGGGGGCGCTGCATCTTTTAATGGGTGCAGGTATACTTCTACCGGATGATATGGATCTTTGATAAGGATCTTCCTCACTACTCAGCTTATGGTGAGTCCGCTACAGTTCTAGTGGGTATTTGTGTCCAGTTTGTTTTATATTCTTAGGTATCTATTGTCATAGAAGCTCCATGTACACTATGGGTTATGTACTTAAGTTTTGAGTTTTGTCATGTATTTATGTTCACAATATTTACAGATATTTATAAAGCTATGTATCCATCATGAGAAGCATTTTAGGCCATTGAGCCAAATGTATTTAATTTAAAAGTCGAGATCTAATTATGTTATGGTAAATCATGCATGAATAAGTATGAGAGGATGATGTAACGTAGGCTGGCTTGACTGGGTTAATTCAGTTGAGCACCGGTCATGCTCCCTAATGTTAGGGCATGACAAAAATCATACCGTGAGTGCTAAATAAGTGTGGATATCTACTCCGCAAGTCCTCCTCAGTATCCCAAGTCGCATCCTCGATTGGTTTACCCCTCCATTGGACCTTTACTGCAGAAATCTTCTTAGACCTCAAGTGGCAAACATGCCTGTCAACAATGGCAACTGGCTCCTCCTCATAACCCGAGCTCTCATCCAGTTGAACTATGTTGTAATCTAGCACATGCGACTTGTCGATATGGTACTTCCGGATCATAGACACATTGAAAACCGGATGAACTTCCGATAGACTGGGAGGCAAAGCAATCTCATAAGCAACCTCCCAACTTGCCTCAACACCACAAATGGGCAAATAAAACTCGGATTCAGTTTGCCTTTCTTTTCGAACCTCATGATACCCTTCATCGGCGAGACTTTCAAGAGAACTTTATCACTCACCATAAATGATAAATCACGAGCTTTCTGATCCTCGTAACTCAGCCATCTAGAATAATCTATGCAAAGTCATCCTGAATCAAATTTACCTTATCCAAGGCATCCTTTACCAAATCGGTATCGTACAACCTAGCCTCACCGGGATCCAACCACCCTCTAGGGGAACAAAATCTCCGACCATCTAAAGCCTCAAATAGAGCCATCTCGATGCTAGACTGATAACTGTTCTTATAAGAAAAATCGGCCAAAGGAAAGAATCGATCCCATTTCCCTCCAAAGTTGGGCAACCGCTACATTTATTGAATGGCTACTGCCTACATAACCCCTCTCCCTCTTTTCAAGGAAGCGAGTCTCAGACCTAAATCACACACGCTCTGATCATATCCTCCAGAATCTGCATTGTCCGATCCAACTGCCCGTCGGTCCACGGATGAAAGACTGTGCTGAGCTCTACCCGGGTACCCAACTCGCTGTGTACTGCTCTCCAAAAATGCAAAGTGAACTGAAGGCCCTTATCTGAAATGATGGAAATAGGCACACCATGCAATCGGATGATCTCCTAAATTTAAATCTAGGCCAACCTCTCCGAAGAGTATGTATTCACAACCGAAAGAAAGTGTGCCGTCTTGATCAGCCTGTCGACAATGACCCAAACGACATCAAATTTACTCAACGTCCATGACAACCCAACTATGAAGTCCATAAGGATGCGATCCCATTTTCACTCCAGTATAACCATCTGCTAAAGTAGGCCACCTGGCCTCTAGTGCTCATACTTAACCTGCTGGCAATTTAGACATCTCGCCACATACTCAACTATGTCCTTCTTTATCTACCGCCAGTAGTAGTGCTGCCTCAGGTCATAATACATCTTCGTAGCACTAGGATGAATAGAATACCGCGAACTGTGTGCCACCTCTATAATTGTCTCCCTCATACCATCAATATTAGAAGCACATAAGCGACCCTGGAGTCGCAGAACACCATCCTCACCGATAGTAACCTCCTTGGCACCACCATGTAGTACCGTCTCTCTAAGAACTAGAAAATGTGGATCATCATACTGATGAGCCTTGATCCGCTCGAATAATGAAGATTTAGCTATAACACATGCAAGAACTCGACTGGGCTCTGAAATATCCAACCTCTTAAGTCTGTTAGCTAAGAACTGAATGTCCAAGGCCAATGGCCTCTCCTCTACTGAAATGAATGCCAAACTACCCATACTTTTGACCTTTCTGCTCAAGGAATCCGTAACCACATTCGCCTTGTCTGGATGATATAAGATAGTAATATTATAATCCCACAATAACTTAAGCCACTTGCGTTGTCTCAAATTAAGATCCCTTTACTTAAACAAATATTGCAAGTTGCGATGATCGGTGTAAACCTCACAAGACACCCCATAAGATAATGACTCCAGATATTGAGAGCATGACCTATAGCAGCCAACTCTAAATCATAAACATGATAATCCTTCTCGGGGGGCTTCAGCTTATGTGAAGCATATGCAATAACTCACCCCTCTTTCATCAATATACAACCCATGCCAACACGTAAAGCGCCGCAATACATAGTATACATCCCAGAACAAGAGGGCAACAATAACACTGGTGTTGTAGTCAATACGGTCTTGAGCTTCTGAAAGCTCGCCTCGATTTGATGAACATTATGTTCCAGCCTTACTTGGATTCTTTTGTTACTTTTTTCATTGATGATGTCTTGGTATATTCTCGTAGTGTTGTGGAGCACGAGCAATATTTGACGATTGTGCTTCAGATTTTGAGGGAGAAGAAACTATTTGCTAAGTTTTTCAAGTGCAAGTTCTAGTTGGACTCGATGGCATTATTGGGTCATGTGGTATCTAGTGATGGCATCAAGGTGGACTAGAAGAAGATTGAGTTAGTCTAGCCCTATTGACTAAGTTGACTCAGAAGGGTGCTCAGTTCAGGTGGTCAGACGAGTGTGAGGAGAGCTTTCAGAAGCTTAAGATGAAATTGACTACTAATGAGTGATGATTTTACCATTTATTTTAGTCTCTTTTCTTTAGTTTTTGTGACCTTTAATTATAAAATAAGGTGATTTATGGTGTGCATTGCTAGATTTTTAGATAAATGAAGTCTCGAAGAGAATTGAAATTAAATAAAGTTGATTCGTGCAAAAAGAGTGAAATAAGTGAAAACATTTCCATTGTAATTGCATCTTCGTAGAACCATCCGCATCTGCGGTCTCACATTTCCGAGAAAAGGTGAGGCAGGCATTGCATCTGCGATTTATGAACCGCTTTTGCGGACGCGCTTTTGTGGCAACATGTCTGCTCTTGCGGAGTAACAATTTTCCATCAAATATTCCGTCTGTATGCAGAAATTCTGCATCTACGGAGCCGCACCTGTGATGATTGTTCCGCAGGCACGGCCAACAGGCTATAGACCTGGGCAGGATTGACAATTCACATTTTCTCCATTCTAAACCCACAAATACACTACCTAGCTTATTGGAAGCATATCTTTGGCCGATCTTTGAATTATTTTTGTGTCTTTTGACTAGAGAACACAAGTTTTGGAGCTAGGGTTCTAGCACACACACTTGGGTCTTGAAGATTTGAAGCTTTTGGTTGATAATTGGTTACCCATTTATGTTCATTTCTTTATTTCCTTGCTTTGTATTGTATATCTAAGTGTGTAGTATTTTTTCCAACACTTGAATCTTGTTTATGGAAATATTCATATTTAAAGTGTGGATGAAATATCTTGTTGTGCTTATGTATTGAATGACTTTTATTTATTATGAAGTAAGTTATTGTTTCTTTAATTATTTTTGATCTTTAATGTTTCAAAAGGGATTATCTAACCCTAGGACTCGCCCATTCACTTCGAATTATTTTTGAGAAAGACAATTTGGGGTTGGGAAAGATTAATTAATAAGAACTTGAGGCGTTAACCCTCACTTTATAGATTCTACCTAGGGATAGGATTGAACTACTTGTAGCCATATTCGGGTGTGCTTAATCTCTTAATTGTTTTAGGGATAATTCAATTAGGAAGTCTTGTTGGTCTTTGAAAGAAGCTCATATAGAATTATTACCCGAGTATAATTAACATAAACTCGCTCATTTTGTAAAATCGTCAAATACATTGTATCGTTACTTGAGTGTAATTCCCAATGCATCCATGCTTGTATCCATTGATCATTGTATTTACTTTCTAGGTTAGTTTACATTTTTGTATTTAGACATAAATATTCTCAAAAACTCTTTCTAAGTGTTTGTCTTAGCATAACAAGTGATAATTCTCTTACACGCCTAATCGCCTACCTATTGTTCCCTGTGGGATTCGACCCCGACTCATAGTTGGGTATATTATATTTAATGCGACCGTGTCCATTTACTTTTTAGTAGTGGATTTGGGCGTCATCAACTATGGCTCTTGTGTTGGTTTTTGCCTTTAGGATAGGGATCGTATACGGTCTATTGTGAGGCTTCAATGGTTGGTCTTGGATGTGTATTGATGCAGAACGGTAGGGTAATTGCCTATGCATCACGCCAACGGAAGCCCCAAGAGAAGAAATATCCAGTGCATGATTTTGAGTGAGCTGCTATTATGTATGGGGTCAAGATTTGGAGGCAGCATAGATTGTTGGAGTTGTTGAAGGACTATGATTTCACTATTATGCATCCTCCAAGAAATGCCAATGTAGTAGCTGACGCCTTGAGTAGAAAGGCAGAGCGCATGGGGAGTTTTGGCTTTATTCTAGCAATAGAGAGACTGTTATCTATGGATGTTCTGTCTTTGGCCAACAGGTTCGTGAGGTTGGATATTTTGGAGCCCAGTAGGCTGCTTGCTTGTATTGTATCGCAATCATCTTTGTTTGAGCGCATCAAGGCATGCCATTATGATGTTCCCCATTTTCTTTTTTTTAGGGACATGGTGCAACAAGGTGGTGCCAAAGAGTTGACTATTGGTGATGATACAGTATTGAGGCTTCATGGGATGACCCGATAGGCCATTTTGAGTACTAGATTCCCTTTTTTTTTGTTTCGAGACCTTTCATAGATCAATTTGATGATTTATAACTTGCATGCATGGTCCGTGTCTATTTCCAGAAAGTTTACATTTGATTTGTTTATGAACATGTGATTTTTTACTTTTAAAATGAGTAGAGTTGATCATGGTCAACATTTTTTGTAAATGAACTCGGATACGTGTTTCGACAATTCTGATAGGTTCGTAAATTATTTTGGACTTGTACGCATGTGTAATTGGGGTCCCCGATGACCCGAGGCTATTTTGGCTCTTTATGTGAAAATTTGAGTTTTGAACTATAAAAATCTTGAGTTTTAATGATTGATTCTTGATTTTGGATGTTATTTTGATGAATTGAGCTTGTGAGTAAGTTTGTATGATGATATTACACTTTTGTGAATATTTGACTTTAAGTCGGAGGGGCTCGGGTGAGCTTTCGATGTGTTGTGGATAGTTTTGCACAGCTGAAGATAATAGCTGGTGTTGATGGCCTGCAGGTCTCGCATTTGGGATGACCTGTGTGCAAATGCAAGCTTTGATTCTGCAAAGCCAGGTTTGCATTTGCGATGTTGGGTAGGGGCTGGGCAATTTGCTTTTGCAAAGCCAGAGTCACTTTTTTGATCAGGGGGTTCATTCCATTTGTGACTATTGTGTGGCACTTGCAACACTAGGTAGTGATTTAGCAGTTTCGCAAATGCAAAGCTTTGTTCGCTTTTGCGAGGGATGGGACCTTAATAATTGTCAAGGTTGGGTCGTATTTGCATCAACCGGAAGGGCTCAGGGACTGATCGCATTTGCGTACATCACAATTGCGAACAAGAGAGTTCGTAATTGCAATACCTGCCGCTGGGTAAAATGCGATGATTTAGGGACTTAGCTCCTTTTGCACCATTTTTGAGACCTAGACTCCATAGAGGCAATGTTTGGAGAGCAATTCTTCCCAACATCATAGGTTAGTAACTTTAACTTGTTCCCATTCAATTTTCGTTACTTTTTCTTCAATTTCCACTATCGAATCTAAGCTTTTATAGACAAGAAATTGGGGTTTTGGGTAGAATTTAGGAATTTTATAAAATTGAGATTTAGACCTCAAATTGAGGTCAGATTTCGAAACAAATCGTATTTTTGGGCTCGCGAGTGAATGTGTAATAGGGATTTGGTCTTAATTTGGATTTCGACCACGTGGGCTTGGGTTATTTTTGTTCACTTTTGCAATTATGTTAAGGAGTGAACCTTTATTATACGGGGGTAATTTCTAAAGCTTGTTTTGACTTGTATGCACAATACTTGACTAGATTCTGGGGGTTTGGAGGCTTGGAAGGAAAGCCCGTTGAGTTGTTGATCTTGTTCCGAAAAGAGGTAAGAGTCATGGTTAACCTTGATTTGAGGCAATAAGGACTTGATTTGTCCATATGCTACGTGATTTATGAGTGGGGACAAGCATGTGGGGTGTACTACTTGATTGTCTGTTTTAATCATACCATGTCTTCATTTATTTCATGTTCTTACTTATTGTGTGGTTTTACTTGTTACATGTCTTTACTTGTTAAATATATGCCTTCACTTGTTACATGTCTTGAATTATTACATGCTTCCATTTATTCATGCCTTTAATTATTGTCCGCCTTTACTTGCTATTTGCTCTTACTTTTATTAGATAGACGCTTTTACTATTTCATGACTTTACTTGTTGTATTGCCTTTACATATTTCATGTTTCACTCTACTTTTTTATATCAGATTGCCATAGAGAATTATTCATTTTAGTTCCCTTTTATGTTATGATATGAGATTCACATATTGGGTTGTTACTGATATATTGGATTGGTTTGTACACCGCAACATGATATATGTGTGTGTGTGTGTGAGTGAGTGTGTATGGATCAGGTTGCATGTTACAACAGTATTATTATATATGTGGATCGTCTGGACGCCGCAATAGTATTATTATATATGTGGATCGGGTTGCATGCCGCAACAAAATATATATATATATATATATATATATATATATATATATATATATAAAATACTTGTGGATCGGGTTGCGAGTCCCAACGGTATTGGTATTGGTATGTGGATCGTATCGCACACTACAAATGAAAGGATGAATTCTGGTTAAACTTGTTATTTTCCACTACCATGTTGTGTTGTAACACTATGATGTGATGATATTCTGGGGCCCTCTGTCATTTACTTTCTTGTTCTGTTTATTAATAGTTAGTCATTTCTCTATCTCATTATTTCTTCTCTACTTATTACTCGTACAGGTTTATAGTGAGTGTCATGCCATAGCCTTGTCACTATTTCATCGAGGTTTGGCTCGATACTTACTGGGTACGTGGGGTCAGTTGTACTCATACTATACTTCTGCACTTCTTGCAGATCCCCCTGTTGGTCCTATTAGCGTTTAAAGGTGATATCTCAGATCCTTTCATCCAGGAGACTTGAGGTAGTGATGCTTGGCCAGGATCACAGACCCTATAGTCCCCTTCCTACCTTTATCTACTATTTATTGGTCCAAGTTGTAATCTATTTTTCATTCCAGACATGTAGTTTGGTAATATTCGTGGCTCATGTGCTTGTGACACTAGTTTTTAGGGATAGTCTTAGACATCATTGGTTGAACACCTATTATTCATTTATACTATTTCACCCTTTCATTATTATCAATGTCTCTTTTATTGTTAAACTGCTTTAGTTATTGTGCTAATGTTGGCTTGCTGAGCAAGCGGATGTTAGGCAGCATCACAGCACTATGGTTGGGTTTTTGGGTCGTGACACTCCAGGGTCGGATCTGTGTTCCTAAGGTGGAAGGTCTAAGGGAGTTGATCCTTGAGGAGACTCATAGTTTGCAGTATTTGAAGCAGCATTATTGCTGGAAAAGGATGAAGAAGGACAATGTTAATCATGTCCTACGGTGTTTGAACTGTGAATAAGTCAAGTATGAGCATCTGACACCGGGTGGGTTTGCTTCAGAGGTTAGATTTACCGGAGTGGAAGTGGGAGCGTATCACTATGGATTTTATGGTTAGGTTGCCACAGACCTTGAGGAGATTTGATGTTTTGTGGGTCATTGTGGATACATTGACCAACTCTGCACACTTTATTCGGGTCACGACTTCCTACACTTCTGAGCAGTTGGCTCAGATTTATCTTAGAGAGATTATTTACCCACATAGTGTGCCTGTGTCTATCATCTCGGATTGAGGCACTCAGTTTGCATAACATTTTTGGAGTGTAGTGTAGCATGAGCTGGGCACGCAGGTTATGTTGAGTATGACATTTCATCCTCAAATGGACTGACTATCCGAGCTTACTGTTCAGACCTTGCAAAATTTGTTGAGAGCTTGCGTCATTGATTTCGGATGCCAGTGGGATCAGTTTCTACCATTACTATGGTTAACCTTTAACAACAACTAACAGTCGAGCATCTAGATGGCCTCTTATAAGGCTTTCTATGGGAGATGATGCTGTTCTCCAGTTGGTTGGTTTGAGCCTGGGAAGGCTAGGTTATTGGGTACTAATCTAGTTCATGATTCTTTGGAGAAGGTGAAGTTGATTTAGGAGCAGCTTTATACAACACAATCCAGATAGAAGAGTTATATTGATAGGAAGGTTCGCGATGAAGCTGTCATGGAGGGTGAGACGGTGCTTCTCAGAGTTTCGAATATGAAGGGCGTGATGACGTTAAGGTTCTGGAGAGAGTGGGCGAGGTAGCTTATAAACTTTCTTTGCCACCCAGCTTGTCAGGAGTTCACTAGTGTTTCATATTTCCATGCTTCGAAGTATCATAAGGATCAGTCACATGTGTTAGATTTCAGTTACGTGCAAATTGATGAGAACTTTGCTTATAAAGAGGAACTAATGGCCATTTTTGAAAGATAGGTTTGAAAGCTGAGGTTGAAGGATATTGCATCGGTGAAGGTTCAGTGGAGATGTCAACCGGTCTAGGAGGCAACTTAGGAGACCGAGCATTATATGTAAAGCATATATCCACATATTTTGGGCCTTCCAAGTATGTTTCTAAACTTGTTCGAGGACAAACGTTTGTTTAAGAGGGGGAGAATGTAATGACCCAGTCGGTCCTTGTGTGTTAGCCTCGTTCCCCTGTTTGACGCTTTCCATATGTGTATTTATTATTTTGTGACTTGCTGGGTTGATTGGTTTGATTCGGGAAGGTTCAGGAGTGATTTGGAACATTTAGTGTCATTTATGGAAGTTTAAGTTGTAAGAGTTAACCGAGGTTTAACTTTTGTTTAAACAACATCAAATGATGTTTTGATTTTTCCAATTGGTTCATATGGTGATTGACTTAGAATTATGTCTGGATTTGGATTTGGATGCTCCTATGTTGATTTGGATCTATTTCACAAAAGTTGGAAATTATGAAGGTTTGGAAGGTTCATAAGTCTGACCGAGAGTTGACTTTGGTGTTACCGGAGTCAGATTTTGGTTCTCAAAGTTGTATAGATTTATTTTGTCATTTGGAACTTGTGTGCAAAATTTGGGTTTAATCCATATTGATTAGGATTGAATCGAATGCTTGGTTTGAAGTTTGGAAGTTAATGAACTTAAGAGAAGCTTAACATTTATTTTGGTTGTCAATTCTTGGTTTTAATATTATTCGTTATGTTTTGAGCATTTAGATAAGTTTGAATTAGGTATTATAACTTGTTGGCATGATTGGACGGGGTCCCGCAGGGACTCGACTATGTTTCGGGGTGGTTTCGGACCAATTTCCTTTGTTTTGGATTGCTGGTTTCTGGTGCAAATGGTCTTCTTTGCGATCACGGAGTAGAAATTTTGGCAGATGAGGTTTTACAATTCGCGTTTGCGAGAGATGTGTCACATTCGCGGAGGGCTGGGATGCGATGCTTCATATTTGCGTTCATGTGCTGCATTCGTAGAGGCGTATGGTTGGGCAAGAGACGTGCCTACACGATCGCGGGAGTGCAGTCGTGTTCGCGTAGGCTTTGCTGGTGACTAGTCGCGTTCGCACTAGCTCTTTCGTGCTCACGAGGGCAGTTTTGAGGCAGGGAGTTTTTGGCCTTCGCGATTGCAATTTATGTCACACGATCGCGATGCATAGACCTGGGCACACCTTTAAGTTTCTAATTTCGGGACTTTTATCCATTTTTACATATTTTGAGATTGAGAGCTCGGATTTGTGTGATGTTTTAAGCAATTTTCACCACTTGGATTAAGGTAAGTGTTGTTGACTTAAATTTGATTTTATTTAATGATTGCATCTTTGATTTGGCCTTCGGTTGATGAAATCTAAGGGAAAAATTGTGGTTTGTAAGGAATTTTTGGAAAACGAATTATTGAGATATGAACCCCGATTTGGAGTCTGTTTGGATAAACTTTTGTATTTGAACTCACATTGGAATGGATGTCGTGATTTGTAAATTTTATCCGGTTCCGGTAGGCGGGCCCGTGTTGACTTTTTGGTTGAGTTTGTGCATTTGACTAAAGATTTCACCTTTATCGTTTGGGTTCGATTTTTTTAGCCTTGTTTGGCGTTATTAGGTTGTATTTAACTAGATTTGAGCCAATTGGATGGTGTCACGCCCCAAAATTGAGGAGCACGACCGGCGCTCAACTGAGTGAACCCGACCGAGCAAGCCTGTTAGATTCCTTCTACCCAAACTCATTCATGAATAAAGAGAATATATGTTTTCCTTAAATAAACAATAAAGTGGTCATGTCTGCAATTACCAATTTCTTACCATAAGTTTCACCATTTTTAAAGTCTCAAATGGACAAGTGATACAACCACAACATATCATAGTTTGTCTTTCCCAGCACCAATACACAACCCACACTATGTCTACGGAGCCTTTATAGATAAAGAAGAGTACAATGATAATGCCAGCAACAAGGCCCCGGCTATACCTCAAACAGAATACACAAAGTACAAAAGATTCATGACCCCGGAATAAAGTGGGGCTCACCAAGTCAGCTGGGAAGAAGGTGCACTGCTATCACTGACCAATATCTCCTGTTGTGGAACCACCTGCATCCATTGAAAGATGCAGCGCCCCCGGCAAAAGGGACGTTAGTACTGTCGAATAGCACTAGTATATATAACTAAACACCCTCTCAATAGAATGACAAATAATACAAATATGATTATCATAATATCAATGAGAGCCTTAATTAACATCAAACCTCAATTTAGGATCAAGACAATGTTCAAATTAATTTCCATACCTTACATTGGGAGATATTTAGTATCGATATACCATTGTCCACAATACCAGTACTATTATTCACCATACCAATACCACTATTCACAATACCATTATTCACAAAACCAGTACCATTATTCACCATACCAATACCACTATTCATAATACCATTATTCACAAAACCAGTACCACCGCACTCTTAGCACGGAGTCCGATCACGACCCGATCGGCTAGTCTATCTCAGTAGAGACATGAACCATAATTTCTCTCAATATCAACACCACCGTCCTTAACACGGAGTCCGATCACGACCCGATCGGCTAGGCTATCCATTAGGGACATCGACCACAATCACAATTTCAATTATAATTTCCAGCACAATCACCACCATGTGTGCGGCATGGTGTTCGATCACGACCCGATCGGCTAGGCCGTCTTATTTGAGACATCAACCTTTTTATATCAGTCATCGTATTTCATAATACTTTCACATCTTTTTATTTCATTGGCACTAGTGGCCATAATTATAAGATAATTCTTGGCACGCTGACCATATTCAGTATTTCATGCTCACATTATCAATTTCAAATATCATCCTCATCATCAACAATAAACACAATTCAAATCAAAGTGTGTGGTACATATGTGAGCAATTTAAAGTCTAATGCACATAGAGATATTTCACAAAATTTGGCTTAATAGCCTTCATTTGAACTTTCCTTAAAGTCGAAACATTATTAATGCACAACCCATATTTTAACACATCCTCAATTGGTAACACAACATGAATAGAGCATTTGGGATGCTTGTTGAACATATATCTTTCAACCCAATCTTACTCGGAATAGCCAATTTCATAATGAATCACTCGGGACTTACATAATTTACATGAATATCATGCGATTCAATTCTAAGAGAAGAGTTTAGACAACATACCTCACTTGAGCTTCCTTACACTCTAAATGTTCCGGAATTCTTAGAAACTTCAATCTATTGTAGAAATATAACAAATTGAATCAAAATTAGGAAGGTGATCATGGTTCGAGCTCATTTGAGCATTTTATCAAACACTAAGTGTTCATTAAGGTTCCAAGGTCCTTTTATGGAGAATTTCATCATCCCACAACCCAATCTTTACCATTTCTAGCTCAACAATCTTCCTACACCCTTTTATAACACATGCATGTAAAATAAACAACTTTCATACCCAAAAATTATCTTGCTAGTTACCCATTTTCAGAAAAATTTGAAATTAGGGTTTACGATGTAGAATCTTTCCTCTAGGATGAAGACCTAGTGAGATTCCCTTCTTAATCTTCCAAAACTTGAGCAAGTATTGAAGAAAAATTATTGAAGAACACCTTCTCACTCTAGGGCACTCTCTCTCACTCTAGAATATCAGATTATGTCTCAAAAATGGCCCAAAGAGTATATTTAATGAAATAGGGTCGGGTTTTAAAAACTCAAAAATGAAGCTCCGGAACAAGGTATGCGATCGCATAACCGATATGCGGACCGCATATCGATCGCATAATTGGTTACAAAATAACCAAAAGAACTGTCTGTGTATGCGGTCACTATGCGGTCCGCATAACTATTATGCGGTCGCATAATGCACCGTATAACAGTTATGAAGTCGGATAGTCGACCACATAGTTACTTCCAACTGACCCAATTAACTGCCTTACTCTGCGGTCATTATGCAGTCCGCAGAGTGGTTCTGCGGTCGCATAATGGACCGTCGAAATGCACTTTTTCGCCAAAACTTTTCCTTTACTTTTTGGTGCATTGTTCAGCCCAAAAAGTCAGAGCCGCGGCGAGCTCGCTTGCTGCGAATAATTTCTACAATCCTCAAACACGTAAGCCTAGTCTGGCACCATAAAATATTATTTTCTTTGCAAACTTTACCGGGCTTTACACTTAAGTACTTCAAAATTTTTCGGTGTATTACAATGGGATTTTTGAGGACTTTGCACTTGTGGTTATTAGAGTCTACCGGGTGGATGTAAGTCTCTTGGCTAACATTGTTAAGAGGGAAACCCCTAGGATTTGACTTGTTTGCTATGTGTTTGAGGTTTTGGGGGTGGTGTATATATGTGGTGGCAAACATATATGCATTCAATGAGTTTATATCATGATCGGGGGTAGAAATTGGAATATTTCATGCTTATTTGACTATGTGCTCATTTGAGTCATGATTTATTTGGCTTATGTGACTACGCTTGCTCTATTATTCATGTTAAAAATTATGCTTAGGCTTATGATTAATTGTGAAGGCATGGAAACTTATTCTTGATATATTAAAATGCATATTTATCCACAGTCACATAGAGATTTCGTGGGCACATATCCATATGATACTTATTAAGTCCTTATGCACCTTCTATCTATGATTTTTGAGTATATACATACATTTTTATTAATGGATAGGTGAATTAAACTGAGGCTTTGGCACGAAGGATAAGCGTGCAGGTGAGATACAGTTATGGCACATTGGACAAGATGATCGGATAGTGATTTATGAGGGATGCTATTATACCCATCTTGCGCTTGGATTTGGATATGTCTCTCCAGAGTCAGGTGATAACCCATGTTACCTTGGGCCCTATGAGCATGGTCAGTACATGGATTTTGTACCGGGTGGATACATGGATGTTGTATCGGGTTATATGATATATGGATTGTGTATCGGGGTACATGGACCTTGTAATGGTTGAGCATGCATTCTTATGATTGACTTGGTTTGAAGTATATATTTCATTGTAAATTGTTACTTGACATCCTTATATGCTAATTGGGGGTCTCGGCTCTAATATTTGAGCGTGTTATCTTTTACTGTTATATGTGTGCATCGATAAGGTTATTTTTGCGCTTGAAAAGCATGTTTATCCGTTGATATACATGACTACTATTACTTATGATATTACCTATTTCTCCAGTTCTTAATTCTGTTATTTTTCTTGTATGGTAAGTATCCAGAACCATCTAGCCTCGTCACTACTTCTTTAAGATTAGACTTGATACTCACTGTGTACCGACTTTGGTGTCCCCATATTGTGCTTCTGCGCATCTTTTTGTGCAGATTCTCAGGTTGGTCTTAGAAGAGCTTCCAGTTTGGGCTAGGAGTTATCACAGAGACTTGGGGTGAGATGCACTACATAGATCTACTTTGCAGTTCTCGAGTTCCTGTTCCTTTTATGTATTTCTATCTATTGTATTTCACATAGCTTGATTGTATACAAACTTGATTGCATTTATGTAGTTTGCTCGTGTAATTGTGCCACATTGTCTTGGGGGCGTATTGTATTGGCCGTATTTATGCCTTGCTTGTGGTTTTATTAGATATTATCACTATTTTTGAAACTTTTTCCATCTTTTATTTCTATATATCTCTTAATAATAAAAAAAAATAGACTTTATATGTTATCTTCGAGTTGGCTTGCTTAGCAAGTTTGATTAGGTGCCATCACAGCCTTGAGGTGAGAATTAGGGTCATGACTGTAATGATCCGGAAGGTTGTTTTGACTACTTTATTCCCGTTTCCCCTATTTTATGCTTACATGTGTGTATTTTTAGTTACGTGACTTATCGGGGTGGTTGGTTTGGTTTCGGGGAAGTTTCAAAGACACTTAGTCCTAAGGTTGGGTGCTTTAGTTGTAAGATAGGATCGGAGTTTGACTTTTGTGTAGACAACTTCGGAATGGAGTTTTGATGCTTCGAATAGATTCGTCTGGTGATTTTAATCCATAGGTTGATTTGGTATGTTTTGGCAAAAGTTGAAGGTTTGAAAGGTTGATAGGTTTGATCAGGAGTTGAATTTGTTGATATCAAGTTTTAATTTTGGTTCTGGGAGTTGGAATCGGTCTGTTGTGGCATTTTGTACTTGCATGCTAAATTTGAGGTCATTTCGTGTTTGTTTGGTGTGATTCAGCATGAGTTTTGAAAGTTCAAAGTTTATTAGTTCCTTAGGCTTGAATCGTGGTGCGATTTGTGGTTTTGATGTTGTTTTATGTGATTTGAGGCTGTGAATAGATTCGTGTTATGTTTTGGGATTGGTTGGTGTGATTGGACACAGTCCCGAGAGCCTCGGGTGTGTTTTGGATGGGTTTCAGACCATTTCCATCATGTATGGGACTACTGATTTTGAGTTTCTAGCTTCCTTTTGCGCAATTACGAAGACGCTATCGCTACAACGTAAGGTATTTTGTTGGCAGGGATGGTTGTTTAACGTGTTCGTGGAAGGGAGCTCGCATTCGCGAAGCTTGGGAGGCAGATCTCATCGCGATCTTGAGGATGTTTTCATGTTCTTGTAGGGCGTCAGGCTTTTAGCCTACGTGATCGTGAGGGTGTGAATCGCATTCGCGAGGTTGATGTTATATTTTCGTAGGCCATTTTCTGGGGTAGTGTTGATTGTGCTTTGCAATCACGAAGTTGGTCCCGCAATCGCGAATGGTATGCCTGGCCAGACCATAAGTACTCTATTTTTTGCGGGTTTTAGTCATTTTAACATATTTTTTGTCGTGGAGCTCGGATTTGGGCAATTTTGGATTGGGGGAGTGTTTTGACACGGATTTGTTCATTATTCACGATTCCATCTTGTTTTTAGAATTTATTTGGTGAATTAAAGTAATGAAATTGGGAATTTTAGTAAAAACATTTCTAAAGGATAAATGGAGGATTTGAAGGTCGATTTGAGATTGGAATTGGATGAAATTGCTATGGTTGAACTCGTATCAGAATGGGTGTTCGAAATAATGAATTTGGTCAGGTTCCGAGGTGCGAGCTCGGTGTTGACTTTTTCAGTTCACTTTATGATTTTGTTTAAAGATCTTAGCTTTATCATTTGTATACATTTCTTATGGCTTTATTTTATGATATTAAGTTATTTTGGCTACATTCGAGCCGTCCGGGGGTTGATTTCCGAGGGAAGGTCTTCTTAGAGTATTTGATTTGGCTTGGTTATGGTAAGTATCTTACCTAAACTTGGTTGAGGCACTAGTTGCCTGAGTATTTATGATACCTACGTGCTATGGGTGGCACATATGTGTGGGGGTTGAGCCCATGTGCATGCACCAGGGTATTTATCCATTCTCGGGGTAGCGCTTAAGCTATGATATGCCTTGAATTGATTGTTAAGCTATATTTTATGACGTTTCTCATATTTGTAACCCCGTTGTGAGCTATTTGATTTATTTTTTAGGTTACATAGAGGTTAATCTCCTAATTGAACTTGATAATTGCTATTTCCATGATAGAATTGCCGATTTGTTCTTTGATAGCACACTTTGCACATGTACACACCTTAGCATGTCATTTATACCAGTCCAGGAGTATGAAACTTGATATTCATTGATCATGTACATGTATTCCTATATATCTTCTTATCTGTGTGATATGATCTGGATGGGTAGCTTGTGACCATGCCGCGTGGATTGTGATTTTTGGCACATGAGTTGTCCGTGCAGATCCATGTATTGATATTATTGGCACATGAGTTGTCTTTGCAGATTCATGTATTGATATTATTGGCACGTGAGTTGTCCATGCAGCGCATGAGTTGCCCGTGTGTTTGAAGTTATTAGCACATGAATTGTCCGTGCAGCGTGTGGATATGGATCCATTCCCCTAGGGTCACCCTCTCATATTCCTTCTTGATGGTGTACACGTGGTTATTGAGGAAAACTGATCAGTTGTTTGGTACAATGACGGAAATTCTGAGGAAATGATGGCTAGTGTTTGATTTTGTTATTGCATTCATCTTTACTTGCAATTTCCTTGGTTATTTACATGATTTATTTGTATATCTCCTTTATATGCTGGATTGATGGCTGAGCGGAGTATGTTAAGAGGTTGTGTGCACCTAGATGATTCTTGCTGAGATTTCTGACTTGCTTGTATTACTGTTCTGTACTTGCTGAATTTATGAACTGTACAGGTTATAGCAAGTATCATTTATAATTTTTGCTTCTATTACCTCACCGATGTTTAGTTATGATACTTCCGAGTACATGGGATAGATTATACTCATACTATACTTTACAGTTAATTGTTTAGATCCAGGTGGACCCAGTCACCTATAGCGGAGTTTTTGTGCTTGATAATCTATACGGGAGATGAGATAGAGTTGCATCCCAAACGCAGTCTTGGCGTCTCTTTCCATTTGTATTGTTATCTTTATTTTTGGACAATATTGTTATTTAGATTTGCAGACTTGTATTTCCATTTTAGAGCTCATGACTCCGTATTTACCAGAACTAGGGGATTTATTATGTATTGACATTATTATAGTATGTTGAGACATTAGACTTGTATCACATTTGTCCTTTCAGTATTTATATTATGTTTTTTGTTATCCTTGGCTTGCCTAGAAAGAGGGTTAGGCGCCATCACGGCCGGTTGGTAGAGTTGGGTCGTGACAAGTTGGTATCAGAGCCCTAGGTTCATAGGTTCTAGAGTCATGAGCAACTTTTGTAGAGTCTTGCATATCGGTACGAAGACGTTTATACTTATCTTTGAGAGGCTAACAAACTTGTCATGAGGATTTGTTATTTCAAAAGTTTGAATCTTTACTCTTCTATTCTCTCACAGATAGTGAGGACACGTTCAGTCGGATCAGGAGAACATACATAAGTACCACCAGGCAGGGCCGCAAGAGGTACGGGCCGAGTTAGAGGCCGAGGTGTTGCTCGCACTACCGTGAGGGAAACACCAACGAAGCCACCAGTCGCTCCAGTGGAGGAGCAGTTTCTGGATACTGTTGAGCAGGTGGACCATCTTAGACACTGGCGGTACCTATTGTGATACCTGGTCTTCAAGAGGCTTTGCCTCATATTTTGAGCATGTTCACGGGCTTGGATCAGGAAATTAGGATGCCAGCCGTACCAACTATCTCACGGGCTAGGGGAGGAGCTCAGACTCCCACCGCTTGTACTCCAAAGCGTCCAGCTCAAGGTTATTAGACACCAGCGGTGTTACCAGTTCAGCAAGTTGTTGCTGCTCGGGTCGTGGTTGGTCTACTTATATCCGATGAGGAGTAGAAGAGGTTGAAGTGATTCAAGAGAACTGACCCTCTCGAGTTCAGTGGAGCAGAGTCAGAAGATGCCTAGAGTTTTCTGGATCGGTGCCATCAGATTCTTCCCATAGCGGGTATGGTGGATATCCACGGAGTTGCATTTACTACTTTTCAGCTTACAGGGGCAGCCTATAGATGGTTCCAGACCTTCGAATCAAGCAGGCCAGCTGGCGTAGCACCACTAACATGGCATGAGTTCTCAGTTCTCTTCTTAGAGAAGTTTGTCGCACATACTCGCAGAGAGGAGTTGCGTAGGGAGTTTGAGCAGTTATTCCTAGGGGATATGACTTTTATTGTACCCTATTTTGCACTAGTCAAAATAAAGTACAACTAATGGTTCTTCTGAAGTTGATAAAAGAGAGTCGCCACCTAATATTTAAGTTATATTAGGGTACCTTTATATCTGTGAAAGTTATTATCCTTCTGGGTAAGTTTTCTAATTATTCTAAGGGGAAGGTGTTAGGCATCCCTTAAAATCTACCTGAAGTAGCTCCGTAAACATAGTCTAGGTTTGGAGAAAGAAATGTATGTATTCTATTTAGTCAGTAGTTAAAGTGGCTAAGTGAAATTTAGGTAAAATGTTTAAGTTTGTTTGAAAACTCATTGTTTTGAAATGGTTGTGCATTTATCTTTGAAAAGAATGATGTCATGTATTTGTAGGGTTTTTTATAACTTATAGGATAAGAGACCACTTAAAACATGCTTTGGTTAAAAAAAGTTATACCTCTTAAAGCATGTTTTGGTTGAAGGCAATTATACTTTGTTGGTTTCATAGATAAGGTTCTAGTGAGATGCCTTATGGTTTTAATCTTTTTGTTGTTTCTTATAAGTATGGCTGTGTACGGTCACTTTTATATTTTAAAATAGTTTTGTGGTCCTAATGATTCATTTGCTGAAAGATTCTCTTTTGTTTTACGAATCTGCCAAAAGAAGTTTAAACCAAAAGTCATTAGTAATACAAGAAAACTATTGATTTATTGCCTAGGTTAGCCTCAACTGGTGTGTTAAAGTGACTGAAAGTAGGTAAATTGGATCATCTAGTTTGTTTTTTTACCTATGACTCTTGGTTTCCTATATTTCCTAAAAAAAATATAAAACAATAATCAATAACAATGTTAGTTGCCACATATATGTATATACAAAATAGTGAACAATAATATTTATCGTCTAAATAAGGAGGAAGGACTGGACTCTCGATATTGGGCCAGTGGTCAGGCCCAGCAAAATTCTTTGCAATCAGCAGACTCCAAAGAGCAGGTAAAGAAACGACCCAGGTCTGAAAATTGGGCTTGAGCTACAAATGGGCTCAGTAGGCCCAATTTGAATCATGCATACAAAAGGACAAAGAATAATTAGTATCTAATCAATTTGAGGTGGAAATAAAATAACATCATGACAAAAAAAAAAGCTGAAGAATAGAGTAAAGTCAGTTCTCATTTGTGCTAATCCTATGAGGTTTAATAAAAATTATTGACTAAAGGCTTAGAGTGAACTTATGTTTATGGATTAAAATCCCCTTTGGACCCCTAGCACTTCAGAGTTCACGAGGGTCTCACGGACCTCGAACAATGCTTGTGTCAGGGAAGGGTACCTTAACCACATATCAAATCCACCCCAAATACCCTTAGCCATCTACTCTTACTCTTCCTCAATGAATTAGATATAAATGAAATATCAAGTTAACATTTTCACATGATCAGAAGTAGACATGGAAGTTTAGAAGTCCAACAAACAGTTATAGAGGACATTACTCTTGTCATTAAAGTACAAAGAGATGAATAGTTCAAAACCAATCATAATATTGACCCTGGGATCCCTTACCAGAACACTAAGTGCAAAGGTAAATCATAGCAAGAGGACTAATATAGTGCAGTAACATTAGTCACCTTAAGGTTGACTTTGACATGCATCAGAACACTTAGGAGGACCATTATTAAGATACAGAAAGCTAATTGCCTATTATTAAGTGCTATCTATAATCAGTTCAAGTTAAGATAGGCTTAGTTAAGTGATCCAAGCATAAGTAGATGACACAGAAAGATATATGAATTAGTCCCATTAGTTCTGCTGAGGGTTTATCATTTTAGGACCCCTGATCAGGTTCATAACACTTAGAGTAGGTCACTAGACATTTCATGAATATTCAAAATAGACCAGAGTTAACATTCATGTGATTGAGACACCACTTAATTGAAAAACTACACTAACAACTGATTCAAACTTCCCTAAGAAGATTGCAAACAACAGACATATCCATGTAAGTAGAAAAGTCAGTTTTTTTCCTAACAACATGATATCTAGTCGTAACAATGTACAGTTTAATAGGTTTTCAATCTATTAGGGCCAGATAACACTTCATTTCAGGATCGAGTTCTCCTATACACAGTGATATTAGATAGACATGGAGTAGTATGCAGATGTGTCCCTTCTTAGTGATTAGAACAAAACAAACATGCCATAGTAAGTTCATTTAAACATGGAAGTGAGTTTATTAAAAAGTTACACCAAACAGAGTTCACTTCATGGTATTTATGTACACAGGTTATCATGCTAAGCAATCTCGTGGAAACATGATCAATTATGGAGTTATTTAAACAAAATAGATTAACATGATAGAGCAGGAGCAAGTCCCTTACTAAGAATTGTTCATTTGAGTACAACATAACATTGTGGAAGGGTCAAGATTGCATATGACTGTAAGTATAAATCTTAGCAAGCAACACAGTGATCCAAGAATACAATTTCTCAAGTTAAGGACATAGACAGGGTTCATGACCATAACTAGACTATTAGGAGCAACAAATTAAGTATGGGTACAAGCATATCAGTAAATAAAAGTCATTCAACCATCACAACAATAAAGATTTTGGATAGCCACTTCCACAGAGTTCATAGTCTTAAGATAGCACAGTATAAGAAAGGGAAAACCATAGAAGCAACAAGCAACTATCAATGATATCCAAATGCCAAGTTAAAACATAACAATTTTCAAAATACGGAAATAATATATATTTTTGGTTGGGAGATCATTAGCACTGATATACCACCGTGTTTTAGCACGGAGTATGATCATGCCCGATCGGCTAGGACATCTCTCCACGAACAATGTGGATTGACAAGTGATACGAAAAAGAAAGGTGTTACCAAGAGTAGGAACCACCATGCGCATGACATGACATCCGATCTCCACCAGATCGGCTAGGCTGCCTTCCCACATATGTCATGTGGGTAGACGTAATCCTTTCCAATTCATAGCTATCATCAATATAATCCCAATTAAGGAGAATAATCTCATCACATCAATAACTCAATCTCATCCAAAATAAGCGGAATAATCACAATCCACTCTTACACCGGCACGTGTAGTTTCGAGTGTGGGCCGTTTGGACCCACCCTTCCTTGGTTCGCTAATGATACTCCAAAAAATATTTTGTTTTGCACACAAGGGAAACAGAAGTATAAATACATTCACCTCATAACCTTTCATACCATATATAGCTTCATTAGTAATTTCAACCATTTACAACATCATTATTTCCTTGGCTCTCTTGGCCATACGTATGATTCTTCATTCATGGCACGTTGGCCATACTTCATATTCCATACTTTCATTTTTTTACTTTCAAGGGCCATCATCATAAACATCAACATCTAGAATATTCCAGAAATCACAACTTTGGGTTCATTAGTAATGAAGGCTTTAAACATAATAGATTCCTTTCCAAAGAATGGTGCAAAATGACTAGCAATTGAAGCACGGGTTAAATTCATAAACGAGTGATACACCACTTATTCTTGAAATACATTTTCCCAAAAAGGCAATACACAATTTCAACTCATGAGTATGTAAGAACTCAAATCACATTGGAAATATTTATAAAAGAGAGCATGGTGATTTATGATTGAAACACGAATTCAAATCAAATGCATTAGTTACAATAACCATGGCCATATTTTAAATCTCACCCTCACTTCTTTCACTTCCAAACATCATCATAGGTTATCAACAATTAAGGGCATTTGGAATCAAGACCTCAAATATGTATATGAGCAATATGAATCTTAAGCACGTTGAGTTTTCTTTCCAAGTTAATATTAACAAACTTTTATTTGAAACATGAATCGAAGTCATGGCATTTTAATACATAAACTATACTTGAACACATTTACGAAGGAAATCATGATAAGGTAGGAGCAATTGAAACATATTTTTAGTATGTACACCTTTCAACACAATGCTTACTTGGGATATTTGAATTTATTAGGAACCACTCAGAACATGGGAATTAGGAACCTAGGTTGACCATACTTGAAACTTACGCGAACATCATGGAATTCGATTCTAAGAGAGAAGTTTAGCCAACATACCTTGCTTGAGCTTTTCTAAAGTTATTACAATGTCCCAACACCTCTAGCAATATAAATCTATAGGAAGATAGCGAAAATCGGATAATAATTAGAAGGATTCTCATGGTGTAACTCTCTTAGGAATTTTGTCAAACACCTATTATGCAAAATTGACTACAAATCTCTACAATGGTAATCCCTTCCTCCCTCAACCAATTTCAACAAGAAATTACCTGAAATAGTTCAATATTTTCACATTCAAGGCCTATCTCCAAATCCTTAACCAACTTAAACCCATAAAAATTGCATGAAGGTTTTAGGACAAGGTCTTTCCCGGATAGATGATGGCCTAGTAAGTGATTCCCTTGAATCTTCAAGATTGGGGCAAAGATTTATGATTAGAATGGCTAGGTCTTCTCCCTCTCTCTCTAAGATACTCTCACTTCTCTCTAAAATTATCAGACATATGCTCCAAAATGTGCCCCAAATTATTTTAATCAATATGGGGTCGGGTTATAAAAATAGAAAATGGACCCTCCGAACTCAACTCTACGGTCGTAGAGTGGACCGTAGAATTAGATATGCGGCCCGCAAAATGGACCGCGAAAGTGATGCGAAAAATTGGGCTGGTCTGGACCAGTTTGCGGCCAAGTCTGCGGTCCGCAGACCAGTTCTGCGATCGCAAAATAGACCGCAAAATCCTCCTCTGAAATTATTCATGCCAAATATGTGACGGAAGTGTTTACCTCAAAACAGGTATGCGATCGCATAATGGACCGCAAAATAACTTCCAACAATTCAACTATTTTTTGCTCAACTCCGCGATGATTATGCGGTCCGTGGAATGGTTTTGTGATCGCAAAATTAACCGCAGAATTACCTTCTTCTGCCAAAAATTTCCATTGACTCCTCAGTGCATTCTTTAACCTAAAAAGTCCGTACCGTGGCGAGCTTGCGAGCCGCGAAGATTAACTACTATCTTTGTACATATCAGTCTACCTCAGTACCACAAAAACTTAACTTCATTGGCGAAATTTTATGGGGCCTTACAATTTTTCTATTCACATGTATCATGTGGTTCTATTTAGGCCATGTGGCAAGATTTGAGCGAGAAGGCTCTTGGGGTGTTGCGTTTCTTATTGCGCCTTATTTGTGTTTTTCCTATCTATAGTATATTGTGTTATTCGTTTCTCCATGGTTATGGTCATGCACTTTGCGTGGTTGCTTTTGATACACATATATTTGTTGATTGTGAGTGTTATTGCTCGATGGTTATTCCATGTGGATTGGTATATTTGGATCGGGCTACGTTCCACAACTGAGTTATGTTAGGATATGATTCTTTGTGCTTATTCCTTGTGTTTTGCTTCACTATCGCGGGATGGATTCATAGCATTATGCCTGGGTGGTTGTATTTTCCGAACTAGTTGGACAATTCTCCTTTTTGGTCGACTTTCTATTGTTGATCACATTCGAGTTGTTGCTTGTTGGGTGTGGATTGCGTCGTTTGTGGCTCTAGGTGGCATTGGGTGTGGCCACTTGGTTGATCAGCTTGTACTAGATGAGGTGAGGTTATTGGACCTGGAATTAGTGCAACCTGATTTGGAGAAGGTATGTTTGGAAAAAGAATGTCACTAGTTAGATTAGGATTTGGCAACGGTACTTATTGAGCGAGAGAACACCACAACTTGTTGACTTGATGGGTGGTTATGAGTTTCTACATGTTTATTTCTTCATTGCAGTGCTATGAAGGTTTGTGGTGAGCTTTTATCTAATATGAAGTATATTACTAGTACCAGATTTAGTAATAAGTAGATGATGTAGTTAGAGGGTATTGCTATGAGTACATGAGTTATGCGGTACACCATATGGTTATATCTTGGGAGTATAGTTACAGATTGGTGCAGCATGTGGGTATTGATATAGTGTATATGTACAAGAATCAGAACTTAGAAGGAGTTCCAGAAGTTGGAATATGGTCCTAAGGATTGTAAGCAAGGTAGTAGGAAGAATTCTTCAGTCAGGATTGTGCTATAGGTATATATGGATTGTGGAGACGTGAGATCACCCATGGGCATGTGCGGAGTTCTTATTGTGATTACATGACTTTAGAATGACTCTTGGCATGTTCAAGGGTGAATGTATGTTTGGGGGGGGGAGAATGTAACGACCCGACCGGTCGTTTTGAGTTCTAATATTTTCTTCTGTGATTTTGAGTGGCTTCATATGGTGTATTATGACTTGCATGCATGGCTGGATTTGATTTTCAAGTGCTTCGAGATTGATTTGATAAAGTGATTCTCAATTTGGAAGCTTTAAGTTGAAAGAGTTTACCAAGGTTTGACTTCTGAGTAAACAACGTCGGAATCAAGATTTGATGATTTCTATAGGTTCGTATGGTAATTTTGGACCTGGACATATATTCGGATTTGAATTTGGATGTTCCTAGAAGGTTTTGGCTCTATTTTCCGTAAGTTAGCAATATGAAGAATTAGAGAGTTCACAAGTTCGATCGGGAGTTGAATTTAGTGTTATTAGGCTCCTATTGTGGACCGAGAGTTCACAAGTTTGACCGGGAGTTCACAAGCGGCCCCGCTGCCTCACCCCAATGTATGCGTGTGGGGTGTATTCACAATGCCACATATCGAATTTCCAAAACAATATTAGGTTGTACAAAAGAGTTCCCTTTTTAAATCAACCATTTGGCACCTTTGGCCTTAGCAAGTGTAAGTTCACAAGGTCTCATCATATAAATGAGTGTTTAATCACATTGAGTTCATACAAGATCTTCTTCCCAAAAGGGGTATAACATAATTAAGTCCAAAAATAGAGAATCATTAACACACGAGGGTTCCAACACGCTATGCAAATAGGGAATCAATTTTACTAGTTTGAATACCCTACATCAATAGCGTTTCAAGTTAGATTACACACGGTAGAATTTTACAAGGATTCAGGAATTCCGATACTAGAAGATGAGTTTAGCCTTCATACCTCGAAAAAGATTTTTTTAGTGCAACAATAATGTCCCAACACTCCTAACGATGCCAATATATAGAGGAGGAGAGAATTATAAGCACGATTAGAGAAATTCGCATGGCAAGGGCTGTTACGATTATGACCCGACCTTTCCCCCAACTAATTTAAGAACAAAACCACCCAAGATGGTTCAACAACCTCCCCACAGTCTCTATTAGCTCATGCATGTGATAAATCTTCTATCATCACCCATAATCAACCCAAAACCGAAATTGAAAAATTGGGGGAAGAAATTCTTACCTTTTTGAAGCCCTAGCAAGTTCCTTTTGATGGAACTCCAAGGTTTGATCAAAGTAGAGTAGTGAAATCCTTAGTTCCCCCTTCCCTCTCTCTAGAATAGCTCTCTCCTCTCTCTAAAATGTCAGGTCATCCCCAAAAATGAACCCTCAGGCTAGATAAATAAAATGGGGATCGGGTTATAAAATTCAAAAAATGAAGCCCCGACACAGATTTGCGATCGCATATGCGATCGCATAACGCTTCTGCGATCCGCAAAATGGGCCGCATAATGGCCCTCTAGAACTGGATAACCCTGCCTCACTTTGCGACCGGTCTGCGGTCCGTAGACCTATTCTGTAGTAGCATAATGTGCCACAGAACTGTCTTTCGAAAAGTTTTGTGCTGGGTCTGCGATGGGTTATGTGATCCGCAAAATGATTATGCAGCCGCATAATGGTCCAAATATTACCCAGATTGTTTACCTCTGTCTGTGGCAGATATGCGATCCGCAGATCAGTTCTGCGACCGCAGAAAATGCCCTGCACTTCCAAAACTTTTCTTTACTCCGAACGCACTGTTCAACCCAAAAAGTCCGAACCGCGGCGAGCTTGGTTTGGGTTTTGGCACATAAGTGTACTTCGACACCATGAAACCCCGGGTTTTAGGAAACATTTTATGGGGCCTTACACGGGGATGGTTGGTTTGGGTTTTGGGGAGGTTTTCGAGTGAATTGGGACACTTAATCCCAAGGTTGGATGCTTAAGTTGTAAGAGTTGACTGGAGTTTAACTTTTGTATAAACGACTCTGGAATGGTATTTTCATGATTTCAATATCTTCATATGGTGATTTTGGAATTTGACGTATGACTAGATTTAAATTTGGAGGTTCCTAGGTTGTTTTGGCTTAAATTGGCGAAAGTTAGAAAGTTGATAGGTTTGACCGAGGGTTGACTTTGTTTATATCAGGTTCGGACTGCGGTTCCAAAAGTTGAAAAAGGTATGTTGTGTCATTTGGGACTTGTGTGAAAAATTTGAGGTCATTCTGAGTTGATTTGATATTGTTAGGCATGAGTATTTCGAAGTTGAAAGTTCATTAGTTCCTTAGGCTGAATTGGGGTGCGATTCGTAGTTTTGGGTGATTTGAGGCCTTGAATAAGTTTGTGTTATGTTTTGGGATTGGTTGGTGTGATTGGACAGGGTCCCAGGGGCCTCGGGTATTTTTCAGATTGATTTTAGATCATTTTTGGACTTGGTTACATTGCTGAAGATTTCTGTGCATATGGTGTTTTCACATCGGTGGGGGTTGACCGCAGGTGCAGCCGTTGTTGCGAAGGTGCGAGGCTGGTTGGGCAAGGGGGAAGTCCACAGATGTGCATTGTTTTCGCAGAAGCGAAAGCGCTTCTGCGATTAGTGGCCGCAGAAGCGTAAGCGTAGGTGGGCTGTGTGAGCCGCAGAAGCAGAAGGTCAGGTGCTTAGAAGGGATCACAGATGCGGTCCATATACCGCAAAAGCAGCACCGCAAAAGTGGTTAAATGACCGTAGATGAGGATTAACTGGGCAAGATTTAATATTGAAGGGTTTGGCTATTTTCTCATTTTTGGAGTTGTGGAGCTCGGTTGGAGGCAACTTATCACGCCCCAACCTCGGGAAGCGCTACCGGCGCTCAATCGAGTGAAACCGGTCGAGCAAGCCTGTTAGATACTTTCTACCCAACTCACCCATGATCAAGAGAAGGCATGATTTAATTTATTAAACAGTAGGAAGATCATATATACAATACTAAATCGTTTCATTGGTTACATCATTTTAAGTCTCAAAATTCACATATTCTTATAGTTTGAGTGGAACAAGTGATCAAAACACAACATAACTTTTTTGACTTTTCTAGCACCCATGTACAACCCACATAGTACTTACAGAGCCTCTAAAAGATACAAAAGAGTGTTATGATAGTGCCGGCAACAAGGCCCCGGCTATACCTCAAGACGTGATAATAATATGAATAAAAGATACAATACGTGACCCCTGGGATGAAGTGGGGCTCACCAAATCTGCTGGGAGGAGGATGTACCACTACCGCTGATCAACACTTCCTGCTATGGAATCACCTGCATCCATTTAAAGATGCAGCACTCCCGACAAAAGGGACGTTAGTATTGTCGAATAGTACTAATATATAAAACTAAACACCATCTCAATAGAATGAATAATAATACAAGGGGGAACAATCAAGAATTGAATAAGAGCTTCAAATAAAACTAAAACATCAAGTTAAGGATCACATAAGTTTTCAAGTCAATTTCCATGTTATTAGGTTGGGTGATCTTTAGTACCGATATAACATAATTCACAATACCACCGTATTCTTATACGGAGTCCGATCACGACCCGATCAGCTAGGTCGTCTCATTTGAGACATCAACCATAACCACAATTTCATTATAATTTCCAGCACAGTCACAACCATGTGTGCGGCATGGCGTCCGATCACGGCCCGATCGGCTAGCCCGTCTCACTCAAGACATTACCTTTTTCAGTCCATCATCTCACATCATACTTCTTTCATATCCTTTCGATTCATTGGCCGTATTTCATAATCCCAGTTCCCCTTTCCACATTCAAACATCATTATCATTAACAACAATAATAAGGTTTCTCATTCAAGACATTAAATTGACATATGAGCAATTTGGGAATCTTAGGCACATAGAGTCTTTTCATACAATTTGGCATAACAACCTTTATTCGATCTTGACATGAAGTCTTACCATTTCTAACACATATTCCACATTTTGAACACCGTGGGATTCGATTCTCAGAAGAAGGGGGTTTAGCCAACATACCTCAATTGCGCTTCCTTTAAACTCTAAAATGTTTCGGAATTCTTAGCAACTTAGATCTATTCTAGAAATATGACAAGTTGGACCAAAATTAGGAAGATGGTCATGAATCTAGCTCATTTGAGCATATTATCAAACACTAGGTGTGCATTAATGTTTTTAAGGCCCTTTGGTGAAGGATTCCATCATTCCCCAACCCATTCTCTACCATTTTTAGCTCACAACCTTCCCATATTCATTGATAACACATGCATGCAAGATAACAACTCCCACACCCAATAATTGCCTTTCTAATTATCCCCTTTTTAGTAGATTTTCGAAATTAAGAGTTAGGGCATAGATTCTTACCTTTAAGATGAAGACTTTCTTGATAATCTTCAAGGATTGAGCAAGAATTGTTGGATATTAGGTTGAAGGTTATTCCCCCACTCTAAGAACTCTTTCTCACTCTAAGAATATCAGAAATATGCTAAAAAAATGGACCATGGCATATTATGCTGGAATATTTTCCAAATTTTAAACAATGTATATTTTATCGAAGTAGGGTCGGGTTATAAAAACCCAAAAATGAAGCTCCGGAACAGGGTATCGGTCGCATATGCGACTGCATAATTCTTATGCGGTCCGCAGAATAGGCCGCATAATTTCCCTCCAGAACTGGGCAAATTTGACTCGGTTTGCAGTCATTATGCGGCCCGTAGAACTGTTCTGCGGTCACATAATGCGCTACAAAACCTCCCTCTGAGAAATCTCAATGCTGGATATGCGATCAGAGTGCGGCCCGCGAAATAGTTTTGCGGTCACATAATGGGCTGTGAAAATGACACAAAAAAGACTGTCTCACTCTGCGACCATTATGTGGTCCGCAGAGTGATTCTGCGGCCGCATAGTGGGCCGCAGAAGTGCATTTCTTTTGCACAATGTTTTTTCCCTTACGTTCCAGTGCATTGTTCAACCCAAAAAGTCCGAGCCATACAATCCTCAAACACGTAAGCCCAGTTCGGCACCACGAAACATTATTTTTCCTTTGTGAAATCTTACGGGGCCTTACATTCTCCCCCACTTAGGATTATTCATCCTCGAATGATTCAAAATCTATTATTAGCATCAAATGTGGCCCAACTGTTAATTTACACTCACTAGTAGTTTCAAAATTTGGCTAGCTCCCAAATTTTCCAAATATTTTGCTAGGGTCTCCCTTGTAACTGGGCCTATCCACCTATAAGAGAACCCCAGAAACACATCCTAACAACATATACATAATCCAACGACGTAACATAACACAAAACAACACCAACTGTGGCCTCACCAACAATATATTACCAGAAAGGAACACCCTTAACGTCAATTTGAACAAATGATACATAATTCATAGAAGGTAACCCTTAGACTTTTCATAGAACACAACTTTATAAATACATGGCTATTCAAACAAATAAGTATACTTTTTCTTCATTACTTCCTCGGCCTCCCAAGTAGCCTCTTTAACCTGTTGGTTTCGCCATAGCACTTTCACGGAGACAATTTCTTTATTTCTCAACTTTCGGACTTGCCGATCAATAATAGAAACTGGAATATCTTCATACGTCAATTCCTCATTAACCTCAATAGTCTCAACCAGAACAATGAGTGTCAGATCTCTAACTACTTTCTTCAACATAGACACATGAAATACCGGGTGCACTAATGACATCTTAGGTGGTAGCTCAAGCTTGTACGCCACCTCACCGATCCTCTGAATGATTCTGTACGGTCCGACATACCTCGGACTTAATTTCCCTTTCTTACCGAATTCTATTACACCTTTCATCGGGGAAATTTTCAAGAATACACAATTATATTCTTTGAACTCCAAATCCCTATGACAAATATCCGAATAGGACTTCTGATGACTCTGAGCAGTCTTCAACCGCTCCTTAATGATTTTAAACTTTTCCATAGCCTGATGCATGAGGTCTGGCCCTATCAACTCAGCTTCCCCAATTTTGAACCACCCAATGGGAGATCTACATCTCCTACAATATAAAGCCTCGAATGGTGCCATATGAAAGCTAGCATGATAGCTGTTATTATAAGCAAACTCGATGAGTGGCAAATGATCATCCCATCTATCCTTGAAGTCGAGAACACAAGCATGCAACATGTTCTCAAGCGTTTGAATAGTCCGCTCTGCTTGCCCGTCGGTCTGTGGATGGAAGGCTGTACTAAGATTCACCTGAGTATCCAAACCTTGCTGAAACGTCTTCCAAAGATTTGCCGTGAACTGATCCCGTCGATCAGAAATGATAGAAACTGGAGTGCCATGTAGCCTGACTATTTCCTTGATATACAATTGAGCATATCGTTCCGCTGCGTCAGTAGATTTAACTGGCAAGAAGTGTGCTGATTTCGTGAGTCGATTCACAACTAACCAAATTGATTCAAACTTGCGCGGAGTGCATGGTAATCCTACCATAAAATCCATATTAATCATTTCCCACTTCCATATTGGAATTTTTTGTTATGTGCCAACGCACCAGGCCGTTGGTGTTCGGCCTTCACTTGCTGACAATTCGGACATCTTGCCACAAAGTCCGCTACATTTCTTTTCATATCATTCCACCAATAGACTTCCTTAAGATCATGATACATTTTCGTAGAGTCCGGGTGCACGGAATACCGAGAAGTGTGAGCCTCGATCATGATTCTTTCCCGGAGACCATCTATATTTGGAACACATAGACGCCCTTGCTATCTTTGTGTACCATCATCCATGCCAAGAGAAAAGGCCATGGTTTTATGTTTATAAATCCCCTCCTTCAGTTGTACCAACAATGGATCGTCGTATTGCTTCTCTTTGTGATACTCCCACACACTCTTACTTCCTTGCTTAAGGTTCTCAAACTCTGCGGCACGAGCTGCCCTAGTCTCGGCCGGTAAGAAATGGTCCATGAAAGTGTCAGCAAACTCACTCCACCTCGCTGGAGGGCTCCCCTCTTCTCGAGAGTCCTCCCACAGCTCAAACCAAGAACAGGCCACCCCTTTCAGGCAGTGGGCAGCCAACTCCACTCCCTCCGTCTTAGTAGTGCGCATAACCCGTAGAGTCTTATGCATCTCATTAATGAAGTCTTGTGGGTCCTTCTCAGGATTAGCACCTGTGAACACCGGAGGACCCAACTGAAGAAACCTATTCTTCCTGGAACCACTAGAAAGTCCTTGTTGGCTAGAAGAAGTGGGTGCAACATTTGATCTCTGGGCTTGAGAAGCCACTATCTGTGTCAGCATCTGGATAGCTCCCCATCATAAATACCACAACCGGAAGCTGGGGCAGGAGGTGGAACCGAAATATCAGTTGGAGGAACCGCTGCACCCTCAGTAGGTGAAGGAACTGGTATGGCCTGGTCAGGTGTAGTGGAATCAGGCATTGTACAGTTGGGGGATTATCCTCACCCCTCGGGCATTCACCCACATCACCAAATAAAGGGTCAACTGCCACTCCTGATGAGGCATTGGCTCCTTGGCCAGTTCTTTCTCTCTTCTTAGGTGCCATGTACTGAAAGTTAAAGGAATGCATGAGATAGAGGAGGAACAGTTTCACAATCAGTTTCATCGCACGATCCGGAATATCAAAGAAGGGTATTATTCCTAAATGTCCAAGTAGCCTCCAACTAATAAATGTGGTCGATAACACACCGATAAGGAGGTCTCTACTAGACATAGCTCCGAGTCATCCTAGGACACTTTAAAACCTTAGACTTTGATACCAAGTTTGTCACGCCCCGACCTCGGGAAGCGTGACCGACGCTCAACCGAGTGAACCCAGTCGAGCAAGCCTGTTAGATACTTTCTACCCAACTCACCCTTGATCAAGAGAAGACATGATTTCATTAATTAGACAGTAGGAAGATAATATATACAATACTAAATCGTCTCATTGGTTACATCATTTTTAAGTCTCAAAATTCACATATTCTTATAGTTTGAGTGGAACAAGTTATCAAAACACAACATAACTTGTTTGACTTTTCTAGCACCCATGTACAACCCACATAGTGTTTACGGAGCCTCTAAAAGATACAAAAGAGTGTTATGATAGTGCCGACACCAAAGCCCCAGCTATACCTCGAGACGTGATAATAATATGAATAAAAGATAAAATACATGACCCCCAGGATGAAGTGGGTCTACCAAATCTGATGAGAAGAGGATGTACCACTACCGTTGATCAACATTGCCTGCTATGGAACCACCTGCATCCATTTAAAGATGCAGCACCCCCGGCAAAAGGGACGTTAGTACTGTCGAATAGTACTAGTATATAAAACTAACCACCATCTCAATAGAATGAATAATAATACAAGGGGGAACAGTCAAGAATTGAATTAGAGCTTCAAATAATACTACAACATCAAGTTAAGGATCACATAAGTTTTCAAGTCAATTTCCATATTATTAGGTTAGGTGATCTTTAGTGCCGATATACCATAATTCACAATACCACCGTATTCTTACACGGAGTCCGATTACGACCCAATCGTCTAGGTTGTCTCATTTGAGACATCAACCATAACCACAATTTCATTATAATTTCCAGCACAGTCACCATCATATGTGCGGCATGGCGTCCGATCACGGCCCGATCGGCTAGGCCGTCTCACACAAGACATTACCTTTTTAGTCAATCATCTCACATCATACTTCTTTCACATCCTTTCGATTAAATGACATTAGTGGCCACAATTATTAAGTCATTCTTGGCACTTGGCCGTATTTCATAATACTAGTTCCCCTTTCCACATTCAAACATCATTATAATTAACAAAAACAATAAGGCATCCCATTTAAGACATTAAATTTACATATGAGCAATTTGGGAATCTTAGGCACATAGAGGCTTTTCATATAATTTGGCATAACAACCTTTATTCGATCTTGACATGAAGTCTTAACATTTCTAACATATATTCCACATTTTGAACACATCCTCAAATGGCAAGATGACATGATGAAGCATTTAGAATAAATATTAAACATACATCCTTCAACACAAACACATTAGGAATATCAAATTCTATAATGATCAATTTGGGACTTACAACCAATTACATAAACACCATGGGATTAGATTCTAAGAAGAAGGGGGTTTATCCACAATACCTCAATTGAGCTTCCTTTAAACTCTAAAACATTTCGAAATTCTTAGCAACTTCGATCTATTTTAGAAATATGACAAGTTGGACCAAAATTAGGAAGATGGTCATTATTCAAGCTCATTTGAGCACATTATCAAACACTAGGTGTGCATTAATATTTTTAAGGCCCTTTTGTGAAAGATTCCATCATTCCCCAACCCATTATCTACCATTTATAGCTTACAACCTTCCCACATTCTTTGATAACACATGCATGCAAGATAACAACTCCCACACCCAATAATTGTCTTTCTAATTATTCCCTTTTTAGTAGATTTTCGAAATTAAGTGCTAGGGCATAGATTTTTACCTTTAAGATAAAGACTTTCTTGATAATATTCAAGGATTGGGCAAGAATTGTTGGATATTAGGTTGAAGGTTACTACCCCACTCTAAGAACTCTTTCTCACTCTAAGAATATCAGAAATATGCTAAAAAATGGACCATGGCATATTATGCTGGAATATTTTCCAAATTTTGAACAATTTATATTTTATTGAAGTAGGGTCGGGTTATAAAAACCCAAAAATGAAGCTCCGGAATAGGGTATCGGTCGCATATGCGATTGCATAATGTTTATGCGGTCCGCAGAATAGGTCGCATAATTTCCCTCTAGAACTGGGCAAATTTGACTCGGTTTGCAGTCATTATGCGGCCCGTAGAACTGTTCTGCGGTCACATAATGCGCCACAGAACCTCCCTCTGAAAAATCTCAATGCTGGATATGCGATCAGAGTGCGGCCCGCGAAATAGTTTTGCGGTCACATAATGGGCTGCGAAAATGACACAAAAAAGACTGTCTCACTCTGCGACCATTATGTGGTCCGCAGAGTGATTCTGCGGCCGCATAGTTCTTAGAGTCGGGGAGATTTATTGGGTTTTGGGGTGCGGGCCCAGGGTTAACGTTTTGGGTTGACTGTGCATAATTTATTCAAGACCTTTGCTTTATCATTTGAAATTGTTTCCAATGGCTTTTATTAAGTTATGTTTGCTAGATTCGAACCACCTAGAGGTTGATTCATGTGAGAAGGGCTTCTTAGAGTATTGATTTGGCTTGCTTGAGGTAAGTATCTTACCTAAACTTGGTTGAGGCACTAGTTGCATGAGTTATTTGTGATGGCTACGAGCTATGGGTGGCGCACATGTGTGGGATTGAGCCCATGTGCGTGCACTGGGATATTTATTCATGCTCGGGATAGTGCTTAGACTATGATATGCCTTGAGTTGATTGCTAAGCTTCATGCTGTGATGTTTCTCCTATCTGTACCCCTATTGTGAGCTAGTTGTACAATGTTTGAGGTAACATAGAGGTTAGTCTCCTGAATGAACCTGATAAATTACTACTTTCGTGATGGTATTTGCCTAATTGTGCTGTGATAGCACACTTTGCACATGCATACACCTTACCATGTCACTTATACCAGTTCAGGAGTATAAATTTGATGTTTATTGATCATGTACATGTATTCTTGTACATCTGCTTTTTGTGTGACATGGATTGAACTTGTAGTGTGTGACCACGCCGGGCGGATTGTGATATTGAGCCCGGGACCACGTTGGGCGGATTGTGATATTGAGCCTGTGACCATGCCGGGCAGATTGTGATATTGAGCATGTGACCACGCCGGGCGAATTGTGAAATTGAGCTTGTGACCACTCCGGGAAGATTATGATATTTGATATTGAGCATGTGACCACTCCTGGAGGATTATGATATTGGCACATAAGTTATCCGTGCGATTTATTTTATTAGCACATGATTTATCCGTGCAGCACGTGCGTTATCCGTGAAGCATGTGGATATGGATCCATCCCCCTAGGGTCATCCTCTCATGTTCCTTCTTGATGGTGTACACGCGGTTTGAGAAAAGCTAATCAGTGGTTTGGTACGGTTCTTGAGGTTTTAAGGAAAAGCTGGCTAGTGTTTGATTTGGTTATTGCATTTCATCTTTACTTGCAATTTCCTTGGTTGTTTACCTGATTTATTTGCATATCTTCTTTATATGCTAGATTGTTGGCTTAGCAAATCACGTTAAGTTATTATGTGCATACAGGTGGTTTCTTTCTGTTCTTCATGACTTGATCATATTATTGTTGTGTGCTTGTTGGATTTATGAACTGTATAGGTGATTAGCGAGTATCATTTATAATTCTTGCTTCTTTTACCTCGCCGAGGTTAGTTTTGATACTTGTTGAGGGTCGGTTGTACTCATACTACACTCTACACTTAACTGTGCAGATCCAGGTGTTGGATCGAGCCACCAGTAGCTGAGGGTTATTGCTGAGTTTGTCATTCGAGAGACGAGGTGGAGCTGCATCTCGACCGTAGTCTTGGAATCTCATTTCATTTTATATTGTTGTCTTTCATTCAGAAAATATTTTTATTTGGTATTCTAGACTTTTATTTCCATTTTAGAGGTCATGCCTCTGTATTTACCAATTCTAGAGGTTTTTGTTCTGTATTGACACTGTTGTTTATGTTAATTGGCCTTAGACTTGTACTATTTCGGTTATTTTAGTTTTTATATTTTGTTTTGATATGTTTGGCTTGCCTAGCAAGTGAGTTAGGCACCATCATGACTGGTTGGTGGTTTTGGATCGTGACAAGTTGGTATCAGAGCCCTAGGTTCATAGTATCTATGTGTCATGAGCAAGTTTAGTAGTTTCTTGCGGATCGGTACAAAGATGTCTGTACTTATCTTTGAGAGGCTACTGAATTTTTAGGAAACTTCACTTTCTTGCATGCTTGTCGTGCAGATTTGTTATTTCTAAAGTTTGAACCTTACTCTTCTATCCTCTCACATATGGTGAGGACACGTGCAGCCGAATTGAGCAGGCATGCACTAGTACCACCAGGCAGGGCCGCGAGAGACTAGGGCTGAGGTAGAGGACGAGGTGGGGCTCGTACTACAGCTAGAGAAGCAGTTGTAGAGCCACCAGTCGCACCAATGGAAAAGCATGTTGCAGATACCGTTGAGCCGATAGGACCAGCCTATACACCCACAATACCTATTGTAATACCCGGTCTTCATGAGTCTTTCGCTCAGATTTTAAATGTGTGCATGAGCTTGGATCAGGCGGTTATGGTACTAGTTACACCAGCTACCTCATAGTTTGGGGAGGAGCCTAGATTCCCACCGCCCGTACATCGGAGCAGCTAGCTTAGGGTTATCAGGCACCAGGAGTGTTACAGGTTCAGCCAGTTATTGCTGCTCGGGCCGAGGTTGGTCCACCTATGACTGATGAGCAGCAGAAGAGGTTGGAGCGATTTAAGAAGCTTGATCCTCCAGAGTTCAGTGGAGGAGAGTTAGAGGATGCTCAGAGTTTTCTGGATCGGTGTCATCGGTTACTTTGCACAACGGGTATTGTTGACATTAATGGAGTTGCCTTTAGTAATTTTTAGCTGACTGGGAAGCCTACAGATGGTGGCAGACCTATGAGTCACGCAGGCTAGCTGGCGCAGTGATGGTAGGCTATAATCTCATATTTTAGTCACTTATTGTACTCTAATTCACTGTAGTTTACTTGTGTTGAGCTTTAATTCATAGTGTTTTGCACTTATTGTGTGTTTTATGCCTTGTAGGAGTGATTCCGAGTGATGTAGATGTTATCGAGCTAATTTGAGCTAGTTGGAGCTTTGAAGTGTGAGTAAAAACCCAAAAGGATTAAGATGGGATCGTGTTCGGGAGTCGAGGACCAAGTCTGGACATCAAAAATCAAAGTTTGAACCATACTCTAAGAAAATCCTACAACCGTGGCGCGTGGTACGCTGCGACTATACAAAACCTACTGCTTATCAATTGTGTAACTCTCTGGAAATTCCCATTAATCCCTCGCATGGCGTGTCGCCCCATGCGGCGCGCCTGTCTAATTTTTACAGAGCCAATGTCCTATTTCGGCTAAGAGAAGGTGGTTTTATCTGGGCCCAACCCTACTTGGTATAAATACATGGAAAAATGTTATTTTCAGGACTTTGGACACACATTGGACCTAAGGAGGCTAAGGAGGAGTTGGAAGAACACAAACGCAAGGATTTCATCATTCCTCCCTCACTCAAGACCCGAGTTTGGATTGAATTTATGTTTTTTTATACTTTAATTTTATGTGTGATGAATTACTCCATATCTATGGAGTAGTTCTCTTTAGGGTTTGATGGATTTGGTGTATTGATGATTGTTTGTGGATTATAACTCTAGTTTTATGTATTGAATCGTTCGTGGATGATTTAATTGTTGCATCTATAGTCACTTGTTCATGTAATCGAGATAGGCATAACTTGTGATATCTTAGCAATATATTGTTGGTTGACTTCATTAATTCTTCTTAGTAATCAGAAGAGGCTAGTTAAATCATTGACTAAACCTAGTTAGGAGAATAATCGAAAGTGATTTTCCTAAAGACCAATCAATTACGCATTCTTGCATATCTTCACGTGCTTAAATTGGCTCATCTTGTGAGGTTAAGATTTAATCGAGAGAGAAGTATTTGCTAAACCTTTTAACTAATAATTAAGTGAATTCGAGAGACTCACTTGAACATTAGAAATGAATTATCTAGAGTTAGATCTCAATCAATTATCTTGCACCTATCCTATCAAAACCCTATCTTCTCCCATTGATAACCTTCTTTGCTTGTTCCTTGTTTCGATTGTCATTAGTCAATAGCTTTAGACCCTTAGTTAAATTTAGTTAGAAATCATATAAATCTCAATTATTGATCATCTTGGATAGCAACCAAGCTAGAAACTACAAGAATACTGTTTAAAGCCAATTCATGTGGATACGATATTATACTATACTATATTTGATTAGCGAGCATAATTTAGGTGTGTGTTTTGAGCTCGTCAAATTTTGGCGTCGTTGCCGGGGATTGACAATCAATAGTGTTTGAAATAGTTTGTAGTGCTAATTCAGGAATTTTTTCTTTTTATTTCTATTTTATTTTTTTTACTTTTGGTGTTTGTTGTCTGTGCGCATGTTACAGGTTTAGATTGGTGCATGACTCGAGTTTCTGCAAAAGAAGTGCTACCATACAAAACCTACTGCTTATTAATTGTGTAACTCTCTGGAAATTCCCACTAATCCCCCGCATGGCGTGTCGCCCCATGCGGCGCGCCTGTCTAATTTTTACAGAGCCAATGTCCTATTTCGGCTAGGAGAAGGTGGTTTTGTCTGGGCCCAACCCTACTTGGTATAAATACATGGAAAAACGTTATTTTCAGGACTTTGGACACACATTGGACCTAAGGAGGCTAAGGAGGAGTTGGAAGAACACAAACGCAAGGATTTCATCATTCCTCCCTCACTCAAGACCCGAGTTTGGATTGAATTTATGTTTCCCTATACTTTAATTTTATGTGTGATGAATTACTCCATATCTATGGAGTAGTTCTCTTTAGGGTTTGATGGATTTGGTGTATTGATGATTGTTTGTGGATTATAACTCTAGTTTTATGTATTGAATTTTTCGTGGATAATTTAATTGTTGCATCTATAGTCACTTGTTCATGTAATCGAGATAGGCATAACTTGTGATATCTTAGCATTATATTGTTGGTTGAGTTCATTAATTCTTCTTAATAATCAGAAGAGGCTAGTTAAATCATTGATTAAACCTAGTTAGGAGAATAATCAAAAGTAGTTTTCCTAAAGACCAATCAATTACGCATTCTTGCATATCTTCACGTGCTTAAATTGGCTCATCTTGTGAGGTTAAGATTTAATCGAGAGAGAAGTATTTGCTAAACCTTTTAACTAATAATTAAGTGAATTCGAGAGACTCACTTGAACATTAGAAGTGAATTATCTAGAGTTAGAGCCCAAACAATTATCTTGCACCTATCCTATCAAAACCCTATCTTCTCCCATTGATAACCTTCTTTGCTTGTTCCTTGTTTCGATTGTCATTAGTCAATAGCTTTAGACCCTTAGTTAAATTAAGTTAGAAATCATATAAATCTCAATTGTTGATCATCTTGGATAGCAACCAAGCTAGAAACTACAAGAATACTGTTTAAAGCCAATTCATATGGATACGATATTATACTATACTATATTAGATTAGCGAGCATAATTTAGGTGTGTGTTTTGAGCTCGTCAAATTTTGGCGTCGTTGCCGGGGATTGACAATCAATAGTGTTTGAAATAGTTTGTAGTGCTAATTCAGGAATTTTTTCTTTTTATTTCTATTTTATTTTTTTTACTTTTGGTGTTTGTTGTCTGTGCGCATGTTACAGGTTTAGATTGGTGCATGACTCGAGTTTCTGCAAAAGAAGTGCTACCATACAAAACCTACTGCTTATTAATTGTGTAACTCTCTGGAAATTCCCACTAATCCCCCGCATGGCGTGTCGCCCCATGCGGCGCGCCTGTCTAATTTTTACAGAGCCAATGTCCTATTTCGGCTAGGAGAAGGTGGTTTTGTCTGGGCCCAACCCTACTTGGTATAAATACATGTAAAAACGTTATTTTCAGGACTTTGGACACACATTGGACCTAAGGAGGCTAAGGAGAAGTTGGAAGAACACAAACGCAAGGATTTCATCATTCCTCCCTCACTCAAGACCCGAGTTTGGATTGAATTTATGTTTCCCTATACTTTAATTTTATGTGTGATGAATTACTCCATATCTATGGAGTTGTTCTCTTTAGGGTTTGATGGATTTGGTGTATTGATGATTGTTTGTGGATTATAACTCTAGTTTTATGTATTGAATTTTTCGTGGATGATTTAATTGTTGCATCTATAGTCACTTGTTCATGTAATCGAGATAGGCATAACTTGTGATATCTTAGCATTATATTGTTGGTTGAGTTCATTAATTCTTCTTAGTAATCAGAAGAGGCTAGTTAAATCATTGATTAAACCTAGTTAGGAGAATAATCAAAAGTAGTTTTCCTAAAGACCAATCAATTACGCATTCTTGCATATCTTCACGTGCTTAAATTGGCTCATCTTGTGAGGTTAAGATTTAATCGAGAGAGAAGTATTTGCTAAACCTTTTAACTAATAATTAAGTGAATGCGAGAGACTCACTTGAACATTAGAAGTGAATTATCTAGAGTTGGAGCCCAAACAATTATCTTGCACCTATCCTATCAAAACCCTATCTTCTCCCATTGATAACCTTCTTTGCTTGTTCCTTGTTTCGATTGTCATTAGTCAATAGCTTTAGACGCTTAGTTAAATTTAGTTAGAAATCATATAAATCTCAATTGTTGATCATCTTGGATAGCAACCAAGCTAGAAACTACAAGAATACTGTTTAAAGCCAATTCATGTGGATACGATATTATACTATAATATATTTTATTAGCGAGCATAATTTAGGTGTGTGTTTTGAGCTCGTCAAATTTTGGCGTCGTTGCCGGGGAATGGCAATCAATAGTGTTTGAAATAGTTTGTAGTGCTAATTCAGGAATTTTTTCTTTTTATTTCTATTTTTTTTTTTTTTACGTTTGGTGTTTGTTGTCTGTGCGCATGTTACAGGTTTAGATTGGTGCATGACTCGAGTTTCTGCAAAAGAAGTGCTACCATACAAAACCTACTGCTTATTAATTGTGTAACTCTCTGGAAATTCCCACTAATCCCCCGCATGGCGTGTCGCCCCATGCGGCGCGCCTGTCTAATCTTTACAGAGCCAATGTCCTATTTCGGCTAGGAGAAGGTGGTTTTGTCTGGGCCCAACCCTACTTGGTATAAATACATGGAAAAACGTTATTTTCAGGACTTTGGACACACATTGGACCTAAGGAGGCTAAGGAGGAGTTGGAAGAACACAAACGCAAGGATTTCATCATTCCTCCCTCACTCAAGACCCGAGTTTGGATTGAATTTATGTTTCCCTATACTTTAATTTTATGTGTGATGAATTACTCCATATCTATGGAGTAGTTCTCTTTAGGGTTTGATGGATTTGGTGTATTGATGATTGTTTGTGGATTATAACTCTAGTTTTATGTATTGAATTGTTCGTGGATGATTTAATTGTTGCATCTATAGTCACTTGTTCATGTAATCGAGATAGGCATAACTTGTGATATCTTAGCATTATATTGTTGGTTGAGTTCATTAATTCTTCTTAGTAATCAGAAGAGGCTAGTTAAATCATTGATTAAACCTAGTTAGGAGAATAATCAAAAGTAGTTTTCCTAAAGACCAATCAATTACGCATTCTTGCATATCTTCACGTGCTTAAATTGGCTCATCTTGTGAGGTTAAGATTTAATCGAGAGAGAAGTATTTGCTAAACCTTTTAACTAATAATTAAGTGAATGCGAGAGACTCACTTGAACATTAGAAGTGAATTATCTAGAGTTGGAGCCCAAACAATTATCTTGCACCTATCCTATCAAAACCCTATCTTCTCCCATTGATAACCTTCTTTGCTTGTTCCTTGTTTCGATTGTCATTAGTCAATAGCTTTAGACGCTTAGTTAAATTTAGTTAGAAATCATATAAATCTCAATTGTTGATCATCTTGGATAGCAACCAAGCTAGAAACTACAAGAATACTGTTTAAAGCCAATTCATGTGGATACGATATTATACTATAATATATTTTATTAGCGAGCATAATTTAGGTGTGTGTTTTGAGCTCGTCAAATTTTGGCGTCGTTGCCGGGGAATGGCAATCAATAGTGTTTGAAATAGTTTGTAGTGCTAATTCAGGAATTTTTTCTTTTTATTTCTATTTTTTTTTTTTTTACGTTTGGTGTTTGTTGTCTGTGCGCATGTTACAGGTTTAGATTGGTGCATGACTCGAGTTTCTGCAAAAGAAGTGCTACCATACAAAACCTACTGCTTATTAATTGTGTAACTCTCTGGAAATTCCCACTAATCCCCCGCATGGCGTGTCGCCCCATGCGGCGCGCCTGTCTAATCTTTACAGAGCCAATGTCCTATTTCGGCTAGGAGAAGGTGGTTTTGTCTGGGCCCAACCCTACTTGGTATAAATACATGGAAAAACGTTATTTTCAGGACTTTGGACACACATTGGACCTAAGGAGGCTAAGGAGGAGTTGGAAGAACGCAAACGCAAGGATTTCATCATTCCTCCCTCACTCAAGACCCGAGTTTGGATTGAATTTATGTTTCCCTATACTTTAATTTTATGTGTGATGAATTACTCCATATCTATGGAGTAGTTCTCTTTAGGGTTTGATGGATTTGGTGTATTGATGATTGTTTGTGGATTATAACTCTAGTTTTATGTATTGAATTGTTCGTGGATGATTTAATTGTTGCATCTATAGTCACTTGTTCATGTAATCGAGATAGGCATAACTTGTGATATCTTAGCATTATATTGTTGGTTGAGTTCGTTAATTCTTCTTAGTAATCAGAAGAGGCTAGTTAAATCATTGATTAAACCTAGTTAGGAGAATAATCAAAAGTAGTTTTCCTAAAGACCAATCAATTACGCATTCTTGCATATCTTCACGTACTTAAATTGGCTCATCTTGTGAGGTTAAGATTTAATCGAGAGAGAAGTATTTGCTAAACCTTTTAACTAATAATTAAGTGAATTCGAGAGACTCACTTGAACATTAGAAGTGAATTATCTAGAGTTAGAGCCCAAACAATTATCTTGCACCTATCCTATCAAAACCCTATCTTCTCCCATTGGTAACCTTCTTTGCTTGTTCCTTGTTTCGATTGTCGTTAGTCAATAGCTTTAGACCCTTAGTTAAATTTAGTTAGAAATCATATAAATCTCAATTGTTGATCATCTTGGATAGCAACCAAGCTAGAAACTACGAGAATACTGTTTAAAGCCAATTCATATAGATACGATATTATACTATATTATATTTGATTAGCGAGCATAATTTAGGTGTGTTTTTTGAGTTCGTCAAATTTTGGCGTCGTTGCCGGGGATTGACAATCAATAGTGTTTGAAATAGTTTGTAGTGCTAATTCAGGAATTTTTTCTTTTTATTTTTATTTTATCTTTTTTACGTTTGGTGTTCGTTATCTGTGCGCATGTTACAGGTTTAGATTGGTGCATGACTCGAGTTTCTGCAAAAGAAGTGCTACCATACGAGCCTGAGATAGAAAAACAACCGCGACAACTGAGGAAGGAAAGAGATCTCACCGAGACTTCAGAATAGGTTGGGCAATCCTCAACCAAAGAGACTATGACTGGAAATAGTGAAGATAATGTGTATTTGGCTGCAAAAGAGGCAGCCCAACAATGAGAAAAAGCTGCACGGGATGCTGAGGAAGCAACTATTAGAGATGCACAAATTATCTATGAAGAAGAGAAGGGTCGGAGAATTGCTCAAAATCAACCATTGGTTGCAAACCAGTTCGGAAATATAGCTCCCATGCTTGGGAGACCACTGGGCGATTATGCTAGACCGATCTCTAATCAAGGCTTATCAAGTGTTAGACCGCCTCCAATTGCAGCTAACAATTTCGAATTGAATCAAGGGTTGCTTCAAACCCTATAGAATTGCCGTGTCTTCAGAGGGAAGATGAACGAATATCCAAATACACATCTAATGGACTTCGAGAAGATTATGAACACTTTTCAATACAGTGGTGTATCACAAGATGCAGTGTACTTAAGGGCATTCTCCTTCACATTCAAAGATGATGCAAAGTAGTTGCTTCGAAGCTTACCCACGGGTTCGATAAGAACATGGGATGAGATGACCAGAAAATTCCTTGATAAAGGTTTCATCAGGCCTAGTGTATCACTTTGGGGTGCACCAGTACTATTTATGAAGAATAAAGATGGTTCTATGAGGATGTGCATTGACTATATGCCGTTGAACAAGGTTACTATCAAGAATAAGTACCCACTACCCCGTATTGATGATTTGTTTTATCAGCTTTAGGGTGCTAGGGTATTCTCAAAACTTGATTTGAGATCGGGGTACCATCAATTGAAGATTCGGGCTTCAGATATTCCGAAGAAGGCTTTTAGAACCCGTTATGGTCACTATGAGTTTCTAGTGATTTCTTTTGGGCTGACCAATGCCCCAACATCTTTTATGCACCTGATGAACAACATGTTTCAACCTTATCTTGATTCCTTCTTCATAGTTTTCATTGATGATATATTGGTATATTCTCATAACCGGAAGGATCATGAGCAGCATTTAAGGATCATGCTCCTAACTTTGAGGGAGAAGAAGCTATATGATAAATTCTCCGAGTGGGCATTTTGGTTAGACTCGGTGGCATTCTTGGGCCACATGGTGTCCAGTGAAGGGATTAAGGTGGATCTAAAGGACATTGAGGAAGTTCAGAGTTGGCCCACACCATCTACTACTACTAAGATCCGGAGGTTTTTTGGGATGACGAGGTATTATCATTGTTTTGTGGAGGGGTTTTCATGTATAGCAGCCCCATTGACTAGATTGATGCAGAAAGTTGCGCTATTCAGGTGGTTTAATGAGCATAAGGAGAGCTTTCAAAAGCTCAAGACTACCTTGACTACCAGTTCTGGTTTTACCATTGGGATCAGGTTCTTATACAGTGTATTGCGATGCTTCACAGATTGGCATTGAATGTGTGTTGATGCAATATGGGAGAGTGATTGCTTATGCTTCGCGTTAATTGAAGCCCCATGAGAAGAACTACAAGTGCACGATTTGGAGTTAGCAGTCATTGTTCACGCACTTAGGATTTGGAGGCATTATCATTAAAGTGTGTCTTGTGAGGTGTTGTCGCAGGAGTCTCCACCACTTGTTCACGCAAAAGGATCTAAAATTGAGGCAACGAAGGTGGTTAGAGATACTAAAGTACTATGATATAACCATTCTTTATCATCCGGGGTAGGCGAATGTGGTGGCTGATGCTTTGAGCAGGAAGGATGAGAGCATGGGAAGTCTTGCTTACATTCCAGTTGGGGCGAGACCGTTAGCAGTGGATGTTCAAGCTTTGGCCAATCAGTTTGTGAGGTTTGATATTTTGGAGTCCTGTTGAGTTCTTGCTTGTGCTGTATCACAGTTGTCCTTGTTTGAGCGCATCAAGGCACGTCTATATTGATGCTCCCTATTTATTTGTTCTAAGGGACACGGTGCAACACAGTGATGCTAAGGAGGTTAGTATTGGTGATGATGGGGGTATGAGGCTATAGGGTCAGATCTGTGTTCCAAATGTTGATGGGTTGCGAGAGTTAATTCTTGAGGCCAATAGCTCGCAGTATTCCATTCATCAGGGGCCGCAAAGATGTACCATGATTTGAGGCAGCACAATTAGTGGCGAAGGATGAAGAAGGATATTGTTGAGTATGTGGCTCGGTATTTAAACTGTCAGCAGGTGAAGTATGAGTATCACAGACTTGATATTTTGGAGTGGAAGTAGGAGTGTATCACTATGGATTTTGTAGTTGTGCTTCCATAGACCTTGAGGAGATTCGATGCGGTGTGGGTCATTATGGATAGACTGATCAAGTCTACACACTTCATTCCAGTCATGACTACTTATTCTTCAAAGTAGCTGGCTCTGATTTATATCCGGGTGATTGTTTGCCTTTATGGTGAGCCCGTGTCTATCACTTCGGATCGAGGTATGCAGTTTACATGGAATTTTTGGAGAGCAGTGCAGCATGAGTTGGGCATACAGGTCGAGCCGAGTACGAAATTTCATCCCCAAACGGACAGGCAGTCTGAGCGCACTATTCAGATTTTAGAGGACATGTTATGTGCCTGTGTCATTGATTTTGGAGGATCATGGGATCAGTTTCTTCCCTTAGCAGTTTGCCTACAATAATAACTATCAGTCGAGTGTCCAGATGGCTCCTTATGAGGCCTTATATGGGAGGCAATGTCATTCTCCCGTTGGTTGGTATGAGCTTAGGGAGGCTCGGTTGTTGGGCACTGATTTGGTTTGTGATGCTTTAGAGAAGGTGAAGTGATTCAGGAAATACTTCATACATCACAATCCAGGAAAAAGCGTTATGCTGACAGGAAGACTCGTGATGTTGCATATATGGTGGGTGAGAAGGTTCTACTCAGAGTTTCTCATGAAGGGTGTGATGAGGTTTAGGAAGAAGGGAAAGTTGAGCCCTAGGTATATTGGTCCTTTTGAGGTGATTGAGAGAGTTGGAGAGGTGGCTTGCAGACTTGCATTGCCACCTAGTTTATCAGGAGATCACCCAATGTTTCATGTTTCTATGCTCCAAAAGTATTATGGGGATCTGTCACATCTTTTGGACATTAGCACGACGCAGTTGGATGAAGGTTTGACTTATGATGTTGAGCCGGTTGCTATTCTGGACCGACAGGTTCGAAAGTTGAGGTCGAAGAATATAACATCAGTGAATGTTTGGTGGATAGGTCAGCCAGTTGAGGAGGCTACTTGGAAGACCGAGCAGGAGATGCAGAGCATATATCCTCACCTTTTTGAGACTCCTGGTATGATTCTAGACTCGTTCAAGGATGAACATTTGTTTAAGAGGGGGAGAATGTAACGACCAGGCCGGTCGTTTTGAGTATTTTAGCCCGGTTTCCCCCATTTGATGCTTTACATATGTGTAATTATGGTTATTTGACTCGCGGTGATGGTTGGTTTGGGTTTCGGGGAGGTCTTGGAGTGAATTGGGACAATTAGTCCCAAGGTTAGATGCTTAAGTTATAAGAGTTGACCGGAGTTTGACATTTGTGTAGAAGACTATGGAATGGTATTTTGATGATTTCAATAGCTTCGTAAGGTGATTTTTGAATTTGGCATATGTCTAGATTTGAATTTGGAGGTTCCTAGGTTATTTTGGCTTGAATTGGCGAAAGTTAAAAAGTTGATAGGTTTGACAGAGGGTTGACTTTTTTGATATCAGGTTCGGATTGTGGTTTCGAAAGTTGAAAAATGACCGTTTTGTCATATGGGACTTGTGTACAAAATTTGAGGTCATTCCGAGTTGATTTGATATGATTTGGCACGGGTTTTTGGAAGTTAAGTCCATTAGTTCCTTAGGCTTAAATTAGGATATGATTCGTAGTTTTAATATTGTTTTGGGTGATTTGAGGTCTCGAGTAGGTTTGTGTTATGTTTAAATTCTTTGTTAGCTAGCGATAATGTTATGCAACAAACCAATTCTTTAATATTAGATTAGTTCTTTCAGTTGAGAGTTCAACGCACTCTGTTACACTTATATTCTCTCGTATTTTCTTTTCTTTAGTAACTTCTTATATTTTGTTCATTCATTTAAAACAAATCCTTTCATATTTTATTTATTAAATTAAAAGCGCAAGACAAAGTGTTCGTATATCCTTTTTTGTTTATTGTTTATTATTCTTTATTACATTTTGTACTTTAGTCAAATACATACATTATCCTTTTTACTTACTTAACCTATTCTTTAAAATACCAAATTGTATTCTCCATGTCTTGTGCACCAATTTTTGGAATGTAAGTTATTTCATACACTTTGTTCATTTACCTTTTACTACATACACACATACATACAAATATTTTTATTATTCCTTTGCCATAATTAATTGTCCTATATTTAATTTATTTTTAATAATTTTCTTGTGAATATTAAATCAACTCTCTTCTTACCTCACTCATTACATAAAAAGCTATTCAAGATAATTCCTTTTCCCACATTTGATTAATGGCATTCTAGACAAGTTTTCTTACACTTTAGTCTTTCACTTAAAATAGTTAACTTTCATCACAACTGAATTCTTTCGAGATTATTTCTTTTAACTCAAAGTTTATTTGGTTTATTTGTAAATACTTTACCTGTTGGTATACTTTTTCCATATTTCACCTAGACATCAAAATCTAACTTTTGTCACGTACTTCTTTTATTCACACCCTTGCACATATTCTGTTGCACATAAGTATTCATATTTTTATCATGTGATGTTCACATTCAATCACTATTCATTGCAAATCACTTTCATAGTTCTTTATATATATCAAATTAATCATTCTTTACTAAATCTCTCTTTTATTTGATTGAGTCCATCAGAACCTTATTTTGTGGATCTTGAGTGATGCCTAACACCTTCCCCTCGAGATATTTGAATCCTTACCTAGAATCTCAATAGTTTCACAAACTATAACAAAAGTGTACATTACATAGTGTAGTATAAGTGAGTTTACCTTAAATACTAGGTAGCGACTCTAAACTATAATTAACCTTGTAGAGTACCATAGTTGTATTTTGTTTTAACTCGTGTAAAATAGGGTGCAACAACATGGTGACTTAACTGTGGATCTCTTCAGGTTCTAACTACAACGGACTTGATCAATTACTCGGGGGATTACAAGTTTTCCAATATTGCAATTTATATTCTTTGTATGACATGCTTCGAGTAGTATATTCTTTGTGTCACATGCTTCGAGTAGTATATTCTTTGTGTCATAGAGCAAAACATTCTCACCCACCATGTAAGCTATATTTCGTAACTTCTGATCCCCATAACTCTTCTGTCTGGACTGAGCTATACAAAGTCGCTCCTGAATCACCTTGGCCTTCTCCATAGAATCACGGACCAAATCAGTGACCAATAATCTAGCATATTCGGGCTCAAACAAACCCATCGGCAATTGGTATCGCCTCCCATACAAGGCCTCATAAGGAGCCATCTGGATGCTGAACTGATAGCTATTATTGTAGGCAAACTCTGCGAGCGGTAGAAACTGATCCCATGAAGCTCTGAAATCTATAATACAAGCACGTAACAAGTCCTCCAAGATTTTAATAGTGCCCTCATACTGTCTGTCCATCTAGGATGGAATGTTGTACTCAACTCTACCCGTATTCCCAACTCTCGATGTACTGCTCTCCAAAATTGCAATGTGAACTGCGTGCCTCAGTAAAAAAAATGGAAACAGGTACACCATGCTGGCTGATAATCTTCCAGATGTAAATCTTGGTCAACCACTCAGAAGAATAGGAAGTCATCACCGGAATGAAGTGTGCAGACTTAGTCATCCAGTCCACAATAACCCATACTGCATCATATTTCTTCAAGGTACGTGGTAAGCCTACCACAAAATCCATAGTGATGCGCTCCCACTTCCACTCTGATATCTCAAATCTCTGAATCAACCCTCCCGGTGTTTGATGCTCACACTTCACCTGTTGACAATTCAAACATAGAGAGACATATGGAACAATATCTTTCTTCGTTCTCTGCCACAAATAGTGTCGTTTCAAGTCATGATACATCTTCGTGACACCCGGTGAATGGAATAGCGAGAGCTGTGAGCATCCTCAAGTATCAAATCTCTCAACCCATCAACATTTGGAACACAAATCCGGCCTTGAAGCTGCATAATACCATCATCAACAATCACAACCTCCTTAGCACTACCGTTCTGCACCGTGTCCTTTAACACCATCAAGGGAGGATCATCAAACTAGCGAGCCTTGATATGCTCCAACAATGATGACTAGGCCACAATGCAGGCAAGAACCCGACTAAGCTCTGAAATATCAAATATCACAAACTGATTGGCCAAAGCCTGAACATCCATGACTAGTGGTCTCTCTACTACCGATAAATATTCCAATCTGCCCATAGTCTCAACCTTCCTATTCAATGCATCGGCCACCACATTGGCCTTCCTTGGATGATATAATATGGTGATATCATAATCTTTCAATAATTTAACCATATTCGCTACCCCAAGTTATGGTCATTCTGCTTGAATAGGTGTTGAAAACTCCGATGGTCAGTATAGACTTCACATGGGACGTCGTACAGACAGTGCCTCCAATTCCTCAGTGCATGAACAATGGCAACCAACTCTATGTCATACACAGGGTAATTCTTCTAACAAACATTTAGCTACCGGGATGCGTAGGCAATCACCCTACCATCCTACATCAACACCGCACCAAGACTAATCCGCGACGCATCACAATACACTATGTAAGATCCCGAACCTATAGGCAACACCGACACTGGAGTTGTAGTTATTACAGTCTTGAGCTTTTGAAAGCTCACCTCACACACATCAGACCATTTGAAAGGAGAACCCTTCTGGGTAAATCTAGTCAAAGGTGCAATAATGGACGAGAAACCCTCCACAAAACGGCGATGATAACCTGCCAAACCTAAAAACTCTGAATCTCCATAGCTGAAGACGATCTAGGCCAACTCTTAACTACCTCAATCTTCTTCGGATCTACCTTGATCCCCTCATCGGACACCACGTGCCACAAGAACGTCATAGACTCAAGCCAAAACTCACACTTGGAGAATTTAGCATTTAGCTTCTTCTCCCTCAAAGTCTGGAGTACGATCCTCAGATGCTGCTCATGATCCTCCTAGCTGCGAGAATACACCAATATGTCATCAATGAACATGATGACGAATAAATCAAGATATGGCAGGAATACAATATTCATCAGTGCTTAAAGGTTGTTGGGGGCATCGTTCAACCCAAAAGACATCACTAGAAACTAGTAGTGACTGTAGCGGGTTCGGAATGTCATCTTCGGAATATATGAATCTTAGATCTTCAATCTCTGAGAATATTCTAGCATCCTTAAGCTGATCAAATAAGTCACCAATGCACGATAGTGGGTACTTGTTCATGATTGTAACTTTATTCAGCTACCGGTAGTCAATTCACATCCTTATAGTACCATCCTTCTTCTTCCCAAATAGAACCGACGCACCCCAAGGCGATACACTAGGCCTGATAAAACCCTTATCAAGCAACTCCTGAAGTTGTTCCTTTAATTCTTCAACTCTAGTGGTGCCATGCGATACAAAAGAATAGAGATAGGTTGAGTTCTCGACACCACTTCAATACCAAAATCAATAACCCTGTTGGGTGACATGCCAGGCAGGTCCATAGGAAACACATCTAGGAAGTCTCTCACCACCGAAACGGACTCAGCGGTAGGAGTATCAGCACTAACATCTCTCATAAAGGCTAAATATGCCAGACATGCCTTCTCAACCATCCGTTTAGCCTTCAAATGTGAAATCACTCTACTAGGAACATAATCAAGGGAGCCTCTCCACTCTAACCTCGACACCCCCAGCATCGCCAATGTCACGGTATTAGCGTGACAATCAAGAATAGTGTGATATGGTGACAGCCATCCATGCCTAGAATCACATCGAAATCAAACATGCTAAGAAGTAAAAGATCAACTCTCGTCTCATAACCCCCAATAGTCACCACACACGATCGATATACGTGGTCCAAAATAATAGAATCACCCACTGGTGTAGATACATGAACAAGCATAACTAAAGAATCATGAGGCATATCCAAATAACGATCAAAGTATGATGACATATATGAATAAGTGGAACCGGGTTCAAATAATACTAAAGCATCCTGGTGGCACACTGAAACAATACCTTTGATCACTGCATTGGAAGCAACTACCTCTGGTCTGGCAGGAAAAGCATAGCATCGAGCCTGACTAGCACCTGTCAGATCTCCCCCTATAGGGCGACGTCGACCGCACAACCTCTACCTCGAGCTAGATGAGTGGGTGGTGTAGCAACTGGTATAGGAGTCATAGTCTAGCTGCCTTGCGGCACTGGACTTCTATAATGACGGGGGCAATACTTCCTCACATGCCTAACTCACCACAATCATAGCAACCTCGAACTGGGAATGATGGTGGGGCCTGTATCAGACCCCGAGAACTAGAATACCCACTGGAAGCACCCGATACTGATGAACCCTAAACTGATGGATCATGGTATGAGCTTTTGAGTTGGGAGTGCATTAAAAGGCAAATGAAGTGGATGAGATTTGCGAGAACTATGGCTAGCTGATGGACCACGAGGAACCTGATGAGTCATTTGAGTAGGCATATATGGATGACTACAAGTGTGAGGTGATTGGCGTCAAGATGAGATTCCACTAAAAACCACCTAAACCACAGGGGCTCTTTCCCTCACGCTCATCGCTCTCAAGCCTGCAAAACTGCTCCAAGCGCCTAGAAATCTCGACCACCTGGTCAAACCTGGAATCCATCTCGACCTCCTAAGACAAATTGTAACTTAGGCCATAGTTGATGCCATTAAATAACCTCCTGATCCTCTCTCTCTTAGTGGGAACCAACTATATATCATGAGAGGTCAAATATTCGAATCTAATCTCATAAGTGGTACTGCGCCAGCTGGCCTAGCTAAATCATAATCTTGCCACCTTCTATAGACTGTCCCTGTCAGCTAAAGAGTAGTGAAAGTAACCCCACTAAAATCCACAATGCCCGTAGAGCGAAGAATCTGATGACATCGATCCATCAAGTCCTGAGCATCCTCTGACTCTGCCGCGTAAGCTCGGGCGAATCCAGCTTACTGAACTTCTCCAACCTCCTCTGCTCCGCATCTGTCATAGGTGGACAAACCTTGGCCCGAGCAGTAATAACTGGTTAAACTAGTAGCACCCCTAGTGACTGATGACCCTGAGCTAGCTGCTCTAGAGTATAGGAGGCGGGAGTATGGGCTCCTCCATCGGCGTGTGAGGTAGCTGGTGCGACTGGCAATGAAACAGCCTGACCCAATCCTATATACATACTCAAAATTTTAGCCAAAGCCTCCTGAAGACCCGATATCACAATAGGTAACGCCGATGTCTAAGCTTGTCCCACCGACTCAACAGTATCCGGTACCTGCTCCTCCACTGGAGCATTTGGTGGCTCCATAGGTGCTTCCTTCGCTGGATTACATGTCCCAACTCGGCCTCTACCGCGGCCCTGGCCTTTCGCGGCTCTGACTGGTGGTACTGGTGCCTGATCAGCTGATCGTGTTCTCACCATCTATGAGAGAATAGAAGAATAGAGGTTTAGACTTCGGAATTAATAGATCCGCATAACAAAAATGCAATAAAGTGAAGTTTCCTAATAGTTAGATAGCCTATAGAAGATAAGTACAAACGTCTCTGTACCGATCCGCAAGACTATACTAAACTTGCTCATGACTCGTGAGTCCTAAGCGACCTAGTACTATGATACCAACCTGTCATGACCCAACTCCCACCGGAGCTGTGACGACGCCTAACACTACTTGCTAGGCTAGCCAACAGTCACATAATAACTATCAATTTGAATAAACTTGGTCTAATAACTTAACAACAGAAATATAACGAAATATAGGATGAAAACAACTAAAATATTGCTACAACCATCCCAAATATCTGGTGTCAGCGAGCACATGAGCACTGCTAAATATCAAAAATAAAAGCCAAATCCTCTAATATAATTGTCTAAACAATAGAACAGTAATAATAGAAATAACTGAAAGAGAACTTTAAGGACTACAAATGACATAGCAACTACCTCGTAGTCTCTCAAAAGCTGGCAACAACTCAAGTCAGGAAATCACCTCAACCGGATGTACCCGGATCTGCGCACGAAGTGCATAGTGTAGTATGAGTACAAGCAAATCCATGTCCTCAATAAGTAACAAACCTAACCTTGGGCTGGAAGTAGTGATGAGCTTAGAAGATACAATCATAGACAAATATTTATAACTAATAACAGTTCAGGATATAAAGGAAAACAATGTATGCAAATAGCTCAATGATATCATGTTCAGCTCGTAAACATAACAAAAATTCAGGCAGGATTTCCATATATAATAGTTAAAGCCCAACACGGATAAAACATTTTATTTATCAGCAACACTTAGCCCAATATGAGCCTGGTGTACGCGTCACCACAAAATCAATACCAAATCGGCTCTATGGCACAAGCTCAATCATTAATTGACCAAGTCTCAGTTAACTACATCTCATAGTACTCAATTCAATAGTGTTACACATATGAGGCATCAACAACATGTGAGGAATTCAAATAAGAAAGTATTGAGACAGAGATATCATACACAGATATAGAATCATGAGACAGGGTATGTGTACAATTAAGGCAAATAGCTCAGAAATGGCAAGAATAGCCCTATCAAGTTTCGAACAAATAGCACATGGCCTAGACATGATTTATAAGATGAATCATAATTCAAATAATCATATAGGTTTAGAGAACACAGATATAACGAGGCATAAAAGCCAACAATTTCCACAATAGTCTAAAAGCCACCTCAAATCATGAACTCACCGATGCACGCATACACGCCCGTCACCTAGCGCACACGTCACCCAAATACCTTTCATATAACAGAGTTTCCAAGGTTAAATACCCTTAAATTCAAGTTTAGATGTGTTTCTTACCTCAAAACACACAAATCAATACTCTAAAAAGCCATTGACATGCGAATCGGCCTCCGAGCGACTCGAATCTACCCATAGAACCTTAATATCATCAACAATAGCCATAGGAAACAATCCCACACAGGAAAGCTAAAGTCTTTTGTCAAAATCGGTAAGCCAACCCAAAAAGTCAACCCCGGACCCGTACCCTGGAACCCAACAAAATTCACAAATTTCGAACACCCATTCAATTACGAGTCCAACCATAATTATTTCATCCAATTCCATCTACAAATCGGCCCTCAAATCACCAAATCTCATTCTCCACTAACATAATCTAAAATCCACAAATTTTACCTTAAATTCAAATAAACTAGGTGTAAAAATCAATGGTTGATCAATATCTAACATCAAAAGTGTCTAAAATTCACTTACCTCTCCAAATTTTAGCAAAAGCCTCCCAAAAATCGCCTCCAACAGAGCTTCAAAATTCCAACTATGAGAAAAATGACCAAACCCTCATTTTAATTCCCTACCCAGCGATTCTCGCACTTGCGGTTCAATCAGTCGCACCTGTGACTCTGCTTACGGTCAAAATTCTGCATCAGCTGAAACCACATAAAATCCTGACCAAGCGCACCCGCTGCCCACCTTGCGCACCTGCCAGACCACTTCTGTGATCCACTTCCGTATCTGCGGACCCCCAAGCCTCCTACCATGATTCTCTCTATGCTCACTTGTCCGTATATGTGGGCTCGCAGATGCGGAAAACCTTGCACCTACGGTCCTCCCTAGCTCAAGCCCACTCTGCTTTTGCGATCACCAGGCCGCTTTGGTGGCCTCATACGTGCGGCCAAATCCAGGTGCAATTACACTAGAACCTGCACCTTCAACATATTTCTCTTAGTCCCAACATGAACCGCAACTCATCTGAACCACACCTGAGGCCACGGGGACCCCATCCAAACATACCATCAAGCCATAAAACACAATATGAACCTACTCGAATCTTCAAATCACACCATACAACACCAAATCCATGAATCGCACCTCAATTCAAGCCTAACAAAAATAATGAACTTCCAACTTCCAAAATGCATGCCAAACCTTATCAAATCAACTCCGAATTACCTTAAATTTTGAATGCAAGTCCCATTTGACACAACGGACCCATTCCAACTTCCAAAACCAAAATCCGAACCCGATATCAACAAAGTAATCTCTCAATCAAACCTCTCAACCTTCCAAATCTTCAACTTTCCAACGTTTGCCAAAAAACACCAAATAAACATACAGACCTCCAAATCAACATTCGGACATACTCCTAAGTCTATAATCACCATATGATGCTATTGGAATCATCAAAACATCATTCCGGAGTCGTCTACACAAAACACCAGACAACTATTTCAACTTAAGCCTCCGACCTTGGGACTATGTGCCCCAATTCACTCCACAACCTTCCCAAAACTAATCCAACCACCCCGGCAAGACACATAACAAGAAATGGACATAGAAGAAGCAATAAATTGGGAAACGGGGCAACAATACACAAAACAACCGTCCGAGTCATTACATTCTCCCCCTCTTAAACAAACGCTCTTCCTCGAATGGGTCTTGAATCATACTTGGAGTCTCAAAAAAGTGAGGATATCTGGTCCGCATATTTTTCTTGGTCTCCTAGTTAGTCTCCTCGACTATATAACCTCTCTAATACACCTTCACCAATGCGATATCCATTAACCTCAACTTCCGAACTTGCCGATCAAAAATGGCCACCGGCTCCACATCATAAGTAAATCCCCACATATCTGCACTGTGCTGAAGTCCAAAACATATGATGGATCACCATAACACATTCGGAGCATCAAAACATAAAACACTGAGTGAACTCCCGATTGACTAGGTGGCAAGGCAAGTGTGTAGGCCACCTCTCCAACTCTCTCAAGCACCTCAAAAGGGCCAATTTACCGAGGACTCAGCTTTCCCTTCTTCCCACACCTCACCACACCCGAGAAGAACCTTCTTACCCACCATGTAAGCTACATTTCAAACCTTCCGGTCAGCATAAGTCTTCTGACTTGACTGAGCTATACGACGTCACTCCTAAATCACCTTTATTTTCTCCATAGCATCACAAACCAAATTAGTGCCCAATAATCTAGCCTCTCTGGGATCAAACCAATGCATCGATGAATGATATCTCCTCACATACAAGGCCTCATAAGGAGCCATTTGGATGGTGGACTGATAGCTGTTGTTGTAGGCAAACTCTGCGAGCGGCAGAAACTGATCGCATAAAGCTCCAAAATCCATAACAAAGGCACGTAACATGTCCTCCAAGATCTGAATAATGCGCTCAGATTGTGAGTCTATCTGGGGACAAAATGTTGTACTCAACTTTACCCGTGTGCCCAACTCTCATTGTACCACTCTCTAAAACTACGATGTGAATTGCGTGCCTCGATCAGAAATAATGGAAACGAGCACGCCATGCAGGTAGATATTCTCCCGGATGTAACTCTGAGCCAACCGCTATGAAGAATAGGAAGTCATCACCGGAATGAAGTGTGCAAACTTAGTCAACCGGTCCACAATAACCCATACTGTGCCATATTTCTTCACGGTCCATGGTAAGCCTACCACAAAATCCATAGTGATGCAGTCCCACATCCACTATGGTATCTCTAATCTCTGAATCAACCCTCCCGGTGTTTGATACTCATACTTCACCTGTTGACGATTCAAACACCGAGAGACATAAGCAACAATACCTTTCTTCATTCTCCACCACTAATAGTATTATTTCAAGTCATGATACCTCTTTGTGACACCCGAGTGAATGGAACAGCGTGAGCTGTGAGCCTCCTCAAGGATCAAATCTCTCAACCCATTAACATTTGGAACATAAATCTGGCCTTGAAGCCGCCTAACACCGTCATCAAGAATCACAACCTCCTTAGCACTACCCCGTTGCACCATGCCCTTCAATACCAACAAGTGAGAATCATCAAACTGGCGAGCCTTGATACGCTCTAACAACGATGACTGGGGCATAACGCATGCAAGAACCCAACTAGGCTCCGAAACATCCAATCTCATAAACTGATTGGCCAAATCCTGAACATCCATGGCTAGTGGTCTCTCTGCTACTGATAAATATGCAAAACTGCCCATACTCTCAGCCATCCTACTCAATGTATCGGCCACCACATTAGCCTTCCTCGGATGATATAATATGGTGATATCATAGTCTTTCAACAACTCTAACCATCTTCGCTACTCCAAATTAAGGTCCTTCTGCTTGAATAGGTGCTGGACAGTCCTATGATCGGTATAGACCTCACATGGGATGCCGTACTCATAGTGCCTCCAAATCTTCAGTGCGTGAACAATCGCTGCCAACTCTACGTCATGCACAAGGTAATTCTTCTCATAAACCTTCAATTGTCGGGATGCGTAGGCAATCACCCAATCATCCTGCATCAACACCACACCAAGCCCAATACGCGACGCATCATAATACATGGTGTAAGATCCCAAACCAGTAGGCAACACCAACACTGGGGCTGTAGTCAATGAAGTCTTGAGCTTCTAAAAGCTCACCACACACTCATCAGACCATCTAGAAGGAGAACCCTTTTGGGTTAATCTAGTCAAAGTTGTAGCAATGGATGAAAAACCCTCCACAAAACGGTGATGATAACCTGCCAAACCCAAGAAGCTTCGAATCTCCGTAGCTGAATATGGTCTAGGCCAGCTTTGAATTTCCTCAATCTTATTTGGATAAACCTTGATCCCCTTACTTGACACCACGTGCCCCAAGAACGCCATAGAAACTAGCCAAAACTCACACTTGGAGAATTTAACATATAACTTCTTCTCCCTCAAAGTCTGGAGTACGATCCTCAAATGCTGCTCATGATCCTTCTGGCTACGAGAATACACTAATATGTCACCAATGAACACGATGACGAATGAATCAAGATATGGCTAGAATACACTGTTCATTAAGTGCACAAAGGCTGCTCAGGCATCGGTCTGCCCAAAAGACATCAGTAGAAACTCGTAGTGACCATAACAGGTTTTGAATGCCGTGTTCAGAATATCTGAATCTCAAATCTTCAACTGATGATACACCGACCAAAATAATTCTTCGACAATACTCTAGCACCCTGAAGCTGATCAAATAAGTCATCAATGCACGGTAGTGGGTACTTGTTCTTAATTGTAACATTGTTCAGCTATCGGTAGTGAATACATATCCTTATAGTACCATCCTTCTTTTTCATAAATAGAACTGGCGTACCCCACGACGATACACTAGGACTGATGAAACCTTTATCAAGCAACTCCTAAAATTGTTCCTTTAATTCCTTCAACTCTATAGGTACCATATAATATAGAGGAATAGAGATGGGCTGAGCACCCGACACAGGTCAATACCAAAATCAATATCCCTATTGGGTGGTGTGCCCGACAGGTCTATAAGAAACATATTTTGGAAGTCTCTCACTATCGGAACTGACTTGGTGGTAGGAGTATCAATACTAACATCCCTCATTAAGGCCAAATATGCTAGATATCCCTTCTCAACCATCCGTTGCGCATTCAAATGTGAAATCACTCGACCAGAAACATAATCCAGAGAGCCTCTCCACTATGGCATCGCCAACGTCATGGTCTTAGTGTGATAATCAATTATAGTGTGATATGGCGACAACCAATCCATGTTGAGAATCACGTCAAAATCAAACACACTAAGCAGTAAAAGATCAACTCTTGTGTCATAACCCCCGATAGTCACCACACACGATCGAAATACGCAGTCCACAATAATAGAATTACCTACCGGCATAGATACATGAACAGGCATAACTAAGGAATCATGAGGCATATCCAAATAACAATCAAATGTATGATGACACATATGAATAAGTGGAATCGGGTTCAAAAAATACCGAAGCATCCATTTGGCACACTGAAACAATACATGTGATCACAGCATCAAAAGTCACCGCCTTTGACCTGGCAGGAAAAGCATAGCATCGAGCCTGACCACCACCTATCGAACCTCTCCCTCTACGGAGACCTCGACTTGAATGACCTCCACCCTGAGCTGGCTGAGTGGGTGGTGTAGAAATTGGTGCAAGAGTCATAGCATGGCCTTCGTGCTGCACTGGACCTCTATAATGATGGGGGCAATACTTCCTCACATGCCCCAAATCACCACAATCGTAGCAACCTCGATCTGGGAAAGACGGTGGGGCATGAATCTGTCTCTAAGAACTAGAATACCTACTGGAAGCACCCGGTACTGACGAACTCTGAACTGATGGAGCACGTTATGAGCTCTAAGATGGGACTGCACTGAAAGATGACTGAACTGGATGAGAGCTGTAAGAACGGTGGCTAGCTGATGGACCATGAGAAACCTGCCAAGTTATCTTAGCGGGCCTATAAGGACGACCTCTGCTGTGATGTGACTGGCCTTCAGATGAGGTGCCACTAAAACAACCTAAATCACGGGGCCTCTTTCCCTCATGCTCTTCACGCTCAAGCCTACGAACATGCTCCAAGCACCTAGAAATCTTGACCAACTTGTCAAACCAGGCATCAGCCTCGGCCTCTCGAGCCAAACTGTAATGTAGGCCATAGTTGAGGCCACTAATGACCCTCCTGATCCTCTCCCTCTTAGTGGGAAACAACCATATAACTTGAGAGGTCAAATTCGCGAATCTCATCTCATACTGAGTCATAGTGATATCTCCCTAGCGTAGCTGCTCAAACGCCATACAAAGCTCCTCTCTCTGAGTCTGTGGAACAAACTTCTCTAAGAAAAGAACTGGGAACTCATGCCATGTAAGTGGTGCTGCGCTAGCTGGCCTGGCCAACTCATAATCTCGCCACCATCTGTAGGCTTCCCCTGTCAGCTAAAAAGTAGTGAAAGAAACCACACTGATATCAATAATACCCGAAGTGTGAAGAATTGGATGAAACCGATACAGAAAGTCCTGAGCATCCACTGACTCTACCCCGCTGAACTCTAGCAGATCAAGCTTCCTGAGCATCTCCAACCTCCTCTGCTCTACATCATTCACAGGTGGACCAACCTCGGTTCGAGCAGGAACAACTAAACTGGTAGCACCCCTGGTGTCTGATGATCCTGAGCTAGCTGCTCTGGAGTACGGGCGGTGGGAGTGTGGGATCATTCCCTAGCCTATGAGGTAGGTGGTGCGACCGAAAATGAAACCATCTGAGCCAATCCCATATACACACTCAAGATCTGAGTCAAAGCCTCCTGAAGACCTAGTATCACAATAGGTACCGCCGATGTCTAGGCTGGTCCCATCGGCTCAATAGTATCTGGTACCTGCTCCTCCACTAAAGCAATTGGTGCCTCCACAGGTGCTGCCCTCACTGCAGTGCGAGTCCCATCTCGGCCTCTACCATGGCATCGGTCTATTGTGTCTCTAATTGGTGGTACTGGTGCCTGATCAGGCGATCGTGTTCTCACCATTTGTGAGAGAATAGAATAATAGAGGCTTAGACTTCTGAATTAACAAATCCACAAAATAAGAATACAAGACAGTGAAGTTTCCTAATAGTTCGATAGCCTGTAGAAGATAAGTACAGATGTCTCCATACCGATCCACAAGACTCTACTAAACTTTCTCATGACTCGTGAGAGCTACGCAACCTAGTGGTGTGATACAAACTTGTCATGACCCAATTCCCTTTGGAGCCGCGATGGCGCCTAACACTACTTTCTAGGCAAGCCAACAGTAACATAATAAATATGAATTTGAATAAACATGGTTTAGTAAGTAAATAAAGGAAATATCATGAAGTATCTGATGAAAACAACTTAAATATTGCGACAACCATCTCAAAGATCTAATGTCAATGAGCACATGAGCACTATTGAATATCAAAAATACAAGCCAAATGCTCTGATACAACTGTATGAACAATATAACAGTACTAATAGAAATAGCTGAAAGAGAACTTCAAGGACTGCGAATGACATAACATCTACCTCGTAGTCTCTCAAAAGCTAGCAACAACTCAAGTCTGGAAATTACCTCAACCGGATGTACCTGGATCTACACATGAAGTACAGAGTGTAGTATGAGTACAATCGACCCTATGTACTCAATAAGTGACAAGCCTAACCTTGGGCTGAAAGCAGTGACGGGCTAAGAAGATACAGCCAGAGACCAATATTTTGTATGGCCCCATAAAATTTTATCAAGGAATTTAAGGTTTCATGGTGCCGAGGTAGGCTTACGTGTTTGAGGATTGTAGAAATTCTTCACGGCTAGAAAGCTCACCGTGGTACGGACTTTTTGGGTTGAAGAATGCACTGAGAAGTTAATGGAAATGTTTGGCAGAAGAAGGCGATTCTGCGGTCAGTTACGCGATCGCATAACCACTCCGCGGGCTGCATACCAGTCGTAGAGTTGAGCAGAGAATTTGTTGAATTTTGAAGGTTATTTTGCGGTCCATTATGCGATCGCATAGTTGTTTCATGGTCCGCACATCCGTCGCAAATTTGGCATAAAGAATTTTGGAGAGTGATTCTGTGGTCCACTTTGCGGCCACACAAGTGGTCTGCGGACCGCAGACCTGTCGCAGACCGGTCCAGACCAGCCCAGCTCTTGTCATCATTTTCGCGGCCTATTTTGTCGGCCGTATATCTATTATACGGTCCATTCTGCGACCACAGACCTGAGTTCGGAGGGTCCATTTTCCTACTTTTATTACCTGACCCCATTTTAATAAATAGCCTTTGGGGCTTATTTTGGAATGATTGTCTGATGATTTTAGAGAGAGGTAAGAGCATTTCAGAGAGAGAAGGGGGAAACCTAGCATTATAATCATCCAATCTTGCATCAACCTTCAAGAATCAAGGAAGTCAATCACTAGACCACCATATATCCGGGTAAGTTCCTGTCTTATACCACCCATATAAGTTATTTTAGAGTCTGAGTATATTGTGGGATTGGAATTAGGCCATGCATGTGTTAATAGCTTGTAGTATGTGGGGTTAATGAACTAGTTTGGGTAGTTTCTTGTTGAAATTGGTTGAGGGAGGAAGGGATTACCATTGTAGAGTTTTATAGTCTATTTTGCATACTAGGTGTTTGAAAAAATTCCTAAGAGAGTTACACCATGAGAATCCTTCTAATTATTATCTGATTTTCGCTATCTTCCTATAGATTGTTATTGTTAGAAGTGTTGGGACATTGTAGTAACTTAAGGAAAGCTCAAACAAGGTATGTTGGCTAAACTGCTCTTTTAGAATTGGACCCCCACAATGGCCTCGTAAATCCTATGTTGCTCATTATAAATTAATTATTCCGAATAAGCCTTGTGTCAAAAGATATATGTGTTCAATTTGTATTCCAAATGTTCTTGTTATGTTGAGTTACTATTTGAGAAGGTGATTAAGCATGGATTGTGTGTTAATATGTTATGATTTGAAAAAGTGATTCTAATGAAAACTAGCATGTCAAATTGTGTAAGAAATCACATATGCCTAAGACCCTTAATTTGGTTAGTTGCTCAAATGTGTATTTAAAGTCTTGAGTAGAAATGCCTTGTTGTTGATAATCTATAAGGATGCTTGAAAGAGAAAGAAGTGGGTTGGAGATATAAAGTGTGGCCAACATGCCAAGAATGAAAGTTATACTTGTGGTCAATGGTGCCGGGGAAATGAAAATGTGAGAAAGGTTATGAAATAGGCCTTGATTCAACTGTTCCAAACAGACTTCTAAAATAGAATTGCCTAAAAGCTTATGTACCTGAGTCATGCCCAAATGTGACTGTTTTAACTAATGCTATGCTTTGTAAGTATTTCCAATGTGTTTTGACCTCTTATATCTTCATGAGTTGAAATCGTGTATTGCCCTTTTTGGGGAAAGATATTTCAAGAACAAATGATGTATTACACATTTATAATTTTAACTTGTGCTTCAATTGCAAATCAATTTACTCCATTTCTTGGAAATAAATCCATTGTGTTTAAAATCTTCGTTATTAATAAACCTAAAGTTGTGATTTCCGGAATATTATATTTGTTGATATTTATGATAATGATCCATGAAAGTAAAGAAATGAAAATGTGGAATATGAAATGCGGTCAATGTGCCACGGATGAAGAATCATAAGTATAGCCAAGAGAGCCAAGGAAATAATGATGTTGTGAATGGTTGAAAGTACTAACGAAGCTATATATATAGGGTGAAAGGTTAAGAGGTGGATATAAAATATATTTGTACTTTTATTTCCTGTTGTTTGCAAAATAAAAATATTTTTGGGAGTATTATTAGCAAACCGAGGAAGGGTGGGTCATAAGGCCCACGCCCGAAACTACACGTGCCAGTGTAGGAGTGAATTGTGATTATTCTCCTTATTTGGGATGAGATTTAAATATTGATGTGATTGTGATTATTCCACTTAATTGGGATGAGATTGATATTAGCTGTGAATTAGAAAGTCAACCCACATGGCATATGTGGGAAGGCGGCCTGGCCGATTGGGTGGAGATCGGATGCCATGTTGCACACATAGTAGTACTACTCTTAGTAACACCTTTTTCTTCGTATCACATGTCAAACCGCATTGTTCGTGGGGAGATGGCCTAGCCGATCGAGCGTGATCGGACTCCATGCTAAAAATACAGTGGTATATCAATGCTAATGATCTTCCAACCAAAACTATATATATTAATTCGTATTTTGAAACTTGTTATGTTTTGACTAGGTATTTGGATATTGTTGATTGTGACTTACTGTTTCTATGGTTTCTCCCTTTTCTTATATTGGCATTCTATTTTGAAAGAGGACATTTAGCTTTGCATACTAGTACTATTCCATATGTTCTAACGTCCCTTTTGCCGGGGCCGCTGCATCTTTAATGGATGCAGGTGGTTCGTCAGCAGGCGGTTTTGATCCTCGTTAGCAGTTACTCTTTATTCAGTAGATTTTGGTGAGCCCTACTCTAAACCGGGCCTCATGTCATTTGACGTTGTACTTTATGTTTTGAGGTATAGCTGGGGCCTTGTCGCCGGCACTTCCATACTACTCTTCTGTTGTACTTAGAGGCTCTGTAGACAGGTTGTGGGTGATGTATGATGTTAGGAATTAAACTAGTAAGTGTTGGTATTTGGGCAAACATGTTTTTCATCATATCTATAAACTTGTAATATTTTGAAAATCATAAATGAATATACTTTAGTAATGGAAATGATTGTGGAACACTTGACTCTTCTCATGTCTATCACTTGTACTGGTTCTTATATTATTAATGGGCAAGGTTGGGTAGAAGGCATCTAGCAGGCTTGCTTAATCGGGGTATCTCGGTTGAGTGCCGGTCACTCTCCCCGAGGTCGGGGCATGACATATTTATAACTAATAACAGTTCAGGATATAAAGAAAAACAATATCATGTGCAACTCGTTCACATATTAGGAATTTAGGTATGCTTTACATATATATAACAGTTAAAGCCCAACACGAATAAAACATTTCATTTATCAGCTCGCATAAAGTACATCTTTGTGCCTACATGTCAAATATATATGTCAAATGAACAGTGTCACAGTGGATCCATCGAGAATAATCACACTTAGCAGTGTACGGGTTCCTGACATACTGCCCATTATCAAAGCATGTATATAAAACACTGTGCTTGCGCCCACTGCTGGCATTTCAACCCCGGGCCGCACCTTAGAACCCGACAAAATTTACAAATTCCTAACACCCATTCAATTACGAGCCCAACTATACTAATTTCATCCAATTCCATCCACAAATCGATCCTTAAATCAACATATTTCACTCTCCAATAACATAGTCTAAAATTCCCAAATTTTAACTTAAATTCACATACTAGGTGTAAAATTCAATGGGTAATCAATATCTAACATCAAAACTGATTAAACTTCACTTACCCTTCCAATTTGTAGCAAAAACCTCCCGAAATTTGCCTCTAGTCGAGCTCCAATATTCCAACTATAAGAAAAATGACCAAACCCTCATTTTAATTCCCTTTGTAGCGATTCTCGCACGTGCAGCCCGGTCAGTACCGCCTGCTATGTTACTTGTGCGGTCAAAATTCTGCAAATTCAGAAACCACTTAAAACCCCAACAATGCGCACCTGCGCCCCCCCTTGCACACCTGCGAGACCGCTTCTACGATCCACTTCCGCATTTGTGGACCCCCGGGCCTCCTCCAATGCTTCGCTTCTGAGCTCACTCGTCTGCATCTGCGGGCTCGCAGATGCGGAAAACCCTCAAACCTGTGCTCCTCCCCAGCTCCAGCCGATCCCACTTTTGCAATCACCAAGCCACTTCTGCGGCCTCGCACCTACGGCCAAATCCTCCCAAGTGCGATTGCACCAGAACTTGCAACCTTCATCTTATTTCTCTAAGTCCCAACATGAACTGCAACTCATCTGAACCACATCCGAGGCCCTCAGGACAAAATGCAAACATACCATCAAGTCCTAAATCATAATATGAACCTACTTGAAGCTTCAAACCACATCACACAACACCAAAATCATCAATCACACCTCAATTCAAGCCTAACGAATCTAATGAACTTCCGACTTCCAAAACTTGTGCAGAACCATATCAAATCAACTCCGAATGACCTTAAGTTTTGCATGTACATCCCAAATGACACAACAGACCCATTCCAACTTCTTGAACCAAAATCCAAACCCGATATCAACAAACTCAACTCTCGGTCAAACCTCCGAAACCTTCAACTTTCCAACTTTCGCCAAAAATCACCAAATCAACCTACGAACTTCCATATCAACATCCAGACATACTCCTAAGTCCAAAATTATCATACAAAACTATTGAAATCATCAAAGCACCATTCTAGAGTCGTCTACACAAAAGTCAAACTCCTATTCACTCTTTCAACTTAGGCCTCCAATCATGGGGCTAAGTGTCCCAATTCACTCCACACCTTTCCCAAAACTAATTCAACCACCCCGGCAAGTCACATAACCAGAAATGGACATAGAAAACGCAATAAATAGGGGAACATGGTTACAATACACAAAATAAATGGTCGGGTCGTTACACATTTGTTCAGATGAGGTGGCATGGATTGCCAACCTGGGATAGAGAGGATGGGTTTGGATCAGGTCAGGGTGTTGTGGGCAGGTGTATTTAGGCCAAGAACAGTTGAAATATAATTTAAAACCAGGCCACTTTGAGTTTAGTTGAATAATTGCAATTGTAACTTTTGAGCTTCTAACCCCTTTAAGAATTAACTTAATTAATTCTAATTAAATATAATAAAATATAATCATCAAATATATTATTAATTACTGTAACTAATTAATTATTTATTACAACACTTCATTTATTGAATTGTAAAACTAATTTGGTAAATAAAGTGAATAAGGCAATATTATTATAAATCTAAGACTTATTCATAACATTAATCGTAAAACTTGTTTATTAAAGTATAAAAGTTACTTTAATAGTTCAAATAATAGGAGTAATATAATTCATAAAAATTTAATACCTAATTGTTATTAATTCAACATTGTTAGTTATTATTTCATGTTCTATTTTAAGAAAATAGGTATTATTGATTAAAATATATTTTACCACATTTATTGCTAATTAATAAGAATAACTAATTTAATTTAAATAGGGAAGGTCAAAATTGGCCGTCAACACAACCGGATCCCAATACACAATAATATCATATGAAACCGCAACAACAACCAAACCTGGAAAAGTTCACAATGTAACACCAAAAAAAATGAACACTTGGTATTCAAATAGGTAAGACAACTAAAACAGAATGAGATGAGCAGCCCAAAATCAAAAGCTAGTCTACCGTGTATAATGACAAGACTTCCACAAAGCATAACACACAAACAATCTAAAAGTCACCCAATCCAGTTAAGCAAAGGAGAGTAGAACATGAAACGAGTAAAGATATTTGTCAAGTAAGAACAGGGATCAAATGAAGGCATTCAATATGTGTAATCATGTAGCAAGTAGAAGCATGTAGAAAGTAAAGGCATTTAATAAGTGAAGGCATAAGGTAAGTAAAAGCGTATAGTAAGTGAAGACATGTAGGAAGTGAAAGCATATAGTGAGTGAAGACATGTAGAAGGTTAAGGCCTATAACAAGTAAACCACGTGACAATTAGAGGCATGCAATAGGTATGGGCTAATAACAAGTAATGGCATGAATTCGAAGAGGAAAAGTAGCAGAAGTAAATCGAGTAAAAGTGTAGGTGTAACAATACCAGACAAGGTAAAGACATAGCTATAACAATACTGGCCAAAGGGAAAACACAAAGGTAACTACATAAGAAACTCCAACGGAAGTTATCATATAAAACAACAAATATTAATAGGAACCAAAGTAAAGGGCGTGTAAGTGCTTAATGAATGTTTAATTGCAACAGAAATCCAACTTCCTTTCTTTTCTTCACATTAGTGACCAACAAAATAATCTCATTTCACACCGCACAGAAATACTCATAGTGATAATATTATATCAACCGCACGAAAATACTCATCGTGCAAACATCATATCAACTGCTCAGAAATATCTATCGTGCCAAACATAGCCCTAAGGCTCCAATCTTCATCTCTTAATATGAATAAAGAACTCAAGTAACATGACAATAACACCTATAGATATAGACTCCTGATATTATGATCAAGTTAAGTATGCGAACGAATATCGAAAATAGCACACTAAATCCCTTTTAAGATGTCATAAGTTCTAACATAATTTCTAACGTAGATAATTACGTTTACTAGTCATAGAGTTAAGTGAAGCATAAGTTAAGGGATCATCAAGTTCAACAAAAGTACAAAGAAGCATATAACTTCCCCCCTCCCAAGCATAGAAACCCCGGCACATGCATATACGCTAGGCAAGACACTTACCTCATTTCGGAACTCAATCAATAATCAAATGTGACACATTCTTTAAGACAAGCCTCCGAACAATCGAATCTAGCTAAATCTCATTAAAATAATTCATAACAAGCTTTAAAAACTACCCACGAATGATGAAGGTTTATTTTTTTTATCATAATTGGAAGAGTCAACGAAAGTCAGCACTGGGCTCGCTAGGTCAAAATTTGAGATTTGGAGCCAGCTGGCACAGCGCCACTTATATGGCATGAGTTCTCAGTTCTCTTCATAGAGAAGTTTGTCCCACAAACTCACATAGAGAAGGTGCGTAGCAGTTGGAGCAGCTACACAAGGAGGGTATGACTGTGACCTAATACAAGATGAGATTTGTAGATTTATTATGTCATGTTATATGGCTGGTTCCATTGAGAGGGAGAAGATCAGGAGGTTCATTGATGGCCCAAACTATTGTTTACGTTACAATATGGATTGACATGTTACGATGGATGCTAGGTTTGAGCAGGTGGTCGAGATTTCTAGACGCTTGGAGCAGGTTCATAGGATTGAGCGTGAGGAGCGGGAGGCTAAGAGGCCTCATGGTTCAGGTGGTTTCAGCGATGCCTCATCTGCAAGCCAGTCATGTTACAACATAGGTCGTCCTCTTAGGCCCGCTCAGGCAGCTCTTCATGTTCCACATGGTTCCTCAGTTAGCCACAGTTCATATAGTGGTTGCCCAGTGCAGTAGTCATTTAGTTCATTATCGGCATAGAGTTCCTACCGTGCTCCATCTGGTAAGGGTTCTACAGGCAGTTATTCAGGTTATTAGGTTCCTCCGAGGCGAGGTTGTTACGAGTGTGGAGACTTGAGTCATCTCAAGAGGGATTGACCTAGACTGCTGAGTAGGGTTCTAGAGTAGAGCTCGTAGCCTATGATATTAGCACCAATAGCTACACCACCCATACAACCAGCTAAGGGTGGGGCTCAGGTAGTTCCAGGTTGCCGTAGAAGGGGAGGTGGATGAGTTGGTAGACAAGCTCGTTGCTACGCATTCCCAGCCAGGCCAGAGGCAGTTGCTTCTGATGCCTAGATTACATGTATTATTTCAGTTTGCCATAGGGGTGCTTCAGTGTTATTTGAACCTAGTTGCACTTATTCATATGTGTCATCATACTATGCTCGTTATTTGGATATGCCTCATGATTCTTTAGTTGTGCATTTTCATGTATCTATGCCGGTGGGTGATTCTATTATTGTGGACAGTGTGTATCGATCGTGTGTGGTGACTATTGGGGGTTACGAGATGAGTTGATCTTTTTCTACTTGGCACGGTTGATTTTGTTGTGATCTTGGGCATGAATTGGTTTTTGCCATATCACGCTATCCTTGATTTTCGTGCTAAGACCGTGAGATTGGTGATGCTGGGGGTGCCAAGGTTGTAGCTGAGAGACTCCCTGGATTATGTTCCTAGTAGAAGGATTTCACATTTGAAGGCTCAACGAATAGTTGAGAAAGGATGTCTGGCATGTTTGGCCTTCGTGGGGGATGTTAGTGCTAATACTCATGCCGTCGAGTCAATTCTGGTTACGGGGGAATTCCCAGATGTGTTTCCTGTAGACCTGACAGGCATGCCACCCGACATGGATATTGATTTTGTTATTGACTTGCTTCCAAGCACTTAGCCTTTCTCTATACCACCATATTACATGGTGCTAGTGGAGTTGAAGGAATTGAAGGAGCAGTTATAGGAGTTACTTCATAAGGGCTTCATCTTGCCTAGTGTGCCGCTTTGGGGTGCCCCAATTCTATTTGTGAAGAATAAGGATGGTACTATGCAGATGTGTATTGATTACAGGTAATTGAACAAAGTAACAGTCAAGAACAGGTACCCACTACCGTGCATTGATGACTTATTTGATCAGCTTTAGGGTGCTAGAGTTTTTTCGAAGATTGATTTGAGGCCGGAGTATCATCAATTGAAGATCCGAGATTCAGATATTTCAAAGTCGGCGTTCAGGACCTGCTATGGCCACTCTGAGTTTCTAGTGATGTCTTTTGGGCTGACCAATGTCCCAACATTCTTTATTCACTTGATAAATAGTGTATTCCTGACATATCTTGATTCCTTCATCATAGTATTCATTGATGATATATTGGTGTACTCACGTAGCCGTGAGGATCATGAGCATTATTTGAGGATTGTACTCCAGACTTTGAGGGAGAAAAGCTATGTGCTAAATTCTCCAAGTGCGAGTTTTGGCTTGATTTAGTGGCATTCTTGGGCCATGGGGTGTCTAGTGAGGGGGTCAAGGTAGATCTGAAGAAGATTAAGGTAGTTCAGAGTGGTCCTAGACCATCTCAGCTACAGAGATTCAGAGCTTCATAGGTTTGGTAGGTTATTATCACAGTTTCATGGAGGGTTTTTTATCCATTGCAACTCCTTTGATTGTATTTACCCAGAAAGGTGCTCCTTTTAGATGGCCCAACAATTATGAGGTGAGCTTTCACAAGCTCATGACTGCATTGACTATAACCCTAGTGTTGGTGTTTCCTACAGGTTCGGGATCTTACATCATGTATTGTGATGCATCGCGTATTGGGCTTCGTGCGGTGTTGATGTTGTATAGTAGGGTGATTGCCTACGCATCTCGGCAGTTGAAGGTTCATGAGAAGAATTATCTTGTGCATGATTTAGAGTTGACAGCCATTGTTCACGCATTGAATATTTGGAGGCACTATCTATACGGCATTCCATGTGAGGTCTATACCGATCATCCGAGTCTCCAGCACCTGTTCAAGCAAATGGACCTTAATTTGCAGTAGCAGAGACGGTTAGAGTTGCTAAAAGACTATGATATCACCATATTATACCATCCGGGGAAGGCCAATGTGGTGGCCGATGCATAAAGTATGAAGGCTGAGAGTATGGGCAATTTGGCATATTTACCAGTAGAAAAAAGGCCACTAGCGATGGATGTTCAATCTTTGGCCAATTAGTTTGTGAGATTGGATGTTTCGGAGCCTAGTCGGGTTCTTGCTTGTGTAGTGGCACAGCCATCATTGTTGCGTATCAAGTCTCATTAGTTTGATGATCCTCACTTAATGGTGTTTAGTGACACGGTTCAGCGGGGAGGCGCTTAGGAGGTTGTGATTGGTGATAATGGTGTTATGCGGCTTCAAGGTCGGATTTGTGTTCCAAATGTCGATGGTTTGAGAGATTTGACCGTTGAGAAGGCTCACAACTCGTGCTATTCAATTCACCCAGGTGTCACGAAGATGTACCGTGACTTTTGAAATAACACTATGGTGGCGGAGAATGAAAAAACTTTTGTTGCTTATGTCTCTCAGTGTTTGAATTGTCAACAGGTGAAGTATGATCATCAAAAACCGGAAGGGTTGATCCAGAGATTGGAGATACCGGAGTGAAAGTGAGAGCGTATCACTATGGATTTTTTGGTAGGCTTACCACAGACATTGAAGAAATATGACGCGGTATGGGTTATTGTGGACCGGTTGAATAAGTCCACACACTTCGTTCCAATGATGACTTCCTATTCTACAGAGCGATTGGCTCATATTTACATCCGGGAGATTATCCGCCAGCACGGCATGCCCGTTTCCATCAATTCTATCTGAGGCACGCAGGTTTGGAGAGCAGTGTAGCGAGAGTTGGGGACACAGGTAAAGTTGAAAACAACATTCTAGCCCAGACGGACAGGCAGTTTGAGCGCACTATTCAGATCTTGGAGGACATGTTACGTGTCTGTGTCATGGATTTCGGAGGTTCATGGGATCAATTTCTACCACTCGTAGAGTTTGCCTACAACAACAATCAGATGAGCATCCAGATGGCTCCGTATGAGGCCCTATATGGGAGGCGATGTCATTCGTCGATTTGTTGGTTTGAACCCGGAGAGGCTAGATTGTTGGGTACTGATTTGGCCCGTGATGCTATGGAGAAGGTTAAGGTGATTCAGAAGCGACTTCGTACGACACAGTCCTAACATAAGAGTTATGCTGATAGGAAGGTTCATGATGTTGCACATATGGTGGGTGAGAAGGTTCCATTCAGAGTTTCACCCATGAAGGGTGTGATGAGGTTCGGGAAGAAGCGCAAGTTGAGCCCTTGGTATATTTGTCCTTTTGAGGTGCTTGAAAGAGTTGGAGAGGTGGCCTACAGACTTGCCTTGCCACCTAGTCTATCGGGAGTTCACCTCGTGTTTCATGTTTCGATGCTCCAAAAGTATTATGGTGATCCGTCTCATGTTTTGGACTTCAGCACGATGCAATTAGATGGGGATTTGACTTATGATATGGAGCCGATGGCCATTTTGGATTAGCAGGTTCGAAGGTTGAGGTCAATGAATGTAGAATTAGTGAAGGAGCATTGGAAGAGCCAGCTAGTCAATGAGGCTATATGGGAGAACGAGCAACAGATGCGGAGAAGATATCCTCACCGTCTTGAGACTCCAGGTATGATTCTAGACATGTTCCTGGACGAACATTTGCTTAAGAGGGGGAGAATGTAATGACCCGGCCGGTTGTTTTGTGTATTGTAGTCTTGTTCCCCTATTTATTGCCTCTTTTATGTTCATTAATGGTTATGCGACTGACCGGGGTGGTTGGATTGGTTTTGGGAGGGTCTCAGAGTGAATCGTGACATTTAGTCCCAAGATTGGAGGCTTAAGTTGAAAGAGTTGACCAGAGTTTGACATTAGTGTAGACGACTCTAGAATGGTGTTTTGACGATTCCAATAGCTTCTTGTGGTGATTTTAGACTTAGGCATATGTTCGTATTTTGATTTTGATGTCCGTAGGTTGGTTTGGTGCTTTGTGGCAAAAGTTGAAAAGTTGAAGGTCTGAAAGGTTGAGAGGTTTGACCGGGAGTTGAATTTGTTGATATCGGGTTCAAATTTTGGTTCCAGGAGTTGGAACAGGTCCGTTGTGTCATTTGGGAATTGTATGCAAAATTTGAGGTCATTCGGGTTGGTAAGATGTGATTCAACATTTATTTCGGAAGTTGGATGTTCATTAGCTCATTAGGCATGAATTGGGGTGCGATTCATGGTTTTAGTGTTGTTTCATGTGATTTGGGGCTTCGAGTAGGTTTGTATTGCGTTTTAAGACGTGTTGGTATGTTTGAATGAGGTCCCAGCGGCCTCGGGTGTGTTTCGGATGAAGTACGGATCTTGTTGGGACTTAGAGGGATTAATGAAGAATCTGATTCTTGTGTTTTCACATCTGCGGTGGGATTGGCCGTAGATGCGGAGCCGTAGGTGCGACCTCTATCGCGCATGAGCGAGGGTGGCTTGGCTGGAGGAAAGACCGCAGATGCGCAAAGGTTTCCACAGAAGCGGATGCGCTTCTGCGAGGATAGGTCTACAGAAGCGGAGGTTGGCTGAAGAGCTGGGATCAAAGATGCGGAGGGTTTTCCGCAGGTGCAGGTTTTTAACCGCAAAAGCAGTGGGTTGGAATTTAAGTGGAGTCTATAGGAGCATGAAATTGACCATAAAAGCGGTATCACAGTTGCGATTTTGGGGATCACAGATGTAATATTGCTGGCATACCTTATAACATCGAGGGTTTAGTGTTTCTTCTCATTTTTGGGATTTTGGAGCTCGGTCTAGGGCAATGTTTGTAGTGGTTTTCAAAACAATTGAAGAGGTAAGTGATTTTTACTCACTTTTGATGCTAGTTATTGTTACCCATTGATTATTACGCCTAATATTCATGAATCTAAGGTGGTATTTTGGGGGTTTTTGGACTATGTTATTGGAGAGTGAGATTTAATAATTTGGGAGTCGATTTGTGGTTGGAATTGGATATTTTTTGTATCGTTGGACGTATTAGAATGGGTGTTCAGAATTTGTGAATTTGGTAGGTTTCTGAGATGCAAGATCGGGGTTGACTTTTTGGGTTGACTTTCTGATTTGAGTTAAAGATCTTAGCTTTATCTTTTGGTTCCTATGGCTTTTATTGATTATATTAAGTTAATTTGGCAAGCTTCGGATCATCCTGATGTTGACTCGCAAGGGAAGGGCTTTTTAGAGTACTGATTTAGTTGGCTTAAGGTAAGTATCATACCTAAACTTGGTTGAGGCACTAGTTTCCTGAGTTATTTATGATAGCTGCGTGCTATGGGTGCACCTATGTGTGGGGTTTGAGCCCATGTTCGAGCACCGGGGTATTTACTCATGCTCGGGGTAGTTCTTAGGCTATGACATGCCTTGAATTGATTGTTAAGCTTTAAGTTGTGATGTTTTTCTCATGTTTGTAACCTTGTTATGAGCTATTTGATCCATATTTAAGGTTACATAGAGGCTAATTTCCTGGATAAACTTGATAATTGTTATTTCTGTGATGCAATTGCCAATTTGAGCGATGATAGGAGACTTTACACATGCCTACACTTTAGCATGTCATTTATACTAGTCCAGGAGCATGAAATTTGATATTCATTCATCATATACATGTATTATTGTATATTTGCTTATGCGTGATGTGATTTGAATTAGATTCTTGTAACCATGTTGGGTAGATTGTGTTGTTATGCCTGTGACCACGCCGGGCGATTTGTGTTGTTATGCCTGTGACAGCGCATGGCGGATTGTGGTGTTGTTCCTGTGACCACGCCAGGCGAATTATGATATTGAGCTTGTGACCATACCGGGCTAATAGCATGTTGAATTGGCTGTGCTGTATGTAGATATATGTCATGCCCTGACCTCGGGGAGCGCGACCGGCGCTCAACCGAGATACCCCGATCAGGCAAGCCTTTACAATATATTCTTCCCAACTCACCCATGAATAAAGAGAAGAATACATTTCATTAATTAGATAGTAAGAGGTCATGTGATTAATACCAGTTCATTTCCATTAGTTACGTGGTTAACAAGTCTCCAAAATAGTACATTGTACAATCATAGTTAAAGTGGAACAGATGATACGATTACAACATTTTTAGTTTAACCTTCCCAAAAACAGATACAACCCAGACTATGTCTACGGAGCCTCTAACAGGAACAAAAGAGTGCTATGATAGTGCTGGCAACAAGGCCCCGGCTATACCTTAAAACGCTATGTACAAAGGATAAGAGATACAGGACCCCGAAATTAAGTGGGACTCACCAAGTCAGCTGGGGAGAGGGTGTACTGCTATCACCGATAAATACCACCTGCTATGGAGCCACCTGCATCCATTAATGATGCAACACCCCCGGCAAAAGGGACATTAGTACATATGGAATAGTACTAGTATGTAAAACTAAACACCCTCTCAATAGAACGAGTAACAGTAAACGGAGAATAAAACAAAAAATCAATAAGAGACTCAAACAGTACCAAGGTGTCAAGTTAGGGGAAAGGTAAATTTTAATTAAGTTTCAGTAATTTAAGTTGGGAGATCTTTAGCACTGATACACCATCGTGTTTTAGCACAAAGTCCGATCTCAGCCCGACCGGCTAAGCCGCCTCACCCCGAGACATGCACTCACAATACCACCATGTGCGCAGCATGGCGTCTGATCTCAACCCTATCTGCTAAGTCGTCTTACCACAATGTCGTGTGGGTCGATATCACATCACCTCTCGCTAGCAATAATCTCATACCATTTAAGGGAAAACATCTCAACACACCAATCTCATCCCATATAAGGGGAAACTGTCTCATCACATTAGCACACTGATTTATCCCTCAGTCACTCCTACATCGGCACGTGTAGTTTCAGGGTTAGGTTGTTCTGACCTACCCTTCAACGATACACCTAAGGCATTTATTATTATAAGGATTTACCACTCATTTCATATTCTTTTGCATGTCATTCATTTTATTGGCACCATCGGCCATAACGCAATATCATTCTTGGCACGTTGGCCATACTTCATAATTCATGCTCACTATTCCACTTTCAAATATTAACACGGATTGTCAACAACAAACATTTCTGTTCAAGACTTTAAGCACATGTTTGAGCAATTTAGGGTCTTAGATACATGTGATTTCTTACACAATTTGGTGCGATCACTTTCATTTGGGCTTCACTTCAAGTCACAATATTTTACTACATACTCATACTTCAAACACGGTCCCGAAGAATAACACAATATGATAAGAATATTCCGAAACACATTTTGAACATAATCATATATATACATCATCTAACACCAAACGTATTCAGAAAAGTCAATTCATAATGGACAACTTGGGACTTACAAGAAAATCGTGGTAATTCAATTCTAAGAGAGAAGTTTAGCCAACATAACTTGCCTCGAGCTTTTAAATTACTACAATTTTTCTGAAAACTTAGCCACTTCGATCTATTTAGAGATATAGCAAAATTGAATACAAATTAGGAAGGAGTTCATAGTTTCAGCTCACTTGAGTATTTTATCAAACACTAGGTGTGGATTAAGGTTTCAAGGTCCTCCTATGGTAGATTCTTTTACCCCACTACCCAAAGTTTACCCAAAAGAGCTCAAACATCTTCCCACTACCCTTGATGGTACATGCATGTAAAATAAACAACTCCCACACCCAAGAATTGCTTGGCTTATTGCCTATTTTCAGTTAAAATCATGAAATTGAGGGCTATGGAGTAGAACCTTACCACTAGGATGAAGATCTAGTGAATTCTTCATGTAAATTCATCAACTTTGGGCAAGAATTGATGAATGATGAGCTTAGGAACTTCCCTTCTCACTCTATGGCACTCCCTCTCTCTAGAAATATATGTTTTAACCTTCTAAAATGATCCCCAAGGTTGTTTTATAAGAATGAGGTCGGGTTTAAAAAAAAAAAGCCCCGATGCAGATCTCCGGTCACATATGCGACTGCATAACGCTTCTATGGTCCGCAAAATGGGCTGCATAATGGCCCTCCAGAACTGGGCACCCCTGCCTCACTCTGTGACCGGTCTACGGTCGCATAATACGTCACAGAACCTTCCTCCGAGATATTTTTGTGTTGGATGTGCGAGGGGTTATGCGGCTCGCAAAATGATTATGCGGCTTTATAATGGACCGCATAATGGTGCAAACATTTTGCCCAAATTTCTACCTCGGTCTGCGGTACCTATGCGATCTGCAGATCAATTCTGTGGCCGCAGAATGGCCGAAGAAATGCCCTATATTTCCAAAGGTTTTCTTCAACTCCCCAATGCACTGTTCAACCCAGAATGTCCTACTTTGGCACCACGAAACCCCGAGTTTTAGGTAAAATTTTACGGGGCCTTACATCCTCCCCCGCTTAAGATCATTCATCCTCGAATGAGGGCAAAAATTCGCCATTAGAAACCAAGGTAACTCAGCTGCTATAACACACCAGCAATTCCAACTTTTGACTAACTCCCCAAATTTCCAAAATTTTCGCCAGAGTTTCCCATGTAACTGGGCTTATCCACCTATCAGAGAATCCCTGAAACCAATCTAACAACATATACATGAACCAATGACGTAACATAAGACAAAAACAACGGCAATCGTGGCCTTACGAGCAGTATATCACCTAAAGGAAACACCCTTAACATCAACTGTACAAATGATAAATAATTTATAGAAGGTAAACTCTTAGAATTTTCATAAAACACACTTTTATAAATACATGACTCTTCAAATAAATGAGGGTATTTCTTCTTCATTTCTTCCTTGGTCTCCCAGGTGGCCTCTTCAACTTGCTGGTTTCGCCATAGTACTTTCACGGATGCCTATCAAGAATGGAAACTAGAATTTCTTCATAAGTCAATTCTTCATTAACCTCAATAGTCTCAACCGGAACAATAAGCGACGGATCTCCAACCACCTTCTTCAACATGGATACATGAAACACCGGGTGCACTAAAGACATCCTTGGAGGTAGTTCTAGCCTGTAAGATACCTGGCCAATCCTCTGAATGATTCTGTATGGTCCGACATACCTCGGACTCAATTTTCCTTTCTTACCAAACCGCATTATACCTTTTATAGGGGAAATCTTCAAGAATACCCAATCATCTTCTTTGAACTACAAATCCCTACGATATATATTCGAATAGGACTTCTGACGACTCTAGGCAGTTCTCAATCGTTCTGTAATAATCTTAACCTTTTCTATAGCCTAATGCACGAGGTCTGGCCCTATCAACTCTGCTTCCCCAATCTCAAACCACCAAATGGGAGATCTACATCTCCTACCATATAAAGCCTTGAACGGTGCTATCTAAATTCTAGCATGATAACTGTTGTTGTAGCTAAACTCTATGAGTGGCAAATAATTATCCTAGCTACCCTTGAAGTCGAGAACACAAGTGCGCAACATATCCTCGAGTGTCTAAATAGTCCACTCTGCTTGCCCGCTGGTCTGTGGATGGAAAGCTGTACTAAGATTTACCTGAGTACCCAACCCTTGCTGAAATTTCTTCCAAAAGTTAGCTGTGAACTGTGCCCCCGACCAGAAATGATGGAAACTGGAGTGCCATGCAGCCTGATGATTTCCTTGATATACAACTGAGCATAATATTTTGCTGTGTCGGTAGCCTTAACAGTAAGAAGTGAGCTGATTTTGTGAGTGGGTCCACAATTACCCAAATCGAGTCGAACTTGCGAGGAGTGCAAGGTAGTCCTACCACAAAGTCCATATTGATCATCTCCCATTTTCACATCGGAATTTCTATGTTCTGTGCCAACCCATCGGGCCTTTGGTGTTCAACCTTCACTTGCTGACAATTTGGACATCTTGCCACAAAGTTCTCTACATTCCTCTTCATTTCATTCCACTAGTAGACTTCCTTAAGATCATGGTTCATCTTTGTAGAGCCTGGGTGCACGAAATACCTAGAAGTGTGAGCCTCAGTTATGATTCTTTCCCGGAGACCACCCACATTTGGAACACATAGTCACCCTTGGTACCTTAGTGTACCATCATCCATGCCAAGAGAAAAGGCCGTGGTCTTATGTTTATGAATTGCCTTCTTCAATTGTACCAACGATGGATCGTTGTATTGCTTGTCCTTGACTTCCACCACATGCGACGATTCAGTACTATTTTGCACAATCACCCCTCCTTCACTAGAGACCGCAAGACAAACTCCCAAAATAGCCACCTGATGAACCTCCTTGGCCAACAGCCTTTGATATACCTCCAAGTAAGCCAAACTACCCATATATTTCCGGCTAAGAGAATCCGCCACAACATTAGCCTTCCCCGAATGATATAGGATATCGATGTCGTAATCCTTGAGTAACTCAAGCTACCTTATTTGCCTTAGGTTCAATTCCTTCTGTTTGAAAATATATTGAAGACTCTTATGGTCCGTGAATATATCCACATAAACCCCATATAGATAATGTTGCAAAATCTTCAATGCAAATACCACTGCCACAAGCTCTAAGTCATGTGTTGGATAATTCTTTTCATGATTCTTGAGTTGCCTAGAAGCATAAGCTATAACCTTTCCATGTTGCATTAATACACATCCAAGTCCGATTCTTGAAGCATCACAATATACCACAAACCCACTTGTACCTTCTGGTAGGGTCAACACCGGTGCCGTAGTTAATCTTGATTTCAACTCTTGGAAGCTCCTTTCACAAGCGTATGACCATTGGAACTTAACCGCCTTCTGTTTCAATTTAGTCAACGGAGAGGCAAGAGTAGAGAACCCCTCTACAAACTTCCTGTAATATCCTGCTAATCCCAAGAAACTGCAAATCTCTGTTGGGGTAGTAGGTCTAGGCCAATTCTTCATAGCTACAATCTTCTGAGGGTCAACCTCAATTCCTTCTCCGGAGACGACATGACCCAAGAATGTGACAAATTCAAGCCAAAATTCACATTTCAAAAACTTTGCATACAACTTGTGCTGATATAGGGTCTGTACAGCTGCCTTGAGATAACCGGCATGGTCCTCTCGACTTCGCGAATATACAAGGATATCGTCAATAAACACTATCACGAATGAGTCAAGAAAAGGCTTGAAGACTCCATTCATAAGAGCCATGAAAGCTGCCAGGGCATTTATTAGCCCAAAAGACATTACCAGAAATTCAAAGTGCCCATATCGGGTCCTAAAAGCTGTTTTTGGAATATCCCGCTCCTTGATCTTCAATTGGTGATACCCGAATCTTAAATAGATCTTAGAGAAGTACTTAGCACGCTGAAATTGATCAAACAAGTCATCTATCCTTGGCAGTGGGTACTTATTTTTGATTGTAACCTTGTTGAGCAGCCGATAGTCAATACACATTCTTAGAGACCCATCCTTCTTTCTTACAAATAGAACTGGTACGCCCCAAGGAGACACACTCGGCCGGATCAAACCCTTATCTAACAAATCTTTCAATTGTTCCTTTAGCTCTTTCAATTCTGTCGGTGCCATTCTATAAGGCGGAATAGATATAGGTTGCGTGTCTGGCTTCACATCAATCCCAAAATCAATCTCCCTATCAGGTGGGATCCTAGGGAGCTCATTCGAAAAGACCTCTGGGAATTCATTCACTATCGGCACGGACTTAAGTGTAGGTACCTCCAAATCGGTGTTCGTAACCCGGACCAAAAGGTAAATACACCCCTTGTTAATCATCTTCGTGGCCTTAAGGTAAGAAATAAATGTACACTTCAGCACCACATCCTCCACCTTCCATTCATTCACTGACTCATTTTGAAATTCAAACCTAATGGTTCTGGTTTGACAGTCAAGCTTAGCGAAATATGAATAAAGCCAATCCATCTCCATTATTACATTAAAATCAACCATCCCCTATTCAATGAGATCGGCCATGGTGTCCCGACCACGCACCATGACAACACAATCCCTATAAACTCGCGTGGCCACAATAAACTCACCAACTAGAGTTTATAGAGAGAACGGCCTATGGAGCTATTCTGGTTCTATCCCAAATCCCATAGCAACATAGGGAGTAACATAAGACAAAGTGGAATCGGGATCCATAAGAGCATAAATATCATGAGATTGGATAGTCAATATACCTGTGACAACATCTGGAGAAGCCTCTAAACTCCAGCGACCCCTCGTAGCATAGAAACGGCTGGGTCTTCCCGACTCTGTGTACCACTCTTAGCTGCACCACGCCATGCGGGTGTTGGGGTGTCTCGAGATGGAGGAGATGCTGCGGATGTAGTAGCTGCAGAACTGTCTAGCTGTGTTGTACCCCTGCCTATGCTCTGGTGAGACGAACAACAATCCCTCTGAATGTGACCCCTCATACAATACCCATAACATATGGGCTTGTCCATGAAGTAGGCCCCAAAGTGCATCTTTCCGCACTTAGGGCATGGGGGCCTCCACTATTGCTGAAATCTCTGACCAAACCAACCTTTCTGGTAGGATCCCCTGTTGCCCTGGCTGGGACTAAAATGGATTGCCTGCTACTGACTGGGCCCCGGTGGCGGTGCACTAACTAAAGACTGAGTAAAAGACTGGGATGGCGCTGATGACCCTCCCCTGAATGTTGACCTACCATCACCACCACCACTACCAGAAGAACCACCAAAGTTGCCCGCGGACCGGGCCTTACTATTGCTCTCACACTCCATTATATTCTTCAATTTGCGGGTCTCTTTAGCTTGAGAGAATGCCACCATCTTACCATAGGTCATGTCATAATTTGAGCCGGCTGTAGCAGCCTTATTAATAACCCAGGGGCTAAGGCTATGCACAAACCGGCTCACTCTAGCCTCCATAGTGGGCAACAAGTAGATGGCATATTTGGACAGGCGCGCGAACCTCATATGATACTCCCACACACTCATGGTACCTTGTTGCAGGATCTCAAACTCGGCGGCATAGGCTGCCTTAGTCTCGACAGGCAAGAAATGATCAATGAAAGCATCGGCAAACTCACTCCACCTCGCTGGAGGGCTCCCCTCCTCACGGGAGTCCTCCCACATCTCAAACCAAGAATAGGCCACCCCTTTAGGCGGTAGGAGGCCAACTCTGCTCCCTCTGTCTTAGTGGCATGCATAACTCGGAGGGTCTTGTGCATCTCGTCAATAAAAATCCCGGGGGTCCTCCTCAGGATCAGTACCTGTGAACACTGGAGGGTCCAACTGGAGAAACCTGTTCACCCTAGAACTAGTGGAATCCCCTAGCTGACTAGAAGAAGTGGGTGCAACATTTGATCTCTAGGTCTGGGAAGACACTATCTGAGCCAACATCTGTATGGCTCCCCTAAGCTCCCCATCAGATACACCGGGACCGGAAGCTGGGGCTGGAGGTAGAACTGGAATATCAGTTGGAGGGATCGTTTCACCCTCAGTAGGTACAGGAACTAGTGTGGTCTGATCTGGTATAGTGGAATCAGGCAGTGTAGTAGTCGGGGGAATGTTCTCACCCCTCGGGTGCTCACCCGCATCATCAAGGATCAGATCAATAGCCACTCCTGGGGTGACACTGGATCCTTGGACAGTTCTTGCCTTTTTCCTAGGAGCAATGCACGAGTTAAAGGAGGAACAATCTTACAATCAGCTTTATCGCACTATCTAGAACATCAAAGAAGGGTATTATTCCTAAATGTCCAAGTAGCCACCTAATTATAGATGTGGTCAACAACACACCGATAAGAAGGACTCTAATAGACACGGCTCCGAGACATCCTAGGACACTTTAAAATCTTAGGCTCTGATACCAAGTTTGTCATACCCCGACCTCAAGGAGCGCGACCGGCGCTCAACCGAGATACCCCGGTCAAGCAAGCCTTTATAATACCTTCTACCCAACTCACCCATGAATAAAGAGAAGAATACATTTCATTAATTAGACAGTAAGAGGCCATGTGATTAACACCAGTTCATTTCCATTAGTTATGTGATTAACAAGTCTCCAAAATAGTACATTGTACAATTGTAGATAAAGTGGAACAGATTATATGATAACAACTTTTTTAGTTTAACCTTCACAAAAACAAATACAACCCACACTATGTCTACGGAGCCTCTAACAGGAACAAAACAGTGCTATGACAGTACCAACAATAAGGCCTCGGCTATACCTCAAAACGCTATGTACAAAGGATAAGTGATACAGGACCCCGAAATGAAGTGGAGCTCACCGAGTCAGTTGAGGAGAGGGTGTGTTGCTATCACTTTTAAATACCACCTGCATCCATTAATGATGCAACGCCCCTGACAAAAGGGACGTTAGTACATATGGAATAGTACTAGTATGTAAAACTAAACACCCTCTCAATAGAATGAGTAACAGTAAACGGAGAATAAAACATGAATTCAATAAGAGACTCAAACAGTACCAATGTGTCAAGTTAGGGGAAAGGTAAATTTCAAGTAACTTTCAGTAATTTAAGTTAGAAGATCTTTAGTACCAATACACCACCGTATTTTAGCACGGAGTCCGATCTCAGCCCTACCAGCTAAGCCGTCTCACCCCGAGACATACATTCATAATACCACCATGTGCGCAGCATGGCGTCCGATCTCAGCCCGATCGGCTAAGCCGTCTCACCACAATGCAGTGTGGGCCGACATCACATCACCTCTCGCTAGCAATAATCTCATCTTATTTAAGGGAAAACATCTCAACACACCAATATAATCCCATATAAGGGGAAACAGTCTCATCACATTAACACGGGGTTTTACCCCTCAATCACTCCTACACCGACACGTGTAGTTTCGGAGTTAGGTTGTTCCGACCTACCCTTCCTCGATGTCTAAATGATACTCCCAAGGCATTTATTATTATAAGGATTTACCACTCATTTCATATTTTTTTACATGTCATTTATTTTATTGGCACCATCGGCCATAACGCAATATCATTCTTTGCATGTTGGCCATACTTTATAATTCATGCATGCTATTCCACTTTCAAACATTAACACAGATTGTCAACAACAAACATTTATGTTCAAGACTTTTAAGCACAAATTTGTGCAATTTAGGGTCTTAGGCACATGTGATATCTTACACAATTTGGTGTGATCACTTTCTTTTGGGCTTGACTTGAAGTCATAACATTTTACTACACTCAAACATCAAATACGCTCCCGAAGATTAACACAATATGATAAGAATTTTTCGAACACATTTTGAACATATTCATATATATACATCATCCGACACAAAACGTATTCAGAAAAGTCAATTCATAATGGACAACTCGGGACTTACAGGAGCATCGTGGTAATTCAATTTTAACAGAGAAGTTTAGCCAACATACCTTATCTCGAGTTTTTTAAATTACTACAATATTCCGAAAATATTAGCCACTTCGATCTATTTATAGATATAGCAAAATTGAATACAAATTAGGAAGGAGTTCATAGTTCCAGCTCACTTGAGCATTTTATCAAACACTATGTGTGCATTAAGGTTTCAAGGTACTCCTATGGTGCATTCTTTCACCCCACTACCCAAAGTTTACCCAAAAGAGCTCAACAATCTTCCTACTACCCTTGATGGTACATGCATTTAAAATAAACAACTCTCACACCCAAGAATTGCTTGGCTTATTACCTATTTTCAGTAAATATTACAAAATTGAGGGCTATGGAGTTGAACCTTACCTCTAGGATGAAGACCTAGTGAATTTTTCTTGTAAATTCTTCACTCTATGTGGTCGGGTTCAAAAAAGAATACAAAAATAAAGCCCCGATGATCCCCAAGGCTATTTTATAAGAATGGGGTCGGGTTCAAAAAAGAATACAAAAATAAAGCCCCGATGCAGATTTACGGTCGCATATGCGAGCGCATGACGCTTCTGCGGTCCGCAAAATGGGCCTCATAATGGCCCTCCGGAACTGGGCACCCCTGCCTCACTCTGCGTCTGGTCTGTGGTCCGCAAACCTATTTCGTATAATGCGCCATAGAACCTTCCTTAGGAATTTTTTTTGCTGGATCTGTGAGGGGTTATGCAGACCGCAAAATGATTATGCGGCCGCATAATGGTTCAAAAATTTTGCCCCAATTTCTGCCTCGGTCCGCTGCAACTATGTGGTCCGCAGATCAGTTCTGCGATCGTAGAATAGACCGCAGAAACGCCCTGTATTTCCAAAATTATTCTTCAACTCCCCAACGCACTATTCAACCCAAAAGGTCCTACTTCAGCACCACGAAACCCCGGGTTTTAGGTAAATTTTTCGGGGCCTTACAATATAGATCCATCTCCCTAGGGTCACCCTCTCATGTTTCTCTCTTGATGGTGTACATGTGGATTTGAGGAAGACTGGTAAGGGGTTTGGTACGGATTTCGAAATAGTGATGGAAATATGGCCAATGTTTGTTTTGGATTTTGCATTTTATCTTTAATTGAAATTTTCTTGGATATTTACCTGAATTACTTGCATATCATCTTCATATGCTGGATCATTGAATTAGCAGAGTACTTGAGTAATTATGCACACACACACATATGGTTCTTTCTGTGCTTTATGAATTGATAACATTATTATTCTGTACTTGTGAATTTATGAACTGTACAGATATAACAAGTATCATTTATAATTCTTGCTTATTTTACATCGATGAGGTTAGTTATGATACTTGCTGAGTACATCGGGTCGGTTGTACTCATGCTACACTTTACACTTAATTGTGCAGATCCAGGTGTCGGGCACTGTCATCAGTAGCAGAGTTACTTGTTGAGCTGATCATAGAGAGACGAGGTAGAGCTGCATTTTTTGTCCGCAAGCTTGGCGTCTCTTTTCTTATGTGCTATTGTCCTTATTTTAGACAATATTGTATTTGACTATTCCGACTTGTATTTCCGTTTTATAGCCCATGCCTATGTATTTATCAATTCTGGGGGATTTTTATTATGTATTAGTGGTATTGTGCTTTATTGAGGTTTCGAGCTCTTGTTATTCTGTCATTTCTACTATTATGATGCATTATTGTTATGTCCAGCTTGCCTAGAAAGTCTGTTAGGCGCCATCACGACTGGTTGGATTTTGAGTCGTGACACAAATTAATAAACATCAAATGAAGATACGGGAGGTCTCAGAACACAAAAAATGAAGCTAGTGTATAAAACAACCGGTCGGGTCGTTACATTCTCCCCCACTTAAACATACGTTCGTCCACGAACGTGCCAATAGTCGCTCCAAAGCCGTCAATTAGCTGAATGAACTCGTCATACCCCTACCCATGAGAGATCATGTGCTACCATGAGTATAGATAAATCCATGAACATGTCCCCGACCGAAGATTCTTCTTTCGACCTTAGCCCCACTAGACGTGGAACCAAATTCCAACATCCGAAACCTCCCAAGAGATCTGATCCTTGTATGTACACATTGTATCAATCACAACAAGATGCATCAAGCCGTTAATACACTGCCAAGGTCAAACCACACGATGTGCCACATACCTCAGTACTCACAACAATAACTTCTGACCACAATAGTTGTTCATTACCAAACTCGATACCGGTAATATACCTCATATCAAATGAAACGTCGTCCCGAACTTTCGCAACGCTGCTAATGATAAAAGAAACATGCAGAAACTCGTAACCACCCATAATTCAACAAGTCGATGAGCTCTCTCGTCTGACAAGGATCTTTGCAAAATTCTAAGCGGAAATATGATATTATCCTCCCGAACAATCCTTATCCAAATACGATAGTGCAAATCCCAGGTGTAGAAACCTCGTATCACCCAATACCAGCAGTCCAACCGACAAGTAACACAAAAATCCACATGGAACCTCACACAACGCGATCCATACACCAAACAAGTAATAACTCAGATATGTTCAAAAATTGAATAAAACAAGGTACGAGGACTATCCAACAAGTACAACTGGTAAAACAAAAAAATATAGTTTCATGAACTCATCCCACAAAAGGGAAAACAGAGCACATCAAATAAACATAAGGAAGGATATCCCACATAACTCCGTTGTGGCGCGCAGCCCGATCCCAAACTTATCAATCCAGATAAGGATACTCATCGAGCCATGATGCTCGTGCTAACTAAGCACATGTGTGTCAATATTAAACACAATAGAGTTAACAAATATAACTGTGGGGAGGTGAATAGACGTAACACATTATGGAAAATGGCATGAACCGCTAGGGTGCAATAAGCAAATTAACATCTGAAGAGCCATCTCGCTCATGTACCGCTACAAGGCTTAAATAGAATTACAACATGCGTGCGCATAATCAAGTAGCCTCACATCCCGTCATACCATAAGAGAGAAGGGCATATCCTAGGCAGGGGCACGAATAACATTCATTTTACCCGTTAATATACCCATAATAGCAATTGCATAAGACTAAACAAACCTATTCTGATATAGAATACACATTCTTATTATTCTTACAAATAGTCCCTAAATCAATTCCGATCATTTCCAAACAGGTATATAACCTTCAAAAAATCTATAGCAATCTATTCATAACACATACCATCAGTTATACAATTCTTAATGTATCCTCACAATCCGCGACCAAGGATTAGTCTGCCTACGAGAACATCGAGTCTCTAAATCTCAAGAATACCAGAATCCACATATCTGATCCCAACTCCACTACTCAAATGGTTGATGCATCACTCATACTCTATCATCTTACAGAAAATACCCACATAGATCTTCTGCGTGGCGTAGCAAAACTCGAACCTCCGCAGCCCAAAACCCGCCGATCACCGTAACACTAGTCAAGCATCCGCAAGTCTGTACAGAATGCGCTCTTCTCAGGCAATACCAAATATTCCAGCATTCTCTTAAACACCTAAAATCATCCATGATATCTAGAACTCATGACCTTTCCTTTGAAACCAAACCACAGCCTTGCGCTCGTAAATTTTTAATCCCACACAGTGCACGACAATTATAATGCTAACTCATGAAAAATACGAGCGGCCTGGTCCCATAAGATTAATGGCATGAGTTCCTACCCTGGCGTATAGCCCAATCCATGCTGAGGTCATTAAGCCCTATCCAATAATCGTGTACACAGCCGACGATCAACCAATGTGAGCCGTAGATGTATCTTATAATAATGCCAAGGTTAACAACCCAATCCCATAATGATACTACTGAGGTGTTCAGCCCAATCCCATAGGAATAGTGAAGATTGGATGGGTCACTAGCCCCATTCACGAATATATGTGTGATTATGGAATTCAAGAAAATATTGGACAAATTCGTACAACACGGGAGAAATCCGTAAAAGGAAGTGTAGTGTCAGGCTATATATGATAATTAAGGCATGTAAATAGGCAAAGATAACTCAAATAATGCAATTAAATCATGGTGTGAGTCTAAATCTACCCGAACCTAATTAGAAATTCTAGTGTACGCACGGACACTCGTCACCTCATACGTGCGAAGCCCCCACAACATATAGCATATAACAAACATAACACCTACGAGGTAAATTTTCCCTCACAAAGTTAGACAGGAGACTTACCTCGCTCTACAATCCGATAATCGGCTCCAACGCCGCTCTCACGCAAACCAATGTCAAACGATTCGAAACTAATCAAACAACATGCAAACAAATCAAAATATACTCCAATACTCGTAATTTAATAATTTATAATAATTTTCAACTCCGCTCGAAAAGTCAACAAAGTCAACCCCTGGCCCATGCTCCCGGGTGGCCTACCAGACCAAAGATTTGCGAACTATGTTCGCAAACCACTGGTTTCGTTCGCGGAAGCCTACCAAACCAAAGATTTGCGTTCGCGATCAACCCATCGCATTCGCGATGACCAACTTGGCCCCAGCCCAGACCTCCTCCTTCGCGTTTGCGGTCGCCCTTTTGCGTTCGCCAAGGGAAAACCTGCCAGCCCTCGCATATCTTCATCGCGACTCACTGTCGCGTTAGCATAGGGTACCCCAGTCCTTCTCCGCATTCGCAACTCCTATGTTGCAATCACGAAGCACAATTTCCCAGCAGCCCAAAAATCATTCTTTACGAGCACGTACACCCCTTCGCGTTCGGGAAGAACAACAGCAGACACCAGCACCAGCACCAGAAAATCACCCAAACGTGGTCCAAAACCATCCCAAAACACCCCTGAGGGCCCCCGGGACCCTGTCCAATCACACCAACAAGTACCAATACCTCATCCAAACTTATCCAAAGGCTGAAAATGCCACGAATAACATTAAGACCACGAATCAATGATCAAAATCCTTCTTTTAACTTTTAAACTTCAAACTTTGCCGAACGCCTCCGCATCACACTTAATATTCCAGAACAACGCCAAATTTTACGTACAAGGTACAAATTATAATACGAACATATTCCAATACTTGGAATTCTAAATGGACATCGATAATGCCAAAGTCCACTTGAAATCAAACAAAGGAAATTATAAAACCTTCAAGATGCCAATTTTCCACAATAAGCGCCGAAACACTCCCGGTCCACCTGAAACTCGATCAGAATTTACACCCAAGTCCAAAATCACCATACGAACCTATTGGAATCTTTAAATCCTGATTCCGAGATTGTTTACTCAAAAGTTAAACCTAGGTCAACTCTTCCAACTTAAAGTCTCCAAATTGAGAATTAGTCCTCCAAATCACTTTGAACTCCTCGAAAATTAAAACCAACCACACGTGCAAGTCATGATACATAAAGTGAAGCTACTCAAGAACCTAAACTGTCGAACGACACACTCGAAGTCAATACGACTGGTCGGGTCGTTGCACTAATCCACGAGCATCCCTTAGTCCAGAAAATGATATAACACATAACCCTGTAATCTGATCGTTAATAGCAGACTCCTCCATTTGGCTCAAAGCCATGGAACACATCATTAGAAATCCACATTACCATTCTTTTATAGCTGCCCCGGTCTTGCACTATTAATCAACTAAATATTTCATAAACTTATGCAACACTAGTCATGAAATACTCCAAAGACTCTACCAAGTGCATACTCATCGTTGTGACAGTCAAGTAGATTTCCTCGAATGCTCCAAAATAATAGTGTATGCATTCAGTGAATAAAAGCCTCATACGAAACACACGACCTCAACTCATCATAGGAAATAAACCACCAACTAGATTCAAATCAACACCTCCCCATGGCACCACCATGGTCACAATCAACTAGGAAACCGATTAATACTCCCGAGTCTACACTCGCCGATAAGATATAATAAACTTCCTCACCCCACAAACGAACAAGTGGAATATCTATCAAAACATCAGCATCTAAGCCTGGACAACACTTTGCAATAGTAATCAAGCATCCACAAACCTTCCCAGCTCATCCGCAACATCCAAGCCATCGGTGCACAATGATACTTGGCGCTCAACATCACATATGCACGAATAAGAAGAATTAAATTCGTAGGTTTCAAGCTGAAACAAGGTCGCACGATAACGAAAGAAAGAAGGGAAGTTTCTTAAATGCCCTATAGCCTCTTGAAGACAGGTATGGATGCCATAATACTGATATGCAAGACACTACTAAACACTTGCTTATGAGGCGTAGAGCCTATAAACGTAGTGCTCTGATACCAACATGTCACGACCCAAAAACTACCTAGTCGTGTTGGCACTGAACCCTATTGTTAGGTAAGCCAAACATAGTAAAAGGTAACTCAAATTATAGATTATTAATAACAAGGAATAAAATGACTGAATTTTATACAACCTCCCAAGGAATGGTAGTACAAGTTATGAGCCACTATGATTTAAATTTACAAAACGAAAATGATGAATAAGTACAATATCTATTTGAAATTACATAAATAGAGTTTAAATCCTAAAATACCATGAACAAGAGGTAGCTTGTATATGGAACGTCTTCAGTGCAAGGCTTCATCTTTCGTAGCTACGCAACTCCAAAATCTGCACACAAGGTGCATAAGTGTAGTTTGAGCACAACCGACCTCATGTACTCAGTGAATATCTTGACTAATCTCAGTGAACTAGTGAAGAGGTTTTTTGGTCAACAGAGGCTCACTTACTATGTACATGTGTAGATAATAAGCAGGAAAAACAAGTCAAGAGATATATCGAATAATAGTATGAGCATCAACTGAAGAGCTATGGAGCAAGTTCACAGACATGGCAAACAAGTCATAACCTCATAATTGTTTTTACGAAGGAAAGAGTAATCATGGAGTATGTGTGAGGATTATAGCCAAACATCACTAACATACACTATTGCGGCATACAACCCGATCCCACTATCAATAAACATTGTAGTGGCGTGCAACCCGATCCCAATATCAATAAATATTATTGCGGCGTGCAACTCGATTCCAATATTAACAAACACTGTTATGGCGTGCAACTCGCTAACAATATCCATAAATACTGTTGCGGGGTGCAACCCGATTCTAATATACAGTAATATCATATGAAACCGCAACATCAACCAAACACGGGATAAGTTCACAACATAACACCAAAACAAAAGAACATGCGGTATTCGAATAAGTAATACAACTCAAACATAGTGAGATGAGTAGTCGAAAATCAAAAGCTAGTCTACCGCATATAATGACAAGGCTTCCACAAAGCATAATACACAACCAATCTAAAAGTCATCCAATCCAGTTAAGCAAAGAAGAGTAGAACATGAAACTAGTAAAGATGTTTTCTAAGTAAGAACAGGGATCAAATGAAAGCATTTAATATGTGTAATCATGTAGCAAGTAGAAGCATGTATCAAGTAAATGCTTTAATAAGTGAAGGCACAAAGTAAGTAAAAGCGTATAGTAAGTGAATACATGTAGGAAGTGAAAGCATATAGTGAGTGAAGACATGTAGCAGGTTAAGGTATCTAACAAGTAAATCGCGTGTTAATTAGAGGCATACAATATGTGTGAACTAATAACAAGTAAAGACATGAATTCGAAGAGGACAAGTAGCCAAGGTAAATCAAGTAAAAGTGTAGGTGTATCAATACTCGACAAGGTAAAGACATAGCTATAACAGTACAGGCCAAAGGGAAAACACATAGGTAACTACATAAGGAACTCAAACGAAATGTATCATACAAGAAAACAAACATTAATATGAACCAAAGTAAAAGACAGGAAAGTGCTTAATGAATGAGTTATCACAATAGAAATCCAACTTCTTTTATTTTCCGCATGGTAATAACTAACAAAATAATCTCATTTCATACGGCATGGCCAATATTATATCAACCGCACGAAAATACTCATCGTGCCAATATCATATCAACCACATAGAAATACCTATCGTGCCAAACGTATCGCAAAGGCTCCAATCATCATCTCTCAATACGGATAAAGAAGCTCAAGTAACATGAAAATAACATCTATAGATATAAAGTCCTGATGCCACGATCAAGTTAAGTATGAGAAGGAATCTCGTAAACATCACATTAAATCCTTTTTAAGATGTCATATGTTCTAATAAGATTTCTAATATAGATAATTGAGTTTAGTAGCTCTAGAGTTAAGTGAAGCATAGGTTAAGGGATCATCAATTTCAACAAAGGCACAAGGAAGCATATACTTTCCCCCTCCTGAGCATGGAAACCCTGGCACATGCATATACACTCATCACATGGTATATGCATCATCTCCGCGTATAGCAAAAAATATCAATTAGTAGGAAAAATTCTCCCAACAAAGCTAGACATGACACTTACTTCATTTCGAAATTCAATAAAAATCAACCACGGCAATTTTCAAATAATTCAAAACAAGCTTAAGAAACTACTCACGAATAAAAAGGGTTGAATTTTTATCATAATTGAAAAAGTCACCTAGTTATCAACCCCGGATCCGCTTGGTCGAAATCTGAGATTTGGACCAAAACCCGATTATCCATTCACCCTCGAGCCCGGTTATGTGATTTGTTTCGAAATCCAACCTCAATTTGAGGTCTAAATCCTAATTTTCACAAAAATCTACCCAAAATCCCTAATTTTTACCATAAAATTCATAGATTTGATATTAAAAAACTCATGAAAAGTAATGTGGAATTGATAGAAAATGAATTAGAGTTGCTTACCAATGAATTTGGGAAGAAAATGTTCTTCAAAAATCACCTCTAGGGTGTTTGGGATTGAGAAATGGTGTAATATGAGCTAAGTTTCGATTTTTCCCTCTTTTATCCAGTTGCAGACGTCGCAATTGCAAACTCTTGTTCGCAATTGCAATGTTCGCAAACGCGAATCACTATTCGCAAAAGCGAACAATTGTCCAACCTACAATGGTCGCAAAGCACACAAATTCTGCATAGCCCCCCATTCGCATTTGTGGTCTCACCTTCGTATTTGCGACGGTTGCCAAGCTAAACTCTAGTCGTATTTGCGACACGGTATCCGCAAAAGCCGACTCCCCAAGATCACGTTTGTGATGCTATCTTCACATTTGCAAAGTCAACAACCCCTCCACATGTTTCGCATTTGCGAGTCCAACTTAGTAATTGCAAAAAAGTTATCGCAATTGCGAGACCTGCAGACCTGAAACACTAGAAACCCGTCATCAACAGCCCAATAACACTCCCAACACATCTGAAACTCACCCGAGCCCCTCGAGCTCCAAACCGAACATTCACACATGTGTAATAGCATTCTACAAATGTGCTCGCTACCTCAAATCATCAAAATAGTATTAAATAACAAGAATCGATCATCAAAACTATATTTTCAATATTAAAACTTATTTTTAATATTTTTTACATAATCCACCGAAATGTGCTTGGGTCACCCCGGACTCAACCAATCGTGCGTACAAAACCAAAAATATCATATGAACCTACCGAAATCGCCAAAAATATTGATCGTAGTGAACTCTTGCCTTATTTTATGTAAAATAATATTTTCTTCAAACTTTTACATCAAAGCTTTCTGAAAAAAGAGACACGGACAACCCACATAAATCAATAAACATCAAATGAAGTTACGGGAAGTCTCAAAATACAGAAAAGGAAGTTAGTACTCAAAACGACCTGTCGAATCGTTACAATATAAGTGTCCACACTAATATTTAATAGCATACACTTATATATTTAACACAATTCACACTAAGGACTTGTTATAAATGGTTGTGAAAAATTTAATCAAACACCCTGACGAGTCCACGACAGCATACACTATGCCCCAGATCTATCATGGTGGCATACACAATGCCCCAAATATATTACGGCAGCAAAGAAATAATTTATAACGCCACAACGCCAAAGCAAGATTCTACGTCACACCACAAATCACTTATTAAATAATTTTTATTTTTTAACAAAATAATATATATTTGCGGCTTGTCACAGACCACAGACTCTGTCAAGCACATGCTCGTCCTAACACGTGGACCAACTAATAAAACATACTTTCAAATTAGATTTTGAAAATAAATCACCAAAGCTTAGAATCTCACTTACCTCGCTAGCGACAAGTTTTCCAACCTCATGACATCTAGAACACCAACCAAACAACCTCCAATGGCCTCAACCTGTGCAAAATATTGATTAACAATATCAATTATACTAGTCGCAATTATTTCAAAGTTTTAGAATATCAAATCAAAGTCAACTAAAAATTCAACTAACCAATATGGCAAAATTCCCGAATTAATTATATTTTCGAACTACCCATAAGCCATAGAGTCCAATCTATAAGTTTCATTGTTGATATCAATTGACTGGTTAAATCTCATATTTTCTAAATTTCAAGCTTACAACTAAATCTCAAGTAGTGAATATAAAGGCGAAATGATACTCTAATATTACGATTCAACTCAATGTTCATGATATAATTCATATATATTAGCAGAATATATAGCCGAATATGGAGACCAAGTATAAATTTTCATACCTTAAAGTTTCAATAGCCGAAGTTGAGAACAGAATCCAAATTAAAACTTCTTTAAGCTTCAGTGGTTCCAAGAGAGATGAAATGCTTAGCTTTTTCATGAAATTCTCCAATAGTAACTGTTGCCTACAAAATAGCTTACCCAAATATTGCTCTTTACAGTTTCATGTTCTCCTTGATAATGTCAAACCCTATTACACTTTATTTTATCCCTTGGGCCAGGCCATCTAATGTGAGGCATCAAGGAAAGTGGGCTTGGGTCCACCAGCTACTCCTTTAGACAATTATTCAAGGTCACCACTTATTAATTGTCCTACATAATGTAAACTAGTCCTTAGCCACACAGGTATTCTCCTGTCTTTTACTTTATATGTATATATATAATTAATATCGGGTTATTATATTCTACCGATTTAAACTCTCGTTCGAGGAGAATGCATACTTGACATCTTAAGCAATTGCGGCTGCTAGATCCGCATATCTTCTTTGGGTAACAACCGGATACGTATAACAAGCTAGTAATAATTATAAAGTACAAAATCGATCAAAAGAATCTAATCATGAATCATATGCTTTATATTAGCCATCCTCTAGTATTGGGACTGGATATATGTACTTTCTTACGGCTTCATTACGCTGAAACACATACAAGCATCACGATCACAGTCCTATACAGGGACACCTTCACCGTTCTTACATAAGGCTGTGCTAGAACACAGCCAAATACTCTTACATAATATTCTCCCATACGCGGTGGAAAACATCCATATGCCCCTACATAATACTCTTACGTACGTTGATGTTAGAACACATCTATTCACCCCGACCTAAATTATTCATATGTTGTTACTCTTATGCACTACTGCACTATTTTCCTATCATATCGCTTTATAGAATATTATGATGCATTAATAATTCAGACTGAATTAGGCATGAGATCTCGATGAACTTATCACGATCAGCAAAATTAGGATCATAACTTTCTCAACAAACATGATAGACTAATCACGAAGTCTACAACGGTGTATTTTCACTTTCTTTCAGAGTTAACTCTCTTTATGATAATTTCTCGAGTCTCTAACACTCGTATTTAATATATGAACAGTTCAAAAGCTGAAAAACTACACTTTTGATATCTCATATTAACTCATGTCATCATTAGCTCTCATTCACTTGTTCCAAGCCATATTTGTGATCTTGAAGCTACTAAATTTTATAAACATTGCATCTCTTGGAGTACAAGCCTCCTCATTGGAGTATAAACCTCCTCAAGTCAACCCCCACAATTGTATGCATATTCAACTCTTTAGCTACAGTGCTTCATCGTTATTTTCTATCAAGTAGGTCTCGCCTCTAAAAGTTGATAACTAATCCCTTAATAAGGGCAGGACTCTATAACGATAAAATTCGTTTGCTCAAACAAAGACAATTGTAATGTCACATGTGCTCTATCCTTAGTAGGCATAATATTATCGATCTATTACCCTTTTATTAGACATCACAAGGCCTAAAATATCATATTTTAAGAATAGAAATTCACACTATGACTTTTGTATTTAATCGGCTTTATCTCGATGTCTATAGGACCTTCCTCAATTTTTGCATATGTTTATATCAACTATGAAAATTCTCCCATATGTCATTAAAAAACATAATAACTAGAAGGCAAAGGAAAAATTTGAATACTCAGTCCATCTAGTCCATAACGATTACTAGTGCCTTTTACTATGTAAAAAACATCACCGTATGTTCACACCAACCATAACAAGTCTTAGAATATAGCCTTTCGAATATCTAACTCTTTATCTTATCTTTCACTCATGGTGTATGACAATCTTTATACTCCACGACTTACTCTTACTTTAAAAGCTAATCATACTCATGTACACTTAGTTTGTCACTACCCCAATTTTTCTCCTTAGGATGTCGTGATGACACATAGTCTCTAATACTAGGTAAGTCTAATATTTAATAATAACTTGACATAAATATTTAATAGAAAAACTAAAGAAAGTCTGATAAAATCATATAACCTTCTCAAATATGATCTCAACAACACACTTCCCAAAATCGATGGAACTGAGTCATAAGCTCTATAGAACAAACTAGAATGTCTACTACAACACTGTCTAAATGAGAAATCTATCAGAAAAGAAAGATAAAGGAAGATGACTTTGAGGCCTGTGGATGCCGAGCAGATATACTTTGATGTTGCCAGGAAATCAGCTACAACCAATCACTAATGTCCAGCACAAGCAGACGTATCTAGATGTGCATAAAAATATGTGCAAAAGTGTAGTATAAGCACACCACAACGGTACCCAATAAGTATCAAGCCTAATCTCGATAGAGTAGTGACGAGGCCAGGTTAAGACACCTACTAGGATATAATAAACATAATGAAAATAGAACAACGAGAAGTAATGGAAGGCGGAGAAATAACTAATACAAAACAAGTTAATAACATAGACTAATGCCGGGATTGTAAGCATGGAGATAGTTTAAGGGAAGCAATTAAAGAGAACCACCATAGTCAAATACGGATCCTAACTTATAAGACAAGGAAGAATAAAAGCAACAAGAAGTGTTTTACCAATAACTCTTTACAACATGAGATAAACAACATGAATCACCAACGAGATACCGCCTCTATACAACAAGAATCACAAGCGAGGTACCGCCTCGTATACAACAAGAATCACATCCGAGGTACCACCTCGTATTCGCATTTCTCCAATTCAATCACTATCATTCCTTATACCGCCGCGTGAGCCTTATATTTAAATAGTTTTGAAAATGAATAAGAAACCCTCTACGAAACGACTTTAATACCCGGCCAAACCAAGGAAACTTCGAATCTTAGTTGTTGAAGACGGTCTAAGCCTATTCTAAACTACTTCAATCTTTTTCAGATCTACCTTGATCCCCTTACTCAACACCAGATGACCCAAAAACGCCACTGAATCAAGCCAGAATTCACACGTTGATAATTTTGCATATAACTTCTTCTCTCTCAAGGTCTAACGCACGACCCTTAGGTGCTGCTCATGATCTTCCTAGCTGCAGGAGTACACCAAGATGTTGTGAATAAACACAATGACGAATGAATCAAGATATGGCTAGAATACACTGTTCATCAGGTGCATAAATGTTTCTGGGGTGTTGGTCAGCCCAAATGACATCACAAGGAACTCGAAATGACCATACCAAATCTTAAAGGGAGTCTTCGGGATATCCGGTTCCCGAATCTTCATCTAAAGATACCCCAACCACAAATCAATTTTTGATAACACTCTGGCACCCTGTAGTAGATCAAATAAGTCATCAATGCGCGGCAATGGATACTTGTTCAACTCCACTGGGGCCATGGGATATGGTGGAATAGAAATGGGCTGAGTGCCCGACAACATATCAATATGAAAATCGATGTCTCTATCAAGCGGCTTGCCCAGAGATCTGCTGGAAATACATCTGGAATGTCTCTCACTACCGGAACTGACTCAATGGTAGGAGTATCTGCATTGACATTTCTCACAAAGGCTAGATATGAATCACACACCTTCTCAACCATCCGCTGGGCCTTTAGAAATGACACAACCTTGCTAGAAACATAATCCAATATACCTCTCTACTCTAACCGTGGCAAACCTAGCATAACCAATGTCAGAGTCTTGGCATGGCAATCTAGAATAGCAAGATAGGGAGACAACTAGTCCATGCCCAAGATCACATCAAAGTCTACCGTACTGAGTAACAACATATCATCTTTGGTCTAAAAACCACCCATAACAACTAAACATGACTAATACACACGGTCCACAATAATTGATCTCCCACAAGTGTGGACACATAAAAAGGAGAACTCAAAAAATCACGAGATATATCAAAATATGGTGCAAAGAAAGATGACACTTATGAATAAGTGCATCCCGGATCAAATAAGACTGATGCAACTCTATGAAAAACTGGAACCATACCTGTAATGACAACGTCTGAAGTGACTGCCTCCATACTACCCGGAAAATCATAGAATCTGGCTTAGCCACCCCCTCTAGGCAACCTTTACTTGTCCATCCACCACCCATAGCTAGTTGTGCGGGTGGAGTGGAAACCGAGGCAACGACCATGGCCTGTGAAGTCTACAGACCTGATTGAATCTGTGGGGCCTGAGTAGTCTATGGAGGTGCACCCCTCCTGAGCCTAGGGCAGTCTCTAACCATATGAGGGGTATCACCACACTCAAAGCAAGCTCTCGATAGGCGTGGCTGCTGGGACTGGCTCGGGCCTGGTCGGCTGGACTGACTGTTGAAGGCATCTCGTGCAGGAGGTGCGCTAGAAAGTAGTTGAGCAAAGTGTGCAACCTGAGACCTCGGGATAGCCGGAGTACCATTAGAAGCTGGAAGTGATGAATGAACTGGACGGTTCACATAGCCTCTACCATGATGGGTTGTAACTACAGCGTGGCCACCACTAAATCCTCCTATACCTCGAGGCCTATTGGCCTCCCTGTCCTCTCTCTCACGGCCTCGCATACCCTCCAACCTCCATGCGATCTCTACCACCTGCTGATATGGGGTATCTATCTCCAAATTTCTAGGTGTGCTGAACCTAATACCATATTTGAGCCCCATCGATAAATCGCCAGACTCACTCCCTAACTGTAGAAACCAAAGTAGGTGCATGTTCGGACAAATCACTGAATCTGACAGCATACTCTGACACTGACATAGTACCCTGGTGGAGTTGCTCAAACTCCGCGCGCTATACATCTCGAAGGGTCTAGGGAACAAACTCTCTCATGAACATATATAAAAACTGAGTCCATGTAAATTAAGCTGCATCATCTCCACACCACCACTGATATGCTTCTCCTGACAGTTGGATAGCAGTGGTAGCAACTCCACTTGTCTCCACATTACCCATGGTGCGGAGAATACGGTGACACTTCTCTAGAAAATCATGTGCATCTTCTGAAGCTAAGTTGTTGAAAGTATGAGGATGATACTTCTTGGACCCCTCAAGTCTATGTTGCTCCTCGTCAGATGCCACCACCCTAACCTCAAGTTGAACCGAAACAACAGACTATGCTGGCATAACCTCTGGGACTTGATCGACACAGACCCGCTGCTATGGAGCACGGCCCATGGGAGTCTGAGCTGCTCCCCCAAACTGAGATGTGGCTGGTACTAGTGGAATCAACCCCGCCTAAGCTAGAGTACCAAACATGCTCAAGAACTATTTGAGTGTCTCCTGAAGTGTAGGGGTGGCAATATGCGCCTCGGCTGCCTGTCCCCCAATCGGAGCTAGTGGTGGCTCCTCTGTCGCAGCTCGGGAAGGTGCTCTAGTTGCACCATGTTCCCTCCTCAGCCTATGCCCCTGCCCCGGCCTCTTGCGGCTCTAACAGGGGCACGAGGATCTAATCATCAGATCCAGCAATGCGTGTCCTCACCATCTCTGAGAAAATAGAAAGTCAATGATTTAGATTTCGAAGTTAACCAATTTGTACGATAAGAAATCAAAGAAGTGAAGTTTTCCTAACAGTTCCGTAGCCTCTCAAAGTTAAGTGCAGACGTATCCATACCAATCCGCAAGACTCTACTAAACCTGATTATGAATCGTAACACCTATGAACATAGAGCAGCACCAACTTGTCATGACCCCAATTTCCCTCCTTAGGATGTCGTGATGGAACCTAGTCTCTAAGACTAGGTAAGACTAACATTTAATAATAACTTGATAGAAATAATTAATAGAAAAACTAAAGCAAGACTGATAAACTCATATAACCTTCAGAAATAGGATCTCAACAACACACTTCCCAAAATCGGTGGAACTGAGTGATATGCTCTACAGAATAAACTAGAATGTCTACTATAACACTGTCAGAATGCGAAATACATCAACAAAGAAAGATAAAGAAGGTGACTCTAAGGCTTGCGGATGCCGAGAAGGTATACCTTGAAGTCTTCGGGATATCAGCTACCACCAGTCACTAACGTCCAGCACGAGCAGACGTACCTGGATTTGCACAAAAAGACATGGATAAGTGTAGTATGAGTATACCACAATGATACCCGATAAGTATCTAGCGTATCGTCGGTAAAGTAGTGACGAGACCGGGTTAAAACACCTACTAGGATATAATAAATATAATGAAAACATAATAATGAGAAGTAATGGCATGCAGAGAAATAACTGATACAAAATAAGTTAATAACATAGACTAATGCCGCAATTGTAAGCACGGAGATAACATAAGGGAAGCAAATAAAAAGAACCACCATAGTCAAATGCGGATCCTAACTGATAAGACAAGGAAGAGTAAAAGCAACAAGAAGTGTTTCACCAATAACTCTTTACAATATGAGATAAACAACAAGAATCACCAACGAGGTACCGCCTCTTACACAACAAGAATCACAACCTAGGTACTGCCTCGTATATAACAAGAATCACATCTGAGGTACAGCCTCGTATTCACATTCTCCAATTCAATTACAATCTTTACTTATACCGCCGCGTGAGCCTTACATTTAAATAATTTTGCAAATGGATGAGAAACCCTCTACAAAACGGCGATAATACCTGGCCAAACCAAGGAAACTCCGAATCTCAGTTGCTGAAGACAGTCTGGGCCAACTCTGAACTACTTCAATCTTCTTCAAATCTACCTTGATACACTCACTCAACACCTCATAACCCAAAAACGCCACTGAATCAAGCAAGAATTCATTCTTTGAGAATTTTGCATACAACTTCTTCTCTCTCAAGGTCTGAATCACGATTCTCATGTGTTGATCATGATCTTCCCAGCTGCAGTAGTACACCAAGATGTCGTCAATAAACACAATGACGAATGAATCATGATATGGCTGGAATACACTGTTCATCAGGTGCATAAATGTTGTTGGGGCATTGGTCATCCCAAATGATATCACAAGGAACTCGTAGTGACCATATCGAGTCCTAAAGGCAGTCTTCGGGATATCCGAATCCCAAATCTTTAGTTGATGATACCCCCACCGCAAATCAATCATTGAGAACACGCTGGCACCCTGTAGTTGATCAAATAAGTCATCAATGCACGGCAATGGATACTTGTTCTTCATTGCAACCTTGTTTAACTGCCGATAATCAATACACATGCACATAGAACCATCCTTCTTCTTCACAAACAAGACCCGAGCACCCCAAGGTGACATACTAGGCCGAATAAAACCCTTGTCAAGGAACTCTTGCAACTGCACTTTTAACTCCTTCAACTCTGTTGGGGCCAAAGCATATGGTGGAATAGCAATGGGCTGAGTGCCCGGCAACAAGTCAATACCAAAATCGATGTCTCTATCGGGTGGCATGCCCGAGAGATCTGCTGGAAATACATCTGGGAAGTCTCTTACTACCGGACTTGACTCAACGGTAGGAGTATTAGCACTGACATCTCTCACAAAGGCTAGATATGCATCACACCCCTTCTCAACCATCTGCTGAGCCTTTAGAAATGACACAAAGCTGCCAGGAACATAATCCAATGCACACCTCCACTCTAACCATGGCAAACCTGGCATAGCCAATGTCAGTGTCTTGGAGTCATAATCTAGAACAGTATGATAGGGCAGCAACCAGTCTATGCCCAAGATCACATCAAAATTTACCATACTGAGTAACAATATATCAACTCTTGTCTCAAAACCACCAATAACAACTAAACACGACTAATACACGCAGTCTATAACAATAGAATCTCCCATAGGCGTGGATACATAAACAAGAGAACTCAAAGAATCACGAAATCTATCAAAATATGGAGCAAAGTAAGATGAAACATATGAATAAGTGGATCTAAGATCAAATAAGAATGATGCATCTCTATGGCAAACTGGAACCATACCTGTAATGACAGCGTCTGACATGACTGCCTTCCTCCTACCCGAAAAAGCATAGAATCTGGCCTGGCCTCCCCGTCTAGTTGACCTTTACCCGCCCGTCCACTGCCTCTAGCTGTGCGGGTGGCGCGGAAACTGGGGCAACAAGCATAGCCTGTGAAGTCTACCGACCTGACTGAATCTGTGGGGCATAAGTAGTCCGTGGAGGTGCACCCCTCCCGAGTCTGGGGCAGTCTCTAACCATATGACGGGTATCATCACACTCAAATCAAGCTCTCGGTAGGCATGGCTGTTGGGACTGGCTCGTGCCTGGCCGGCTGGGCTGAGCGCTGAAGGCATGTAAGGATAGACTAACATAAGTAGGAGTAGATTGATTATGAGAATTTCGAACATGATATGACAAATCAATTAAAGAATGGAAAGAGTCTAAGTAGCCTAAACCAGTCAAATACTACATATAACCCGTGTACCCACTCGTCACCTTGCGTACACGGCTTTCACATAGCACAAATTACACAATCAATCCCAAATCTTAAGAGGTATTTTCCCCACACAAAGTTAGGCAATATACTTACCTCAACTAGGCCAACTCAACACTTGGAAATAGCTTTTCCCTAACAATTCGCCTCCACATGGCTAAAATCTAACCAAAATTAACTTAATATCATCAAACAATTCAAGGGAAAATAATTACAATAGATAAAGCTATGATCTTTACACATTTCCTAAAAAGTCAACAAAAGTCAACCCAGGGCTTGCCGGGTAAAAACCCGGGCCCAAGGGTAGATTCCGACTACTCATACCCCCACGAGTTCATATATGTGATTAGTTTCAAAATCCGAGTCCAAATCAAGTCACAAAACTCAAATTCTTATTTTTCAAAAGTTTGACAAAGTTTCACTTTGATTCACATGATTTTGAGGTTAAGATTTAAGATATATTGATGAAATCGAAGCCTCATGCCTACTGACTTCACAATTGCGAAGGGGTCAGTCGCAATTGCAACATCAGAGCCCCCATTGTCGCCATGGAAATTGTGAGGCTGGTGCTGGCAATTGCTATAACAGAGCACCAACAATACCAGCAATTTATTTTCAGTTCAATTCATTCCGAAACATGTATGAAACTCATCTGAGCCCTTAGGGCTCCAAACCAAACATCCACAAAAGTCAAAATAATTAAATACAAATTCAAAGTAAATTTCAAGAATCTCTATAATTGTAACTTAACGTCTGAATCCTATCAAATAAACTCCAAACGATACCAAATTTTGCAGACAATTTCTAAATAATATAACTGACCTATTCCAAGTCCCAAAATCAAATTCTAAACTCTATAACTAAAAGTCAACCAACGGTCAAACTTTTCAACTTCAAATTGCCGAATTTCGGCAAAACAACACAAATCAACCTACGAACTTCGGAATTCAATCCCAAGCATACTCCCAAGTCTAAAATCATGATACGAAGCTATAAGATCCATCAACCTATGAAGCTATCACAAAAGTCAATGTTTGGTCAATATTTCTAACTTAAGCTTCTAAGTCAAGAATCAAAGGGTCCAAATCAACCCGAAATTTTTTTGGAACAAAACTAATCAACCCCTAAGTCATAAAAATATAAGCATACATGTGTGAAGCATCAAAAGGAAAAACGGGGCTCAATTACACAAAACTACCGGTCGGGTCATTACAAAGTTTCATACTCAACCTATTATTGTATTGGCAAATTAAACCTTATATTAAAGTCTTATTTTCTCTCACAAGCTGAAATTTACCCAGAGACACTCACTTTGAATAGATTGTGTATCATGTAGTGCCACTATTAGGCTTATACTCAGTGTACTTAAATTATGTAATATTGCGCCACAGTCACACTTATAACATCACCATTACTATATTATTAATATTATCAAATCACTTCATTAGGCATTAAGCTGAGAATTGTATAAGCATTTTCCTCCAAATATCTTTCACTACCAATCCCAAGAGCCCAGACATGGCTAAACTCTTCTTAGTTTCCCCTTGACTCTTCTCTCTCCTGCTCAGACTAATAATGGAGAGATGTATCTACAACCTCGAATTTTGAATAAGTCGCTAGTTCTATCCTTAGACCACTTTACCGATCAAATTTGACTAACTCCAAAACTTCTTTAAAAAATTATTGAAGAGGTTCCTTTGAAAATACAATAATCCCAAGATATACAACATGTCCAACCTTAACTACAACAGATGCACACAACATTACATGCACTCAAGGTGTCACGACCCAATTCCCACAATACGTCATGATGGCGTTAAACGTCGCCATTATGCAAGCCAATAATGAACTATCAACTTAATTATTCATTTTATTATTTTTAAAATCATGAATTTTATTAGATAAAGAAATTAATGCATTAAAAGTCATGGATACATACAATTTCTATAAACTATAAAATAAAAGTGTGTAAATGTTAAGCAAAACCACAAACAAATTCTAGAACATCCCGGAAACTTAAAAGTCACGGGTACACTGATTTCTAATCAAATATTACGCACTATTCTGCAGAGGCGAGTGGCCCGATACCATAAGAGTGTATCATAGAGTTGTTGAGGCTAATGGCTCGATGCCATAAGAGTCTATCATAGAGCTGTTGAGGCGAACAACCTGATACCATAAGAGTGTATCATAGAGCTGTTGAGGGGAACGACCCGATCTCCTAAGAGTGTGTTACAATAACCTGCCGAGGCGAACGACACTATCTTATAAGAATGTGTTACCATATTCGATCGAGGCGAACGACCCGATCGCATAAGAGTGTGTTACACGTTGTTGCCTAGGCAAACTCCCCGATCCCATAATAGTGTGTTACATGATACTGCCGAGGCAAATGCCCCGATTCCATAAGAGTGTTATATGATACTGCCGAGGCGAATGGCCCGATCTCATGAGAGTACTGCTGAGGCGTTCAGCCCGATCCCATTAGAATATGAATATTTTACGGGTCCTTGACCCCACTCACAAATATACGTGTGAGTTATGAAATTCAAGAAAATTTTTCGATGAATACGCACAACGCGGGAAAAATCTGTAAGGGAAGTGCTATTTCTACGGCCAATCAAGTAGCTCATCAATTATCTAAAATAACGTGTATATTACTCTACGTGACTCTAGTCGCAGGTCATAATACAAATTAAAGCATTAAAACATGCAAGAATAACTCAAATAATACAATTAAAGCATGGCGTGAGTCTAAGTCTACCCGGACATAATCAGGATTCTAGAAAACATACGGACACTCGTCACCTCATACGTGCATAGCTCCCATAACATGTAGCTCATAATAGATATAACATATATGGGGTAATTTCCCCCTCACAAGGTTATACAGGAGACTTACATCGCTCCGAAGTTCCATAATCGGCTCCAACGCCTCTCTAACATCTCAAACCGATGCCCATTGATCCGAAACAAGTCAAACAATGTGCAAACCAATAAAAATACACTCCAATACTCCAAATTTAACAATTTATAACAATTTGCAACTCCGCTCAAAAAGTCAACAAAGTCAACCCTCGAGCCCACGTTCCTGGATTCCAAAAATTTTCAAAGATAATTACTACCCATAACACCACGAACTCAAATGTATAAACTATTCCTAATTCCATGTCAAATTTTGTGGTCAAAACCCTAAAATACCAATTCTAGGTTTTTTTTCAAAAATCTCACAGTTTCTACCAATTTTCATGTTTAAATCCTTATAGAATCCATTTAATTAACTTACAATATATGTGAATTACTTACCTTGACATAGATGATGACAATCTCCTCTTGAGGAGCTCCAAAAATCGCTTAAACCATGTGAGAAGTTGAAGAAATGAGCCAAAACCCGATATATATTGATCTTTGCTCCTGCGATTCCATTTTCGCATTCGCTAAGGCCTTCCTGTCCAATCTTCGCCTTCATGACAAGGCCATCACATTTTCGATGAACAATGTTTTTCCATGCTCAGATCCCTCCTTCACGCTCGCGGTTACCCTTCCGCATTCGCGAAGGGAAAACCTGTCAGCCCCCCGCATCTCTGCGCGTTCACTACCCCTCAATCGTGTTCGCGTAAGGTAGAGTCCACTGACCCCCAATCCTTCTTTGCATTCACTGTTCATCCCCCGCATTCGCGTAGAACAAAGATGAAGTTGCAAAATTTCTTCTTCTCGATCGCATAAGTCCACTCGAGATCGCGAAACACGGCACCAACACCAGTAATCAGCAACATCAAAATACCTAAACTTGGTCCGAAACTATCCCAAATCACATCCGAGGCCCCCAGAAGCCTATCCAATCATACCGACCAGTACCAATACCTTATCCAAACTTGTACAAAGGCTAGAAATTCCACAAATAACATCAAAATCCTGAATCAATGATCAAAATCCTTCATTTAACTTTCAAACATTCAAACTTTGCCAAACGCATCCGAACCACACTTAAACATTCCGGAACAACACCAAACTTTACGTACAAGTCAAAAATCACAATACAAACCTATTCCCAGGATCAAAATCCCTAACGGACTTCGATAACACCAAAGTCTACTTCAAATCAAACTTAGGAAATTCTAAAATCTTCAAAATACCAACTTTCCACAATAAGTGTCGAAACGCTCCTGGACCATCCGATACTCAACCCGAACATACGCCCAAGTCCAAAATTATCATACAAACCTATTGGAACCTTCAAATCCCGATTCCGAAGTCATTTACTCAAAAGTCAAAGCTTTGTCAACTCTTTCAATTTAAAGCTTCGAAATTGAGAATTTCTTTTCCAAATCAACTCTGAACTCCTCGAAAAATGAAACCAACCACATGTGCAAGTCACGATTCATGAAGTGAAGCTATCAAGGACTCAACCCGCTGATCCACTAGACCTCAAAATGATTTGTTGGGTCGTTACATTCTCCCCCACTTAAATATACTTTCATCCTCGAACGTGCCACGAACCGTTTCAAAGTCTCCCAAAATCACTGCTTATACCTCGTTGATGAAAATGAAGAATCTATATTAAAATTTATTAATTTTAGCCAAGATCATGTGTTAGACCTCAAGTCCAAACATATGGACTTAATTTCAAGAAGCGCAAGATGTTCAAGAAGCACAAGATTGATTTCAAAAAACCAATATTCTTTCCTTCTTTAAATAGGATTTATTTTATTCCTTTTAAAATAAGTATTTTCCTTTTAGTAGGATTCTAGTTTATTTTTCCTTGTAGAATAGGGATTTTACTTTCCTTGTATTTAGTAATTTTATTTCCTTATTAGAATAGGAATTGTAGTAAACAAAGAAGAGACCCTAGGCCTATATAAAGGGTTCTCATGCCTTATAAAAGTGGAATTCACATTTTTGAGGTTTGTCCTAATTTGCAATAGATTATTTTTCTCTATTTTGTCTTCTTTATCCTTATTTTTGTTTCCAAGCAAGGTGGTGATAGTCTTTATCTTGTTTTCAGTTGTGTGTGGTGTTTCTTTATCACGTTAATTGATTCCAGTGGTGACTTTAGGAACTTTTCATTCAAAAACACGTTTCTTGGTCTAAATTTGTTCTTTTGATATTTTGTAATCAGAACTTTCCTTGAATCGGTACAACATCAATATTTACTTGTTTTGAATGAGTAAATAGTCTTTATTATAGTTTAGATTGTCATATTTCACCTCATTTTTATTCATTATATTCCAAGTCCTAAAACTTGAGATACATTGTTTCTTAAAACCGGACCACAAACTACGTTTTCGTTCAAGATCTTGATACTGGTCGGTTTGTTCTTCGTTAACTTAAAGAATCAAATTAATTTAGTATCATAGCTATAATCTACAAGTCCCAGGTTGATGAATTCATCACATCAATTTGATATCAGAGCTATGACCCACAGGTCCAAAGGTTGAGAAATCATCATGTCTAATATTCAACCAAGAGGAAGATTCTTTGTTCAAGAAGATGAAGAGATGAGACAGCATGAATCTCTTTTCCACACTAGATGTGCCTCCAATGGAAAATTTTGTTCATTGATCATTGATCGTGGGAATCATATAAATATTATTTTTGAAGAGATGGTTATTAAACTTAGTTTGTCAACTAAACTTCATCCATATCCTTACATCATCGAAGTTGAAGGTGATGATGGTTTAGAGGTAACTCCTCAATGCCTAGTCTCTTTTTCTATTGGCAAGATCTATAAAGACCAGAGTTGGTGTGATGTAGTGAAGATGAATTCTTGTCACTTATTACTTGGAAGACCATGGGTGTATGATAGGCGTGCTAAATATGATGAAGACCTTAACACCTATTCCTTTACAGAGGATGAATGTAAGATTTTTTCAGTACCATTGAATCTCGAAGAAATTGCTAAACATCTGAAGCTCAAGAATCATTCTTTTGTGACCAAATTACAAACATTTGGTCCAATCAATAGAGAAAAGTCTTTGAATTTTGGTATTACTATGGAAGAGCACAAGGAGGAGGAGCTTGCACTAGCTCCACAAATTGAGGATTTACCTCCGAAGTTACATGATGATCCGTTGGAGCATCCCATATGTGAGCTTAACTTTTCACCTAATAGAGATGTTCAACATAATATTCATTTTATTATTGATTATATCCTTCCAAACGAGGCAACATATTGCATTAATCCAGAAGTCCATGAAATTTTGCAAATACGAGAGGAAGGGTTGCTTAAAATGGAGTCCATAATGGAGGGTTTGAGTTCATATTTTATTCCAGATTTATTCTTGCCCCCAAAGGATGAATATTTTCAAGAATATGTTGGAATAGGAAATCTCAACACAAACTCCATCTATCGTTATGATCTAGTTAGATATGAGAACATTGTTGCTGATGAATTCTCAAGAAGATATACTTCGATCTCTAATCTTGATCCAAAGGTAATTGAATTTGATTCTTTTAAAGGTTTTTATAGTACTAAATTGACTTTTTTGGGAATATCCCATAAGCACCTCATTGACATAGAGAAGTTCAATATTCCTGAAGATAAAAAGAAAATAACTTATGATTATGGATTAGTATTTGAAAATCTATTTAGGAGGATTTATTGCAGAAATATTGGTACAAAGTTGCTATTGAGAAAATGGGATTTAGTTCGGCCACATGCTAAGCTTTGTTACAATACGATGAAGCTCTTTGACAAGTTAGAAAAATACAACTTAGAGCCTGGTGAATATGAGTACAAACAAATAATGGAAATTGTCGATCTTGTTCCATTTGCGGAGCCTTTAGACTCGAGGACGAGTCTTTCTCAACCAGGGAGAATGATGAAAATGAAGAATCTATATTAAATTTTATTTATTTTGGTTAAGATCATGTTTTAGAGCTCAAGTCCAAACATATGGACTTCGTTTCTAGAAGCGCAAGAAGTCCAAGAAGCTTAAGATTGATTTCAAAAAGCCAAGATTCTTTCCTTCTTAAAATAGAATTTATTTTATTCCTTTTAGAATAAGGATTTTCCTTTTAGTAGGATTCTAGTTTCTTTTCTTTGTAGAATAATGATTTTACTTTCCTTGTCTTTAGTAACTATATTTCCTTATTAGAATAGGAATTGTGGTCATCAAAGAAGAGACCCTAGGCCTATATAAAAGGTTATCATGCCTTATAGAAGGGGAATTCATGTAACGACCCGACTGGTCGTTTTGAGCATTTGCACTTCGTTAGGTTATTTGAGGGCATGAGCAGCTCCGTATGATGTATTACGACTTGTCTATATCGGTAGTTTTAATTTTTTAGGTAATTCAGAATTGATTTGGAAGAATGAATTTTATGATCGAAGCTTTAAAGTTGGAAGAGTTTACTAAGTTTGACTTTTTAGTGTTTGACCTCAGATTGGAGATTTGATGATTCTGTTAGGTCCGCATGGTAATTTTGGACTCGGGCGTATGCCAGATTTGCGTTTGGATAATTCTAGAAGGTTTCGGCGTTAATTGGCGAAAGATGGAAATTTGAAGGTTTGGGAAGTTCATAAGTTTAACCGAGAGTTGAATTTGAGGATATCAGATTCGGATTGTGATTCCGAGAATTGGAATAGCTTGGTTATGTCATTTGGGACTTGTGTTCAAAATTTGAGTTCATTCCGAGTTGATTTGATATGTTTCGGCGCACGGTTTTGGAAGTCGAAAGTTCGAAAGTTCATTAAATTTGATTTAAGGTGCGATTCGTCATTTCGATGTTGTTATTCATGATTTGAGGCTTCGAGTAAGTCCGTGTTATGTTATGAGACTTGTTGGTATATTCGGAGGGGGTCCCGAGGGGCTTGGATGAGTTTCAGATAGGCTTGGGTTGTGTTGCGCTCGTTTTTTCTTAATGTTTTGACGTCGTTTCTTCATGTAAATGGTACCATATTAAGAAAATGAGCTCCAATTTTTATTTTGATTAAAGCACTCGATCCGTATCGTAATTGCGGAGCCATAGAAAAAAGAATCGTCGAATTTGGACATCGTATGAGGAGTTTATGGTCATTTTACTAAGAATTGGGTTGCCAGATTTTTTCAGATTAATTACGCAATTGCCACTGCATTCGTATTTAAAAATCTGCGCTATTGTAAAATATTGAAACCAATATATCTTCTTCATTATAAGGTCCAATGTGATTCAAAAACCTAACTTCACTGAAATTTCACAAGGAAAGCATTGGAGGCATCGAAAGTGAGTTTCAGGATCATTTGGCACACGAAACGAGGCAGAACAACTGGGCAAAAATATTTAATATTGAGGGTTTGTTCATTTGCTCATATTTTGAATTGGGGAGCTCATATTTGGGCAATGTTTGAGGCGATTTTCACCATATGGATTGGGGTAAGTGTTCTCTACTCGGTTTTGGTTATCTTTCGTCAATCTATCTTCGTTTTTGGTAATTGGATTGTGAATTTTAAAGAGAAAATTGAGGGTTTTTGTCTAAAGTTTCATAGAGTAAATTTTTGAGTTTTGAACATCGATTCAGAGTCGGATTTGTGTGAAACTAGTGTGGTTGGACTCGTAATTGAATGAGTTGTTGGATTTTGTAAGTTTCGTCAGATTCTGAAGCGCGTGCCCGTGTTTGACTTTTTGGTTATCTTTGGGGGTTTGATTAAAGATTCGACCTTTATCATTTGGAATTGTTTTCTTAGGCATTATTTGATATTCTTGAGTTGCTTTTGGCTCGTTTCGAAACATTCGGAGGTCGGCACGCGTGGAATGACATTTTTGGAGCATCGTTTGGCTTGCTCGATATTGGATTTGGCTTGTTCGAGCTAAGTAATACTTCTAAACTTGGTGCTGAGGGTATGCCCTGAATATACGTGTTATGTGTTTGGTGTTGAGTTGATGCACATGTTAGGTGACGAGCGTATGGGCGTGCACTGTGTGAATTGTGACTCTGTTATTTCTGTGGTACTGTGTAGTTATCTGATCTTATCTGTAACCATGAAATCTCTATGTACTAGAGCCATTGACATGTGATCCATGTTAGAAACCATGTCTAGGCTACATGCTTACTCTGTTGGGACCCACTGAGGTCATTTCTGTTGTTGAGTTATTTGCTTACATTGCAATTACATACTCAGTCGTATGCATTCATATGCATACCATAACTCAGTCTCTGTTACCATTTATTGATACATCACATCATTATTTTTGGGCTGATTTTCATGACATTGTGAGCACAAGAGACTGGAGAGATTGATGACTGAGCGAGGACGAGGGCTTGATTGTGAGGATATTTATCGGATCGAGTTGCACGTCGCAGCAAGTATTATTGATTTATGATGGGAGCGGGCTGCACGCCATAGCAGATATTATTGATTTATGCCATGATTGGCTTATTATAGCGCTTGGGCTGAAGGAGCCCCTCCGGAGTATGTACACATCCCCAGTGAGCGCAGGTACCTACTAAGTGTCAGTGCTGAGTGACTGGGAGGATTGAGTGAATGTGAGGACCGAGTGATTGGGAGGACTGACTGCATTGATTCACCGAGAGTATGCGTATGGTTTCATCACTGCACTGTATTACAGTTGGCATGCATACATTTATATGTAGGCATAAAGATGTACTTTCCTCATGCCATTTGATAATGAAACGTTTTACCTGTTGTTGGATGTTTTGGGAAAAATCATAGTTTTCAAACTTACTCATATTTTTGGTGTTTTCGGTGAAAGATTTGGGATTTTCTGTTATACTTGAAAAGCATGCCTATTTTCAGTAACGGTGAACGAGAACTTCTGCACCTCGTGTGCAGATGTTGGATGCTGATGTTGCTGTGTATGGCGGGAGATGGATTTGAAGATGTACATGCATTCCTGTTACAACTGCTTCTTGTCCTTGGTAGCTTTAGAATTTTTATCAGTTCATGTATTTTTCAAATAGATGATGTATTTATTTCATACCAGCTTTGTAAACTCTAAATCTTAGAAGCTCATGATTTGTACTACCAGTCATTGGGAAATTCTTGTATAAAAGAAATTATTTTATTATTTCTTTTCTTGATAAATCTCATTAAATTTGGATAGTTGTTAATTGGCTTACCTAGCGGGTTGGGTTAGGTGCCATCACGACTAGTTGAATTTTGGGTCGTGATAAGTTGGTATCAGAGCTCTAGGTTCATAGATTATACGAGTCATGAGCAAGTGTCTAGTAGAGTCTTACGGATCGGTATGATGATGTCCATACCTATCTTCGAGGGGCTACAAGTCATTTAGGATAAACTTCCCATGTTTCTTTTCCTTATCGTGCAGCATTGATTCAGCTTGAAGCATAACTCTTTAAATTCCTTCCATGCATTCGTATGCGCATGTGAGCGCTCAATATCAGTTGTGCATCGATGGATTATGATTCCATGGATGATGTGCGAGATGTGATTTTTGTGTGCTGATGATGGGCCAGTCTGGAGGACTTGAAGCCGGGTTTTGACAGTAGCTTGAGCATGGGAATTTCAGTTGTGTGAGCACGTGATCTTGGGCTTATAAGTCCGGTAGTGTCCCTATTAGTGGAATTTATGGCTCGACGAGTGATTCGTTGGCTATATGATGAGTATGATGTGACTATGGGATGTGTTCGGATGGCTCGAATGTGTTAAGAAGACTTTGCTTGAGATGTAAAATGACTATTGGGTGCTTGATTTCTATCTTGATGTGATATACAGTCTCTAGTTATGAGTGTACTGAAGGATCTTTCATGTTGTTTAATTGTGGAATGAATTAGATTCTCATGTATTGTTGATGAGTTCAGAATCAGGAAGATTAAGTGATTGCATAGTAGTTGTGAATGTAAAAGGGTATAGAGAGATGTCAATTTGAGGCTAAGCAGGTGGGTTATCTCCTGCGGGGGTGGTCTACGGAGGTGTGATCCTTATGATGTTGTGTGAAGGCTTTCTTTTCTACCATTAAGTATAGGTGTTGTGATTTAAGTTTGCATTGGTTACGAAAGTTGACCTAACTGTCACAAAGATGAATGCGACCTTAGTAGGTGATTTGAGGTATTATGTGGTTTGTGTTACATGAGTTTATGAAGGATTTAGTTTACTGTCACTATGGTATTATGGCGGTAATGGGGTGTGGTTATTGTAAGTTATCAGATGTTTTATTACATGGCTTTGAGCCAAGTGGGGGAGTCTACCATTGACGAGTTGATTATACGGTTATGTGTTGTATTGGTTTCGGTTTGAGGCATACTTGTGGATGGTTTATGGCTTGCAGATGTTGGTTTTGAGGATGACTTAAGCACGGAAATTTCTGGATGCATGATGTATTACATTTTATGGGTATATGGGAATCATGGAATGATTTGTGTTTGTTATTCGTGATGGATGTAGTGTTCATGGAGTAGGGAACTCGGTTGCGTTAAGGCGGGGTTACTTCTTTGGGTGTTGTTGTGCTAATGGGGCACAGGTCGTTCGGCCCGCTTGGGTGGGGCAATTGCGATTTAAGCAGAGTGGATGAATCTCGAGAGGGTTCTAATGTGTTCAAGATTTATATGTGGCAATTGAGAATTTTTCGAATTTGTATATGGCTAGAATCTGAGATTTACATTATATGGTGTCGAGACTCGCGATATTTCTATATCATTATGGATTCTACATTTCAGTATCAGGAAAAGACTTTAGATTCACAAAAGACCTCTTCAGAGTGGGTGTCTCGGTTGTGGTACTTTTGGGGTGCTTAAGAGGGAATACGACGATTTATGTGACTTAGGGCGGTGTGGTTTTTTTCTAGGATCTCGTGGGGTGAGTTTTGGTTGAGGATCATGGTATTATGGTGAGGAGAAGTATCAACTTGAATGTAATTCAGAAGAAACTTGGAGAAATTGGACAGCTTGAAAGTAGGTTGGATCAACACAGTAATGAATATGATTGGTTCTTTGGGTACTTATGATATGGTGAGTCTCTATAGGTGTTTTGTGGCAATACTCTTAGGTTTAGTGACCTGCATGGCTTGGTTGAGTTAGATAGATTCAGTTCCGATGACTTGGTTATATGCAAATGGGTTTCGAAGAGTTCTCGATGATTTCTACCACAGTTGGAGATGGATATTTACTACCGGCGTGAGGAGCATGTTGCGTATTGTGATTTTCTCTTGGATGGGATCAAATGGAAGGTTTATGATTGATGGGGTATGTATTCTGCTGGTGACTCAGAGTTGATTATGAGATTCTCGTGCTTTTCATATGATGGAATGATAGATGTGGTGTGTCATGTGTGATTGAGGTTTGCATGTGCAAGGTCATGGTTCAGTTTTGAAGGGAAGATCATAAATTCTTAGATAGCATGGACATTTTTTGATGTTTAGATGAATGCTATAGCTACTTAGTATTTCCCGAGAAGGGTACGCATCTCATAAGGCGCACAGAGTTTTGACTTACAGATGCTTCATTGGTATTGCGGTACTTGCCTGGTTGATCGACTGCTGACATTCAAATTTTGCTATATGGCACGGAAGAATTATCATAGTATTCCTCGTGGGATGATCGTGTATGGGAGATGTGTTAGACATTCGGGCAGTGGAGTTGGGATCAGATATGGTGGTTTGTGTGTTCTATGGATTTGGAGATCGGGAGTTCACAGAAGTAGAGTGTTTCATGGTTGTGGACTATGGAGATGTGTCCAAAGCTAGCCAGATGATAGTATGTGTTATGGTTTAGTCATTGTGGACTTTTGGAGGGTTATTTATCTATTTGTGGATGACCGGAGTTAATTTGGGGGCCCATTAGTAGGCCCAATAAGGATGTATATTCTACACAGGGTCGAATTTGTTGACTCAGAACTGTTTGTGTTGAGGGGTGCGGCATTCAGTTAGATTTTAACTTGTTAGTGTTTGGATATGTTCTATGAGTTACTCTTATATGCTATGAGGGGTTGTGATTTATTAGTTTTGTGCACACATGATGCGGTTCTATTTGGGACTTAAAGCGGAATTCGAGCGAGATGTTGATTAGGGTGTGGAATGGTTGATTGCACCTTGGTTATGGTCTTTTCGAGCTATGGTATATTGGGTTAATTGCTTCACCATGGTTATGGTCATGCACTTGTGTACTTAGTGTCGAATTGCTTATGGTTGTTGATTTTAAGCATTAGGGCTCTAGGTATTTCATATGGATCGGTGTTTGGATGGGTCATATACTGCAGCTGGGTTATGGTGGGATATGATCCCTTGTCATAGATTCGTGTGTTTTGGTTCTACTATGTGTGATGGGTTCTTAGCATTGCGTTGTGGTGGTAATTGTTGAGCTTGCAGAACGGTTCTCTCATTTGAGTTATTTGTCATTTTTGAGTGCATTTGAATTGTTGCGTATTGGTGCACTGATTGCATAGTTTGTGGCTCTAGGTAGTATTTGTGTGGCATGTCAGTAGAGTAGCTTGTATTTGATGAGATGAAATCATTGGGCATGAAATGGTTTCTATTGGATTTGATTACAGTATGTATGGAGGAATAATATCGGAAGTCAGCTTAGGATTTGTCTTAGTTCTGATTGGACGAGAGAGGGCTCCATGACTTGTTGATTTGATAAGTGATTAAGAGTTTCTGCGTATTTCTTTCATCATCGACAGTGTACGAAGGTTTTAGAACAAGGTTTTGTTTGATATGAGATTGATTACCAGTATTGGGTGTGTTTTGAGCAGCTACTATGGTCAAAAGTTATTGCTGTAAGCATCTGAGTTATGTGGGACATCATGTGATTACATCTTGGGTTATGGTTATGGCTCGATACAACTTGTTCACACTTATATAGAGTGTAGGTGCGAGATTCGGGTATTGTAAGGAATTGTGGATGTGAAAATTGGATTCTAAGGTTTACGGTCTAAGGTTGGCGTAATGATCTTTAGTTATGTTGTGTTGTCGGGCTTATATGGATTAGGGTGACATGGAATCACCCCGGGGTATGTGCATGGTAAGGTTACATGGCGGTTTGATGGCCTTGGAACGACTCTTGGCACGTTCGAGGACGAACGTATGTTTAAGTGAGGGAGAATGTAACTACCCGACCGGTCGTTTTGAGCATTTGCACTTCGCTAGGTTGCTTGAGGGCATGAGTATCTCCTTATGATGTATTACGACTTGTATATATCGGCGGTTTTGGTTTTTCAGAAATTCGGAATTGATTTGGAAGAATGAATTTCATGATTAAAGCTTTAAAGTTGGAAAAGTTGACAAAGTTTGACTTTTTTAGTGTTTGACCTCGGATTGGAGATTTGACGGTTCCATTAGGTCCGGATGGTAGTTTTAGACTCGGACGTATGCCCGGATTTGCATTTGAATATTTCTAGAAGGTTTCGGCGCTAATTGGTAAAAGTTGGAAATTTGAAGGTTTGGAAAGTTAATAAGTTTGACCGAGAGTTGACTTTCAGGATATCGGATTCGGATTATGATTCAGGGAATTGGAATAGCTTGGTTATGTCATTTGGGACTTGTGTGCAAAATTTGAGTTCATTCCGACTTAATTTGATATGTTTCGGCGCGAGTTTTTTGAAGTCGAAAGTTCGAAAGTTCATTAAATTTGATTTGAGGCGCGATTCATCGTTTCGATGTTGTTATGCGTAATTTGAGGCCTCGAGTAGGTCCGTGTTATGTTATGAGACTTGTTGGTATGTTCGAACGGGGTCCCGAGGGGCTCGGGTAAGTTTCAGATAGGTTTGGGTTGTGTTAGGCTCGTTTGTTTTTGTTTCGACGTCGTTTCTTCAAGCATAAATGATACCACATTAAGCAAATGTACTCCAATTTCTATTTTGATTAATGCATTAGATCCGTATCGTAATTGCGGAGCCATAGCAAAAAGAATTGTTGAATTTGGACAGCGTATGAGGAGTTTATGGTCATTTTACTATGAATTGGTTCGCCAGATATTTCAGATTAATTACGTAATTGCCACTGACTTCGTATTTAAAAATCTGCACTATTTTAAAATATTGAAACCAACATATCATTTTCATTATAATGTTAAATGGAGTGATTCAAAAACCTAACTTCACTGAAATTTCACAAGGAAATCATTGGAGGCATCAAAGCGAGTTTCGGGATCATTTGGCACACGAAACGAGGCAGAACAGTTGGGCAAAAATATTTAATATCGAGGGTTTGTTTATTTGGTTATATTTTGAGTTGGGGAGCTCGGATTTGGGCAATTGTTGAGGCGATTTTCACCATATGGATTGGGGTAAGTGTTCTCTACTAAGTTTTGGTTATATTTCGTGAATCTATCGTCGTTTTGGTTAATTGGAATGTGAATTTTAAAGAGAAAATTGGGGGGTTTTGTCCAAAGCTTTATAGAGTGAATTTTTGAGTTTTGAACATCGATTCGGAGTCAGATTTGAGTGAAACTAGTATGGTTGGACTCGTAATTAAATGAGTTATCAGATTTTGTAAGCTTCGTCGGATTACGAGGTGCGCGCCCGAGTTTGACTTTTTGGTTGACTTTGGGGTTTTGATTAAATATTCTATCTTTATCATTTGGAATTGTTTCCTTAGGCATTATATGTTATTCTTGAGTTGCTTTTGTCTAGTTTCGAACTGTTCGGAGGTCGGTATGCGCGGAATGGCATTTTTGAAGCATCGTTTGGCTTGTTCGGTATTGGATTTGGCTTGTTCGAGGTAAGTAATACTTCTAAACTTGGTGCTGAGGGTATGCCCTGAATATATGTGTTATGTGTTTGGTGTTGAGGTGACGCACATGCGAGGTGACGGGCGTGTGGGCGTGCACCATGTGAATTGTGAGTCCGTTATTCCTAGAGCCATTGAGCTGTGATCCATGTTAGAAACCATGTCTAGGCTACATGCTTATTCTGTTGGAACCCACTGAGGTCATTTTTGTTGTTGAGTTATTTGCTTACATTGCAATTACATACTCAGTCGTACGCATTCATATACATATTATATCTCAGTCTCTGTTACCATTTATTGATACATCACATCATTATTTTTAGGCTGATATTCATGAAATTGTGAGCCCGAGAGATTGGACAGATTGATGACTAAGCGAGGCTGAGGGTCTGATTGTGAGGATATTTATGGGATCGGGCTGCACGCCGCAGCAAGTATTATTGATTTATGATGGGAGCGGGCTGCACGCCCCAACAGATGTTATTGATTTATGCCATGCCGAGTGCGAGTATGTACACACCCCCAGTGAGCGCAAGTACCTACTGAGTGCTAGTCCCGAGTGCGAGTGCCGAGTGACTGGGAGGATTGAGTGACTGTGAGAACTGAGTGACTGTAAGGATATGAGTGATTGGGAGGACTGAGTGCATTGATTCACCGAGAGTATGCATATGGTTTCATCACCGCATTGTATTACAGTTGGCATGCATACATTGGCATGTAGGCAAAGAGATGTACTTTCCTCATGCCTTTTGATAATGAAACATCTTACTTGCTGTTGGAAGCTTTGGGAAAAATCATAGTTTTCAAACTTACTCATATTTTTGGTGTTTTCGGTGAAGGAATTGGGAGTTACTGTTATACTTGAAAAACAAGCCTATTTTCAGTAACGGTGAACGAGATGAGCATCATATCTCCGAGTTATTTCTTGTACCATCTTATTTGTATTGTTATGAACTACCTCTGGTTATTGGAGTTAGACTCTGACCCTTGTCCCAACTCATCACTACTTTCAACCTAATATTAGATTTGTTATTTATTGAGTACATGGGGTCGGTTGTACTCATACTACACTTCTGCACCTTGCGTGCAGATGTTTGATGCTGATGTTGCTGTGTATGGTGGGAGATGGATTTGAAGATGTACCTGTGTTTTGGTTACAACTGCCTCTTGTCCTTGGTAGCTGTAGAATTTTTATCTGTTCATGTATTTTTCAAACGTATGACGTACTTATTTCATGCTAGCTTTGTGAACTCTAAATCTTAGAAGCTCATGATTTGTACTACCAGTCCTTGGGAAATTCTTTTATAAAAGCAATGTTTTATCATTTCTTTTCTTGATAAATCTCATTAAATTTGGATAGCTGTTAATTGGCTTACCTAGTGGGTTGGGTTAGGTACCATCACGACTAGTTGGATTTTGGATCGTGATAATTCACTTTTTTTGGAAGTTTGCCCTAACTTGCAATAGAGTGGTTTTCTCTATTTTGTTTTCTTTATACATGTTTATGGTTCCAATCAAGGTGGTGATAGTCTTTATCTTGTTTTCAGTTATGTGTGGTGTTTCTTTATCACGTTAATTGATTCTAAGTGGTGACTTTAGGAACTTTTTATTCAAGTTTCTTGATCTAAATTCGTTCTTTTGAAATCCTAGAATAAAAACTTTCCTTGAACCGGTACAACATCAATATTTACTTGTTTTAAACGAGTAAATAGTCTTTCTTATAGTTTAGATTGTCATCTTTCACCTCGTTTTTGAATCATTATATTCCAAGTCCTAAAACTTGATGTATGCTATTTCTTGAAACCAGCCCACAAACTACGTTTTCGTTTCACGATCATGATCCTGGTCGGTTGGTTCTTTGTTAACTCAAAGAATCACGTCACTCGTGCACCTACCCGTGCCACTACAATCCATATGAGCACCTTAGTTCAAGCCAGACTAGAGATTATTCCTGCTACCTTAGCCCTCAAGCCTTATAACCAAATTCCAACATCCAGAATTCTCTACAAGACCCGATTCTAACATACGAACACCGTATCAATCTCAACACGCTGAGCCAAAACACGATCATGCGCCATGCTGAAATCACACAATGCACCGCATAACTCATTTTCCCATAGTAACCTCATTTAAACACAACAACTGCTAATTCATGAATCTGTTGCCCGTAATATACCTTATAACACATACAAGTCATGCTCGACCTCTCACACTACTGCAACGAAGAAATAGGTGCATAGAAACACATAACCACCTGTCAAATCAATAACTCATGAAGTCTCTCCCCTCGACAACAACCATTGCCTCATCTTGAACTGAATAGTGACATTTTTCCCTCTAATGCACCTTATATAAATCCGATTTCGCTGATTTCAGGTCCAACTTCCTTGTCTCATCCAGTATAGGCTGCTCGATTGACAAGCCATATAAAAAACTACCTAAAATCTCATACGACGACATAATGTGTCAACAAGCCATAACTCGAATATGACCAACTAAGGAAAAACAAACTCGGGTAAAGAACTATCCAGCCCGCATAACGAATAAACGACCAAATAAATGCTATGAACCTATCTCATAGATGAGAAACAAGGCACACAAAATAAGTATAACCGTACTCAACATCTCACTGTTGCGTCGTGCAACCCGATCCACACATGATACTGTTACGACGTGCAACCCGATCCAAATATCATATTTGTGGCGGCATGCACCCCGATCCACAACACTCATCGAGACAAAATGCTCATACCCATAAAACACATGTATACCAACAATAAGTGCATAAACATAACCCTGAGGAGATAGAGAGCGCCATGCGCTACAAGATGCCAAACACGACTAAGGAGCAATAAGTGACCTGCCTCTCGAGAGCCATCTCACTCATATAACACCACAAGCTACACAGGATCACAACAAACATGTGAATAATCAAGCCGTCCCACCACACACATGGCATAACAGAGTAATAATGGGAAATATGACGATAAGGATAACATCCAATGCCCAAAGACTCATCCATAAGCAATGTTATGCCGAATAAGCATATCTGATCTGGTGTAGAATATACATTCACATGTTTATTCACCAACGGACCCCCAAGCCTATTCCAGTCATCCCAAATTAGGCCGATAACCTTCCAAATATTCACAATGACCCTATCCATCACACATACAATAATTCGTCAAATCAGGAACAAACTTCTACAGTTTGCAACCAAAGAAATGGAGCGTCCCTCAGACATAAACCCTCTAATTGGAAACCGAACCAGAATCTTCTTACCTGATTTAAATCTCTACTACTAAAATGGCTGACACATCACACTTATACGATCATCCCGTGGGAGATACTCCCACAACCTTCCGCGTCAAGTATCAATATCTACACATACATGGCTACCAACCATATTATTTCTGTAATGCAAATCAAGAATTCACAATTTAATACACAATGCCTCTTCCATAGGACACCATTCTCAAGCGACATTAAAATATCTCCAACATACTCTAAACATTTGAAAACTCTGCCGATTCTTCGAACTCGTGATATCCCGGCCAAAACTGGACCACAACCAAATTCGCATAGTCGCAAAAGACACATAACTCAAGTCTTGTTCTAAACTGCCATAACTCTTCCGGGATCCATTTACACATAACAAAACCATCAGAATCAAATACCTTCAAATTAATCAAATCACAGTAGTTGTCAAGCCTGTACGTACAACCACAATTCCCTTATATAGACTTACCACACCGAAGGAACCGATCATATCCTTAACCATGCCGATCTAAACCAATACTAGACTTACTCAGCTTCTTTCGATTTCTTCTTCACTAGCCTTCAGAATCAATACCCCTATTCAAATACATAATGGACCTTAATCAACATTCATCCAAAGTGACCTAAATAACGAGACCACGCCATCTCAATACCCATAAGCCACATTATACTCTCCCCATGCACTCAATGGTTCCTCCAACCGATACACCCGTTCTAAAAATATCTTACACGAATCCGAAGTTGTTTCTTCCATCTCTCTAACACCGTACCTCAAAGCTAACGGCATTCATAGAAATACTCCAAGTATCTTTCACATTTCACTGCAAAATGAATTCCTTAGCTAATCTCGAATATATAACCAAACCATTAGCACACAAATAATCAGAATAAGCAATAGGACAAATCCTTTCCCTTGTATAGCACATCCACCAGAAGTATAAAATCTGAGTCATCCCAAAATCTGCACATGAATCGATAAGGCAAAATATAATACACGTTTATTAAATTCCCTGCCCCAAATTACCCTTGATGTTTCCTTTCAGTATTCATAACTAAACCACCAATGTACCGATAACCCAATACTGCGAAAGCACATAACCACATGACCCAATTGTAGGCGGTAGGCTTCCCCACTTAGCTTTAAGCTACGACCACATAAATCCAGAAGTCATAATGATTCCTACTTCTCTGCTACCATGATCTCGCACTGCTACTCAACTAAATTTCTTACAAGCTCTTGTTGTATTTATTATAAAACATCCTGAATTGTCAGCCATAATCACACATTCAACCTCCTGATAGTCGTACCATCTTCTTCAGGAAATACAAGCTCATATTGTAGTACATGCCTCCCGCTGGATAGAAAGTAGAACTCTTCTCATGAACTTTATACATAATCATACAACTGCGAACCTGCTCACAGGAGATAGCCCACCTATGTAACCTCATATCGACCTCCTCCAACATCATTGCCATAGTTACATCCATCATGAAATCAATTAATCTCCCTGGATCCACACTGATCCGTTAGTCGTAAGAATCCTTTCATTCATTAACATTATCCGAAGGTCCAACAAAATGTTTGAAACTCAAAGTCGTATTTCATCCAAAACAATAATCAAATACTCACATTTTCCTACATTCTAATCAAGCCCTTCTTGTCACATTCTAAATTCCTAGTTCGAGGGATCATCTCCCTCGAACTATCAATACTGGAAACATCGATTCAATTCTGAAGTCGCAACACAACACCATCTCTAATAACTGCTTCTTAGGTACCATTTCACAACACCGTGCATAGAGGCAATCAAATGTAGACTTACATACCGACAAGCCTTAATGCGTTCAATCAAGGATGGTGACACCACGATATTTACAAGAATTCCACCATATTCGGAAATATCCAATCTCACGACACCTTCAACCAACGCTTGAACATCCATAGTCTGATTGCCTCTCATCTGTTAGAATGAAATGTTGAATCTCCCAATCATGAATCGATTAATCCTCCCCCCGAATCATTCATTACTGTGACACATATGTAAGCACCCAACAATTCACACCGGCATTGCGTGATAACAACACACGAACATCATAATACACAATTCGTAGCCTCGAAACCGTAATCAACACCAACATTGGGCCGAAATAAAAGAACACTCATCCATAAGGTGACGATACTAGTCCGCCCTTATATGAAGGGAAAAACATCCTGCACTGTATTTGTAGCATTTTCACAACTCGTCGGTGCCCAACTGATAACAAATGCCCGACGTCGCATACAAATGAGTACGAAGGAACTGAAGGCATAAGCTTCAACTAAATCAAATCGCACGATGAGGAATCAATGAAGGAAAGTTCTCCTAACATCGTTGTAGCCTCTTGAAGATAAGTACAGATGTCTCCATACCGATCCGCAAGACTCTACTATACTTGTTCATGACTTATCAGACCAAAGTGAACCTAGTGCTCTGATACCAAGCTGTCACTACCCAATTCCCATTATAGGTCGTGATGGCGCACAACGTCACTGTTGGGTAAGCCAATAGTGAACTATCAACTTAATTATTCATTTTATTAAATTTGAAATAATGAATTTTATTTGATAAAGAAATTAAGGCATTAAAATTGATAAATACATATAATTTAGATAAACTATAAAATAAATGTGTGTAAATGTTAAGCAAAACCCCTAACAAATTCTAGAAAATCCCAAAACCCGGTATCACTATAACGATATGATCGGTCGTTTTGAGCTTTAGCGATCTGTTTAGTGGTTCGAGGTCTTGCGTAGCTTTATATTCTATATTATGACTTGCATGCATCATCGGATTTTATTTTCAGATGGTTCGGAATTTGGATGAGTGATTCTCATTTTAGAAGCTTGAGTTGAAAATGTTACCCGAGGTTTGAATTTTTTGGTAATGACCCCATAGCGATAATTGGATGGATTCGATAGGTCTGTATCATGAGTTTTGACTTGGGCATTTGCCCAGAATCGATTTCATAGGTCCGTAGGTTGATTTGTGTTATTTTGCCGAAAGCTGGCAATTTAAAGGCTTAGAATTTTGATAAGTTTGACCGTAGGTTGACTTCATAGCTATCACATTTGGATTTCTTTTTTGGTACTTCTAATGAGTCCATTTTGTTATTTGGAACTTGTCCACAAAGTTTGGTGTCATTCTGAGTTGATTCGATAGGAATCGAACGCGCAGTTGTGTTTTTAGAAGATTTTGAGTTTCATGTTGAATTCATGTGTTAAGACGTCCGATTTGTGGTTAGGATATTATTTTGATGATTGAATCGCGCGAGCGAGTTCGTGTTATAGTTTTAGACTTATGTTGATATTTGGTTTGGAGCCCTGAGGGCTCCGGTGAGTTTCAGACGCATTTCAGAGAGTTCATTGGAGGTCTAGATTTTTTTTTGGTGCTCAGCTCTCGCATTTGCAACCTTCATCATTGCTTTTGCGAAGAGCACAATGGCCTGAAGAGTTCGCATTTGTGAACTCCCCTTCGTATTTGCGATACGGTCCTGGGGTAGGCATTGGTCGCATTTGCGATGACAACACGGATGTGAGATTCTTCGCTTTTGCAATGGATTCCTCGCATTTGCGGGGTTCGCATTTGCGAATCCCACAAAAAGTTGAGGGACGAGATTTTTGGTGTCATTTTTCATATTTTGGGACCTTAGACTCGGTAGGAGCCGATTTTGAAGAGGGATTTCATCTACAAACTTTGGGTAAGTGATTCTAATCTATTTCTAATCATATTCCATCAATATATCTTAGATTTTAATATCATAATCAAGTGAATCAAAGTGAAAAATTGTGAAACCTTGTCAACTTTTTGAGAAATTAGAATTTGAGTTTTTAGAGTCGATTTGGACTCGGATTTTGAAACCACTCACATATACAAACTCATGGGTTCATGGGTAGTCGGAATCTATCATTGGACCCGGTGTTGACTTTCCAGCAATTGTGTAAAGATCATAGCTTGAATTATTGGAATTGATTTTTCTTGCATTATTTGATGTTATTGAGTCAATTTTGGTTAGATTTGAGCCTAGTGGAGGTGAATTGTAAAGGAAAAGCTATTTTAGAGCGTTGATTGAGGACTTTTGAGGTAAGTATCGTGCCTAACATTGTGTTGGGGAACTACCCTGTAGGGATTGGTTTGTTTGTACTAACTGAACTACGTGAAAGACGTATGCACGAGGTGACAGTGTGTACATGGATTATATGTGGAAATTGACCGGCTTAGACTCTTAGATTCTTATATGCATTAAAATAAAGTTGTCTTATCATGTTAAATCCTCCATTGCTAAATTTACCCTTACGTGTTTTATTTGAAGTTGATTGATTCATGTTCTACCCGTGTTGCCAAATATACTTTTATATGCCTTAATTGAAGTTGTTGACTCTTTTATTGCCAAGTTATCTCTTATGTAATATCTTAACCTTAATTGAAGTTAGTGTTATCCCTTCCATTGTTGACTTATTCTTATTTGGAATCATTGTCACATGTTATATCGTTGAGTCGTACCTATTTGGAATCGTTGTTACATGTTATCTCCCTTATAGCTGAGTTGTACCTATTTGGAATCATTGTTACATGCTATCTTTCTTATCGTAGAGTTGTACTTGTTTGTAAACATTGTTACATGTTATCCCTTCAATTATTGAGTTACTCTTATTGGATATCGTTGCTACACATTATCTCTACCATTGTTGAGTTATTCTTGTTTGAAACCATTACTTGTTATGTCTTCCATTGTGAGCTCGTTCTTCATTTTTGTGTGTTTTGTAATTCTTGTGTCGATTTACTTGTCGTACTCTCGTGTTATTGTTGTTGTTATCGTTGTACTCAGTGTTGTTAAGCCTAGGGCTATGTGTGGTTGTGGTATTGGAATTGTTTTGAGGAAATGTTGTGGAATATGTGCACATGTGGTGCAAGTCATTGTATTGTGTTATTATGTTTTTGGCACACGTATTGTTGATAGGATTGTCGGGGTGTTAGCACGTGAGTTGTCCGCACTATTGTTATCATTGATATTTGTACATGCGGCGTTACAAGGCAGGCTATATATATGTGGGTGTGCACATGTGACGAGACAAGGCGGGCATTTACTTTATTGTTGCGCACATGGCGAGACAAGTGGGGCTATGTCGTAGATGATTTGTGATGACTTGTAATGGCTTGGGGGAATTGTTATTGATGATATTTGTGTAGTGATGTTCCTACCTTGTGTAAGTTATGCATTATACATGTTGGTGTTGTTTCCTATGTGCCATTCATTGTCTCTGCTCTTACTTGTTGACTCGAGTTGTGAAAGAACACCTGCACAAGCATACACGTAATTAATCACTCATATCGGTTTAAGAAGATGAATGCTGATGTTTATTGATCATTTAGATGTATTCTCGTTTACTTTCCTTCTGTCTGAGAGTTGTACTATTGGCACGTGAGTTGTCCATGCGGACATGAGTTATTGTTATTGTTGGCACGTGAATTGTCCGTGCGGTTATGATTTATTGTTATTGTTGGCAAGTGAGTTGTCCGTGTGGTTGTGAGTTATTGTTATCGTTGGCATGTGAGTTGTACATGCGGATTTGAGATATTGCACTCCCTTAGCATGTGAGTTGTCCGTGAAGATATGAGGTATTAATGGTAATGGTACGTGAGTTGTCTGTAGGGTTGTGATTTGTAATATGGGCACAAGATAGCTAGTAATCAGGGTTCGTTATTGGGACTCGTGATTTGTGACCATGAGGTGTCGTACCTCGGGGAAAATACTTGAATAAATCTTGTGTGAAAGCGGTTGTTCTTATTGAGTTTTTACTTGTTTTCCTTACTTGGCTTCACCGGACATAAACTGTGTTCAGCTTACTGTACAGTGTTATTACCTGTTGATTGTTCCCTGTTGCTATTTGTTGTTTCTAGTTTTCTGTTGTGAGTATTGTTTTTGTTATTTCTACCATGCTTAGCTGTATATTGATATTGTTCTCTGTTAGTTTCACATTTATACCTGTATAGGTCAATAAGTCTAGTAGGTGTCTTGACTATCCCTCGTCACTACTCCACCGAGGTTAGTCTTGATACTTACTGGGTACCGCTGTGGTGTACTCATGTTATGCTTTCTGACAATTTTTGTGCAGATCCAGGTACTTCGGAGTTTGTTGATCATTAGATAGCTGATCAGATATTGCTACGGAGACTTCAAGGTATGCCTGTCGTCGCGTTCACACGCCTCAAAGTCATCTTCTGAAGTTTATTTTGTATAGTTTATTTCTATTTTGCAATAGTTGTACATAGAAATTTCCTAGTGAACTCAGTAGAGCTTATGGCTTGTACTACCGATTTTGGGATATTGCATCATATTGGGATTGTTAGCTTATATAGAAATATATGGTTTATGTTTAATAGTTATTTTGGTTAAATTCTATCATTTCATTCAGTAAGTGTTAGGTTTACCTAGTCATATAGACTAGGTTCCATCATGATTTCCTACAGAGGGAAATTGGGGCCATGACAAGTTGGTATTAGAGCTCGAGGTTGATAGGTGCTAAGAGTCATATGCGAGTTTAGTAGAGTCTTGCGGATCGGTACGGAGACATATGTACTTATCTTCGAGAGGTATTCCACCATATTCTTCGCCTTCTAGCAGTCGGGAGCAGCGTATCAGTGGTGGCGGCATTACGAGGAGGGTAGCCTAGCCGATGCAACTTCACTTTCATGGACTCATTTTTCAGATATGTTCTTGAGAGAGTTTGTTCCCCAGACCCTTCAAGATGCATGGCGCGTGGAGTTTGAGCAGCTGCGCTAGAGGACTATGTCAGTGTAAGAGTATGTTGTTAGATTCAGTGATTTGTCCAGGCACGCACCTGCTTTGGTTTCTATAGTTAGAGAGCGAGTCCACAAGTTCATTGAGGGGCTCAGTTATGGTATCCGATTCAGCATGGCTTGGGAGTTGGAGATGGATGTTCCGTTTCAGCATATGGTAGAGATCGCTCGCCGATTAGAGGGAGTGCAGTGTTAGGAGACAGATGGCAGGGAGGCTAAGAGGCCTCGTGGACCGGGAGGATTTACTGATCCCTATTTTGGAGGCAGGGTACGTCATGGTAGAGGTTTTGTGGGTTAGCCAATTATGTTTGCACTTCAGGATTCATGTGGTGCTTTAGATATCCATAGGTCCCATAGTACCCGTACTAGATAGCTTCCACAGCCACATCAACAGATACTAGCCATATGGAGATACTAGCCACATGATGAGAGATTTTCCCACACTCCGGATAGATATGTCATAGTGGGGTATTCAGGCTATGAGTTTTGATCCAGTTACTACTATACCTGCACCATTAGTTAGGAATGGAGGTCAGGCAGGTAGAGGTCGCCCTAGAGGGGGAAGCCAGACCCATTGTGACACTCTTTCTGGTTGGGAAGAGGCCAATGCACCAGATGATGTCCTTACAGTTATGATTTCAGTTGAGTATAGAAATGCATTTGTGTTACTTCGATCCGGTCCCATTTATTGGTAAGATTCATCCTACCTTGCTTCAGGTATGGTTGTGTTTTGTGATTCTTGTACTCTGTTCATGTGTTCATTCTATTTGAGAATTTTATTGCGATAGTCCGTGTCTATCGTTCTGGTTTGGTTGCTATGGTAGGTCATGAGACTTGGGTGGACATTCTGTTAGTTAAATGCAGTAGGTTTTGACTTGAATTCTGGGTGGTTTGGCCACAATTTATGATCTAGGTGTTCTACAAGTATGAGAAGTCTATTTTGTGTTGTAGTTTTGGTCCTATAGGGTTAGTTGTAGCGCGTTGATAAGGTGTTTATTTTACTTGTGGTTCCGAGTTAAGGATGGGGACCTGGTGTTCTTGTGAATAGGTGTGTTGGTGCTGGGCTATGCGCCGGGGTGAGATCATATTAAGGTAAGATCTGTTGTGGTTGTTGCGTGTCTTGCTTCTTCCTTGTGGATTAGATATGCAGTATGGTATCTTTGAGGAGTTGTGAATATTTGGCTTGTTTGACGGTTCTCTCATGTCTTCCTCTTTTCATATTCAGTCACATTCGAGTTGTGCTTGTTGGATTTGGATTGCGATGTATATGTCCAGGTGGCATTTGAGGTGGCTTGTTAATCGGATGAGTAGTTATGTGTTTTACATGGTCTTGCATTGTTTTCAGTGTTGTGAATGTTTGGAACAATGTTCTAGTCGATATGAGTCAGTTTGCCAGTACAAGGCTTGGTAATGGGTAGCTATTGCAGTCAGAGTTATTGCTATATGCATATGGATGATGTGCTATGTTGTAAGGTTATACCTTGTAGGGTATGTGTGAGTTGTTGTAGCTAGTTGATGATTTTACAATGTGTTTGTGTGATAATAGGGTGTGATAATAGCGCCCTTGGTAGATGGAGAAATTTGATTCTAAAGATTTTCAGCATGAGCAGAAGGAATAATATTCGGTTGGGATGATGTTGTTGAGATTATATTGGTTGGGGTGACGTAGGATTACTTGTGTGTATGTTCATGGTGAGTTTAGACAGTGATTTGATGGCTGGGGAAGGATTCTTGGCACGTTCGAGGACAAACGTTTGTTTGAGAGGGGGAGAATGTAACGATCTGACCGATCATTTTGAGCTTTAGAGATCTGTTAAGTGGTTCGAGGTCTTGAGTAGCTTCATATTATGTATTATGACTTGCGTGCATGATCGAATTTGATTTTTATGGTTCGAAATGAATTTGGATGAGTGATTCTCATTTTAGAAGCTTAAGTTGAAAATGTATCCCAAGGTTTGACTTTTGTGGAAACGACCCCGTAGCGGTGTTTTGATGGCTCCGATAGGTTCGTATCGTAATTTTGGACTCGGGCGTAGGTTGATTTGTGTTGTTTTACCGAAAGTTGGAAATTTAAAGGCTTCGAAATTTGATAAGTTTGACCGTAGGTTGACATCATAGATATCGTGTTTGGATTTCTGTTTCGGGACTTGGAATGAGTCCGTTTTGTCATTTGGAACTTGTCCGCAAAGTTTGGCGTTATTCCGAGTATATTTGATTGAAATCGGACGCGCAATTGTGTTTATAGAAGTTCTTGGGTTTCATGTGTTTTGAGGTCTGATTCGTGGTTTCGGATGTTATTTTGATGATTTGATCGCACGAGCGAGTTCGCGTTATGTTTTTAGAATTGTGTTGATTTACTTGTCGTACTCTCGTGTTATTGTTCTTTTTATTTTTATACTCAGTGTTGTTGAGACGAGGGCTATGTGTGGTTATGGTATTAGAATTGTTTTGAGCAAATAGGCATATTGGAACATGTGGTGCAAGTCATTATATTGTGTTGTTATGTTTTTGGCACACGAGATATTGTTGAGAGGATTGTCGGGGTGTTCGCACGTGAGTTGTTCGTGCTAATATTATCATTGATATTTGCACATCTGGCGTGACAAGGCGGGCTATATATATGTGGGTTTGCGCATGTGGCGAGATAAGGCGCAAATGTTATTATACGCGTGCGCATGATAAGGCGGACATTTACTTTATCGTAGCGCACATGGAGAGACAAGGGGGACTATGTCGAGGATGATTTATGATGGCCTGGGGACATTGTTATTGATGATATTAGTGTAGTGGTGTGTCTACCTTGTGTGAGTTAGCATTCTACGTTTTGGTGTGTTAATTCCTATGTGCCATTCGTTGTCTCTGCTCTTACTTGTTGACTCGAGTTGTGATAGAACACCTACACAAGCATACACATAATTAATCACTCATATCGGTTTAAGAAGATGAATCCTGATGTTTATTGATCATTTAGATGTATTCTCGTTTACTTGCCTTATGTGTGAGAGTTGTACAATTGGCACATGAGTTGTCCATACGGACATGAGTTATTGTTATTGTTGGCACGTGAGTTGTCTGTGCGGTTATGATTTATTGTTATTGTTGGCAAGTGAGTTGTCAGTGCGGTTGTGAGTTATTGTTATCATTGGCATGTGAGTTATCCGTGCAGATTTGAGATATTGTCACCCCCTTAGCACCTGCGTTGTCCGTGCAGGTATGAGGTATTAATGGTAATGGCACATGAGTTATCCATGCAATAGGTGAGTTGTCCGTATGGTTGTAATTTGCAATGTGGGCACAAGATGGCAAGTGATTAGGGTTCGTGAATTAGGAACCGTGATTTGTGACTTTGAGATATGGTACCTCAGGGGAAATTCCTGAATAAATCTTGTATGATAGCGGTTGTTCTTATTGAGTTGTTACTTGTTTTCCTTACTTAGCTTCACCGGACTTAAACAGAGTTCAGCTTACTCTACCACATTATAACATGTTGGTTGTTCCCTGTTGCTAATTGTTATTTCTAGTTTTCTATTGCGAGTATTGTTTTGTTATTTCTACCATCCTTAGCTTTATATTGATATAGTTCTCTGTTAGTTTCACATTCATACTTGTATAGGTCATTAAGTCTAGTAGGTGTCTTGACTATCCCTCGTCACTACTCCACCGAGTTTAGTCTTGATGCTTACTAGGTACCGCTGTGGTGTACTCATGCTACGCTTTATGCACATTTTTGTGCAGATCCAAGTAGTTCGGAGTTTGTTGATCATTAGATAGCGGATGAGATATTGCTGCGGAGACCTCAAGGTATACTTATCGTCGCGTTTGCACGTCTCGGAGTCACCTCCTGGATATTATTTTTACAGCTTATTTCTATTTCGGAACAATTGTGCTTAGAAATTTCCTATTGAACTTAGTAGAGCTTATGACTTTTACTACCGCTTTTGGGATATTGTATCATGTTGGGATTGTTAGCTTATACAGAAATATATGGTTTATGTTTAATAGTTGTTTTGGTTATATTTTGTCATTTACTTCAGTAAGTGTTAGGCTTAACTAGGTTTAGAAACTAGGTTCCATCACGACATCCTACGGAGGAATATTAGAGTCTCGATAGTCACAAGTGCATGAGCATCTACCAAGAAGTACAATAATAATACAACATTTTTCTGGAATGTAAGATAGATAGGATAAAGTAAATAATTATGATGGGACTCAATGTGCTGGGAATCGCAGCATGGAGTACATCTCACCATAAAGTCTCATCAGCAGCTGCACCTACGTGCCCAAATAATCATCGGTAGCACCTACACAATCAGTGCAGAAGTATAGCATGAGTACGTAAATCAACGTGTGCCCAGTAAGTATCTAGCCTAACCCCAGAGAAGTAGTGACGAGGGGTCGACATTGACACTTACTAGTGGTCCAATATATCCAATATAATAAGAGTAAACAGGTATGAAACATGGTAAGTAAATAGTAAAAACAGATATCGGTACATAATACGATCCTCAATTGAACAGTAAACACAAAGTCCTCAAATATTGGATACTACCTCTAATTATATACATAATGGTTAATATCGGATAACATATCACGTCTCACGTCAGGAAAACTCACTAGTACACTGATTTCTTATCAAATATTATGCACGATTCTGTCGAGGCGAGCGCCCCGATCCCATAAGAGTGTTTCATAGAACCGCCAAGGCGAACGACCCGATCCCATAAGGGTATGTTACAAAATCATGCTTAATGACCTTGAGTCATTACACAAGGTCACACTATACTTAAAATATTATTATCCAAAACTTCCACGTCAATTGTGCCATCCAAAAGAGGAGGATACGCATTTCCTAGTCATCTGCAAAAAGGGACATCCCAAGTTTAAACTCAGCTCAGCATAATGCACGAGTAAGTATTGAAAGAAGGAAAAATATCCTAGATGTTCAGCAGCCTCAAGTTCATAAGTATGGACGTATACATACCCACGAACAAGACTCTAACCAAACACTGCTTCATGACCCGAGACTTAAAGCCTAAGCTCTGATACTAACTTTTTCATGTCCCAAACTACCCCCAGACATGACTGGTACCTAGCTAACACTACCCCCCAGGTGAACCAAATTATTCATACATTTAACTAATTAATTCGAAGCATTTATAAATTAAATAAGTATCTGAAAAGAGTTGATATTTAATTACAGACTATGGAGCATCTAAAAGAATTACAAAAGACCCAAAAGCAACCATGTAAACCCAAAAAAAATACATCAATAATTAAATGATAAAGGCTCTTTTGGTAGCCTTCACGAACAATGCGATGGCTCACCTCAATAGTTGGATAAACTCTAGTGACCGCACCAGCTACTAGCTCTTTCATCATCAACAGTATCTGCATGGACACGTAGGTAAGGAGTGAGTTATACGTAAATACAACCCGGTAAGATCCTCGACCCACCACTCCGAATACCTCTAGAACAAGTGTTAGACAATACAAACACACAACGAACATTTCACACTAAAATTTAACTGCACACACTTATATTTTTGACACATTTCACACTAAGGACTATTCATAAACGGTAGTGAAGAAAATTAATCAAACATCCCGACGAGTCCACAATGGCATACACAATGCCCCAAATATATTTAGACAATGAAGAAATAATTCCTAATGCCCCATCGCCATAGCATGATGCTACGCCACACCATAAATCACTTAATAAATAATTTTAGTTTTACCACAAAATAATATATATTTGCGGCTGGTCACTGACCACCGATTCTCCCAAGCACACACTTGTCCTGACATATGGACTAGGTAGACAAAACATACTTTCGAAGTGGATTTTGAAAAGCAAGCTACAAAGTTTAAAGTCTCACTTATCTCGCCAACGATAAGTTTCCCAACCTCATGACATCTAGAACACCAAAAAATTGGCCTTCAATGGACTCAATCTATGCAAAATATTGATTAACATTACCAATTATACTAGTCGCGGTCATTTCAAAGTTTTTGGAATATGAAATCAAAGTCAACTAAAAAATCAACTAGCTAATATGGCTAAATTCCCGAATCAATTATATTTTTGAATTAGCCATAAGACATAAAATCTAATCTAGAAGTTTCAGTTTTGATACCAATTGACGTATTAAATGTGGCTAAATTCCCGAATCAATTATGCATTGTCGCCTGCCGAATGGCTTACCCAAATATTGCTCTTTACAGTTTCATGTTCTGCTTAATAATGTCAAACCCTATTACACTTTATTCTATCCCTTGGGCCAGGCCATCTTACATGAGCCATCACGGAAAGTGGACTTGGGTCCACCTACTATTCCTTTAGATAATAGTTCAAGGTTGCCACTTATTAATTATTGTAACGCCCGACCGGTCGTTTTGTATATTGTAGCCTCGTTTCCGTGTTTATTGCTTATTCTATGTTATTTGTAGTTATGTGACTTGTCGGGATTGTTGGCTTAGTTCCGGGTATGTTTTAGAGTGAATTGGAACACTTAGTCCCAAGGTTGGTAGCTTACGATTGAAGAGTTGACCGGAGTTTGACTTTTATGTAAATAACTCTGGAATGGAGTTTTGATGGTTCTGATAGCTTTCTATGGTAATTTTGGACTTAGGTGTATGCCCACATTTAGATTTGGAGGTCTGTAGGCCGGTTCATGTATCCACACCGGTTAGTGATTGTATTATTATGGATCGTGTGTACCGGTCGTGTATCGTGACTATTGGGGGAGATTTGATCTTTTACTACTTTGCATGGTTGATTTCGACGTGATTTTAGGCACGGATTGGTTGTCACCATGTCACACTATTCTGGATTATCACACTAAGACCATGACATTGGCGATGTTAGGGTTGCCTAGGATTGAGTGGAGAGGTTCTCTGGATTATATTCCCAGTAGAGTGATTTCATATTTGAAGGACCAACAGATGGTTGGTAAGGGATGTTTGGCATATTTGGCCTCTGGGAGGGATGCTGATGCTCCTACCGTTGAGTCAGTTCCGGTAGTGAGAGACTTTCTAGATGTGTTTTCTGCAGACCAGGCGGGTATGCCACCCGACAGGGACATTGATTTTGGTATTCATCTAGTGTCGGGCACTCATCCCATCTCTATTTCTCCATATTGTATGGCACCAACGGAATTGAAAAAATTGAAGGAACAACTTGAAGAGCTACGTGATAAGGGATTCATCATGCCTAGAGTGTCGCCTTGGGGTACACCGATTTTATTTGTGAAGAAGAAGGATGGTACTATGAGGATGTGCATTGATTACAGGCAGTTGAACAAAGTTACAATCAAGAACAAGTACCCACTACTGCGCATTGATGACTTATTTGACCAGCTTCATGGTGCTAGAGTGTTTTTGTAGATTGATTCGAGATTCTGATATTCTGAAGACGGCATTAAGGACCGGTTATGGTCACTACGAGTTCCTCGTGATGTCTTTTAGGCTGACCAATGCCCCAGCATCTTTTATGCACCTGATGAATAGTGTGTTCCAGCCGTATCTTGATTCTTTGTCATCGTATTCATTGATGACATCTTGGTGTACTCACACAGTCGGAAAGATCATGAGTAGCATCTGAGGATTGTACTCTAGACCTTGGGGGAGAATAAGTTGTATGCTAAATTCTCCAAGTGTGAGTTTTGGCTTGATTCTATGGCATTCTTGGGACACGTGATGTCTAGTGAGGGGACCAAAGTAGATTCGAAGAAGATTGAGGCAGTTTAGAGTTGGCCTAGACAGTCCTTAGCTACGGGGATTCGAAGCTTCTTTGGTTTGGCAAGTTACTATCGCCATTTTGTGGAGGGTTTCTCCTCCGTTGTTGCACCTTCGACTAGATTGACCTGGAAGGGTGCTATATTCAGGTTGATTGAGGAGTGTGAGAAGAGCTCTCAGAAGCTCAAGATTGTATTGACAACCCCAATTTTGGTGTTGCCTACAGGTTCGGGATCTTACACCGTATAGTGTGATGCGTCACGTATTGGGCTTGGTGCAGTGCTGATGCAGGATAGCAGGATAATTGCTTACGCATCTTGGCAGTTGGTGGTTCATGAGAAGAATTACCCTGTGCATGTCTTAGAGTTAGCAGCTATTGTACACACATTGACAATTTTGAGGCACTACTTGTACGGTGTTCTTTGTGAGGTCTATGCCGACCATCAAAGTCTCCAACATCTGGTCAAGGAGAAAGATCTTAATCTGCGACAACGGATATGGTTGGAGTTGCTTAAAGACTATGACATCACTATAGTATACCATCCGGGAAAGGCCAATGTGGTGACTGATGCATTGAGTAGAAAGGTGGAGAGTATGGGCAACTTGGCATATTTACCGATAGCAGAGAGGCCACTAGCCATGGATGTTCAGGCCTTGGCAAATCCGTTTGTAAGATTGGATGTTTCGGAGCCTAGTCGGGTACTTGCTTACATTGTGGCACAATCATCGTAGTTGGAGCGTATCAAGGCTCGATAGTTTGATGATCCTCACTTGTTAGTGTTGATGGATATGGTGCAGCGGGGTGGTGCTAAGGAGATTGTGATCGTTGAGGATCGTGTTATGCAGCTTCAAGACCGGATTTGTGTTCCAAATGTTGATGGGTTGAGAGATTTGATACTTGAGGAGGCTCATAACTCACGCTATTCCATTCACCCAGGTGTCACGAAGATGTACCGTGAATTGAAACAGCACTATTGGTGGTGGAGAATGAAGAAAAATATCGTTGCTTATGTCTCTCGGTGTTTCAATTTTCAACAAGTGAAGTATGAGCATCAGAAACCGGGAGGGTTGATTCATAGATTGGAAATACTGGAGTGGAAGTGGGAGCGCATTATCATGGATTTCTTTGTCGGGCTCCCACGAACTTTGAAGAAATATGATGCAGTTTGGGTTATTGTGGACCGGTTGACTATGCCCGCACACTTTATTCTGGTGGTGGCTTCTTAATCTGCAGAGTGATTTGCTCAGATCTACATTTGGGAGATCATCTATTTGCATGGCATACCCATTTCTATCATTTCTGATCGGGGCACGCAGTTCACATCTTAGTTTTTGAGGGCAGTACAGCGGGAGTTGGGCACATGGGTTAAGTTGAGTACAACATTTCACCCCTAAACACATTCTGAGCGCACCATTCAGATCTTGGAGGATATGTTACGTGCTTGTGTTATGGATTTCGAGGGTTCTTGACATCAGTTTCTACCCCTTACAGAATTTTCCTAGAACAACAACTTTGAGTCAAGTATCCAGATGGCTCTTAATAAGGCCTTATATGAGAGGAGATTTCATTCTCTAGCTGGTTGGTTTGAGTTGGGGGAGGATAGGCTGTTGGGTACTGATTTGGTCCGTGATGCTATGGAGAAGGTCAAGGTTATTCAGGAACGACTTCATACAACACAATCCAGACAGAAGAGTTATGCTGACATTGAGGTTCGTGATGTTGCATATATGGTGGGTGAGAACGTTTTGCTTAGAGTTTCACCCATGAAGGGTGTGATGAGATTCAGAAAAAAGGGCAAGCTAAGCTCTCGATATATTGGTCCTTTTAAGATGCTTAAGAGGATTGGAGAGGTGTCCTACAAGCTTTCATTGCCACCTAGTCTATTGGGTGTTCAGCCAGTATTTCATGTTTTTATACTTCAGAAGTATTATGGTGATCCGTCCCATCTTTTAGACTTCAGTACAGTACAGTTAGATGGAGATTTGACTTATAATGTGGAGCCGGTGCCAATTTTGGATCGGCATGTTCGATAGTTGAGATCAAAAAATATTGCATCATTGAACGTTCAATGGAGAGGTCAGTCGGTCGAGGAGGCTACTTGGGAGAATGAGAGGGATATGAGGAACAACAATCCACACCTATTTGAGGCTCCAGGTATGATTCTAGAACCATTCAATGACGAACGCTTGTTTAAGAGGGGGAGAATGTAACGACCCGGCCTGTCGTTTTATGTATTGTAGCCCTATTCCCCTATTTATTTCTTATTCTATGTTATTTGTGGTAATGTGACTTGTTGGGGCTGTTGGTTTTGTTCCATGGATGTTTCGAAGTGAATTAGGATAATCAGTCCCAAGGTTGGAAGCTTAAGTTGGAATAGTTGATCGGAGTTTGGCTTTTGTGTAAATGATCCTGGAATGGTGTTTTGATGGTTCTGCTAGCTTCGTATGGTGATTTTGGACTTAGGCGTGTGTGTCTAGATTTGGATTTTGAGGTCCGTAGATTAGTTTGAGGCTTTTTGGCGAAAGTTGGAAAGTTGAATGGAAGGTTGAGAGGTTAACCGAGAGTTGACTTTGTTGATATCGGGTTCGGATTTAAATTATGGGAGATGGAATAGGTCCGTTATGTCATTTATGACTTGTGTACAAAATGTGAGGTGAATAGGAGATGATTTGTTATGATTCAACATTATTTTTTGAAGTTGGAAGTTCATTTGTTCATGAGGCTTGAATCGATGTGCGATTTGTGGTTTTCATGTCATTTGATGTGATTTGAGAGATCTAGCAAGTTCGTATTGTGTTTTAGGACTTGTTGGTATGTTTGGTCGGGGCCCCGGGGGCCTCCGGTGTGATTTGGATGGTTGGCGGATCATGGTTGCACTTGGAGAATTGGCTGGAATTTTCTGTCACCTGATGCAATCGCACCTGTGATGGTTTTACCGCAGGTACAAGGCCGCGGAAGCGGCAGCTTGAGCGCAGATGCGAAGTGTCACGCCCCAAACTCAGGGAGTATGAACGGCGCTCAACCAAGAGAACCAGCCGAGCAAGCCTATTAGACTTCCTTCTACCCAAACTCATCCATGAATAAAGAGGAGATGTACTCCATTAATCAATCACTGAAAAGATTCCCATTAGTAGCTTCATTCCCATTAGTAGCTTCATTCATAATTTCCAAAACATTACGAGTTTATAGAATTAATGAAAAACATAATTTCCAAGTACTAACATTTCTAATTCAATTTCCAATATCAACCATAACCCACAACCTGTCTACGGAGCCTCTAAGTACAATAGAAGAGTAATATGGAAATGCCGACAATAAGGCCCCGGCTATACCTCAAAATATTGTACATTAGAAACAAAAGATACATGACTCCAAATTGAAGTGGGGCTCACCAAATCAGCTGAAAAGAGTGTACTGCTATCACTAATTAATGCCGCCTGCTGAAGAACCACCTGCATCCATTAAAGATGCAGCGCCCCCAGCAAAAAGGACATTAGTACTGTCGAATATCACTAGTATATATAGCTAAAAATCCTCTTTCAAAATAGAATGCCCATATAAGAGAAGGCAACACATAGAAACAACAAGTCACAATCAACAATATCCAAACATCCAGTTAAAACATAATAATTTTCAATATACGAATTTCATATATAATTTTGGTTGGGAGATCATTAGCACCGATATACCACCTTCATTGTTAGCACGAAGTCCGATCTTGCCCGATCGGCTAGGCCATCTCCCCAAGAACAATGTTACCCGAAAGAAAGTTGTTACCAAGAGTAGTACCACCATATGCGTAATATGGCGACTGATCTCCACCCGATCAGCTAGGCCGCCTTCCCACATATGCCGTGCGGGTTGACTTTTCCAATCCACAAAGGTTCCAGTTTCATCCCAATTAAGGGGAATAATATCATAATCCACCCATACACCGGCACATGTAGTTTCAGGTGTGGGCCTTATGATCCACCCTTCCTCGGTATTGCTAATGATGCTCCCAAAAATAGTTTTGATTTGACTTGCAAACAGAAATATCATAAATACAATTGTACTCACCTCAACATCTTTCACATTGTATGAATTCTCATTAGTATTTCCAGTCATTCACAACGACAATATTTCCTTGGCTCATTAGGCCATTCACAAGATTCTTTATTCATGGCACGATGGCCGTATTTCATATTCCACACTTTCACCTCTTTCAATTTCAAAGATCACCATCAAGTATCAATATATAGGATATTTTAGAAATAATATACTTCAAATCCATTTGAAATGGAAACTTCAAACACAAATGGTTTCTTCCCAAAGAATGAAGCATACCAACCGACAATAGAAACACACATGAAAAATCATAAACAGTCAATACACCATTTACTTTTGCAATACTCTCCCCCAGAAATGACAATGTACAATTTCAACACATGAGTATATAGAACTCGAATCACACTGGATATAAATCAAAGCGTTAGTTAAAGCAGCCACTAATGGGCATGAATTTAGTACAAAAGCTTTTAGATAATTCTATCTTTCATTGAAACACGACTCAAAGCCATAACCTTTTAATACGTAACCCATACTTTGAAACTTACAGAAACATTATGGAATTCAATTCCAAGAGAGAAAGTCTAGCCAACATACCTCAATTGCGCTTCTTAGACTCTACAATTATCCGGAACCCTTAGCAATCTCAATCTATTTTAGCAATGTACAAATTGAACCCAAAATTAGGAAAACGTTCATGGTTCTAGTTCACTTTTTATTTTTCCCACACTCTTTATCACATGCATGCAAGATGAACCACCCTCATACCCATGAAGTATCACACTAATACCCCATTATAGCTATGTTTGATATTAAGAACTGGGGTGATGAAGCCTTACCTTTTAGGGTGAAGAATTTTGATGCTCTACTTGAATATTTCCAAGGCTTTGAGTGATGGTTGAAGATCAATTGATGAAAATTAGGCCCCACTTCTAGAACCCTCTCTCTCTCACACTAGAAATATCATAAATGAGCTTTAAAATAGACTAAAGGGGGTATTTTAACGGAATGTGAGTCAGGTTTTAAATTAAGAAAATGGGTGCCCCGACACAGGTCTGCGGTCGCATATGCGACTGCATAATGGTTATGCGGTCCGCAAAGTGACCGCAGAAATGGCCCTCGGGGGCCTGAACTTTCGACCAATATATGCGACCAGTATGCGGTTCGCATACTCGTTCTGCGGTCGCATAATGCACCACAGAACTCCCTCCGCAAAAACCCAAGAGGGATTATGTGACTGATATGCGGTCCGCATATCGATTATGCGGTCGCATAATCGACCGCAAAATGGACCTCAAGTTGGCCAAACTTACTGCTTCACTCTGCGGCCATTATGCGGCCGTATAATGGGATGCATAATCGCGCTTTTCTGCCAAAAATATTCATTTACTTTCCGGTGCATTGTTCAACCCAAAAAGTCCGAACCATCCTCAAACATGTAAGCCTACTCCTGCACCACGAAACCTTGAATTCACTTGCGAAAATTACGGGGCTTTACACTAAAATACTTCAAAATTTTCTGGGGTGTTACGCGAAGGAAGGCTGGAAGCTTGTGGATCGCATAAGCAAAAACATTTCCACAGAATCAAAGTCGCTTCTTCTATGAAGGGAAGCGCAAAAACGGACGGACCGCAGGTGCGAAGAAATCTCTGCATGCGCGAATGCGCAAATGCAAGAGCCCGACCATAGAATCGGTGGAACGGTAATCAAGTGGATTGCGTAGGTGTGCATTTTTGTCATAGAAGCATCTCCGCAAAGCGGACTTTGGGCTGCAGAAGCGGGATCACTGGTCAGGTTCTTAAAAACGAGGGTTTGAGCTTTTGCTCTCATATTGGAATTTTTGGACTCGGTCTTAGTCGATTTTTGGAGCATTTATCATCCCAATTGAAGAGGTAAATGATGTTTATTCGATTTAATGTTAGATATTCATTATCCATTGATTATTATGCCTAAAATTCATGAATCTAAGATGGAATTTGGGAATTATTGGACTATGTATTGGAGAGTGAGAATTCAGGATTTGAGGGTCGATTTGTAGTTGGAATTAAATAATTTTGGTATGGTTGGACTTGTAATTGAATGGGTGTTTGAATTTGTGAATTTTTTCAAGTTTCAAGGCGCAAGCACGGGGTTGACTTTTGATCCGAGTTAAAGATATTAGCTTTGTCTTATAGAATCACTTCCTATGACTTTTGTTGATGGTATTGCATTATTTTGGCTAGATTCGGATTATCTGGTGTTCGTTAAACGCGGGAAGGGTTTGTTAGAGGAGTAATTTGGCTTGCTTGAGGTAAGTGTTGACGACCAATTTTGATCCTCCCTTTTTAAATTTATTTATTTATACTAAATAATTTACAATGAATGTTTCGAAAATATTTTCGATCAATAATACCTATTTTTACAAAATTAATTAAGTATTAGTAGATTCAAAATTAATAATTTAGTATTATAATTATAATTACAAAATATATCGTACTTACTATTTAAGACTATTAAAAAAACTAGTACATACGTCACTTGGGCTTTATAATTAATTTAATAAATTATGGCTTAATTTCTAGTTAATTAGACTACTATGTTAATAATTCGAAATTAGTTTTATAATTTAGAAAAACAAAGTATTTTACAAACAATTAATAGCAATAATTCGTAGTATATTTGATAATTATAATTTTTACTACATTTTATTGAAAATAATTAAGTTTATTTAAATTAATTTCAAAAGGTTAAAAGGATAAAAGGCTATAATTGTAAATCTTTAATTAAACACAAGGTGGCTAATATTTAAATTAATCTTAGCCCAATAACCAAGTTCAATCCGGAATAGGCCCAGTCCAAACAACCCCTCCCTTTAAGCCAATTAGGTCACGCCGCATCACCCGTCTCCAACACATATAAAACAAACACAATTGATCTAGGTCGTCTGTTTCATAGATCAACGACCCACGATTTTTTACTCCACTTTCTCCTTAATTTTAAGCACCCAGTAGATTTAATCATAGCCGCTGGATCACAAGAATCCAACTGCCACCGAAATTCTTCATAAAAACTCTTAAACATCAATTTATCAGGATCGTTGATCTAAAAGATCAACGGCCCAGATCCCTTCTCCTATGCTTAACCTAAGAGACGACCCCAACTATCCAAAAACCCTAATCATTTGCCTCATGGACAAGCCGCCCTCTTTCCCTAAACACTCTCTTCTCCTTCATCTACTTCATTCCCCATCAGTGATGAGACCTTGCACAAATTTGTGCAAGGTCGGCAAAATCAAACCTCAATCAACCATCTTGTCCCTATGCCGCGAATCATGCCGATCCATTTCTTTTTTCACTAATATAATTCGAAATCCCCATATCTGAACTGTAAAGCCCGGTAAAATTTGCAAAGAAAATAATGTTTCATGGTGTAAAATCCAAAATAATGTTTTTGGGTTGAACAATGCACCGCAAAATATAGAAAAAGTTTTGGCAAAAAAGTGCATTTCTGCGGTCTATTATGCCACCGCAGAATCACTCTGCAGACCGCATAATGGCCGCAAAGTGAGGCAGTTAAATGGCGGCAAAGTGAGGCAGTTAAATGGCTGCAAAGTGAGGCAGTTAATTGGGCCAATTGGAAGCAATTATGCGGTCGACTATGCGACCGCATAACTGTTTTGCGGTGCATTATGAGACCACATAACAGTTATGCGGACCGCATAGTGACCGCATACACAGACAATTCTTTTGGCTATTTTGTAACCAACTATGCGACCAATATGCGGTCTGCATATCGGTTATGCGATCGCATACCTTGTTCCGGAGCTCTATTTTTGGGTTTTTTAAACCCGACACTATTTCGTTAAATACACTCTTTGGGACATTTTTGAGCTATAATCTGATATTTTAGAGTGAGAGAGAGTACCCTAGAGTGAGAAGGTGTTCTTCAATTATTGTTCTTTAATTCTTGCTCAAGTTTTGCAAGATTAAGAAGGAAAGCTCACTAGGTCTTCATCCTAGAGGTAAGATTCTACACCCTAAACCTCAATTTCGAAATTATCTGAAAATGGCTAATTAGCAAGGTAATTTTTGGGCATTAGAGTTATTTATTTTACATGCATGTGATATCAAGGGGTGTAGGATGATTGTTGAACTAAGCATGGTAAATATTGGGTTGTGGGATGATGGAATCCTCCATAAAAGGACTTTTGAAACCTTAATGCACGCCTAGTGTTTGATAAAATGCTCAAATGAGCTAGAACCATAATCATCTTCCTAATTTTGATCCAATTTGTTATATTTCTAAAATAGATTGAAGTTGCTAAGAATTCCAGGACATTTTAGAGTTTAAGGAGCTCAATTGAGGTATGTTGGCTAAACTCTTCTTTAAGAATTGGAATTCTTAATATCCTTGTAAGCTCCGAGATGTTGATTATAAATGGAGTATTCCGTTATGTTTTGAGATGAAGATATATGTTCAATTCATGTTTCAAATTCTCTTATCATATTGCATTATAAATTGAGGATGTGTCTCAAACTATGGATTATGTATCCACATGTTATAATTTCTAGTCATGATTTGTGTGAAAGTTATTATGCCAAGTTGTGTAGAGATTGTGATTGTGATACACCTCCACCCACATACATTGGGGTGAGGCAGCATGACCGCTTTGTGTGGGGATTATGGTATAGAGATTGTGAATGTGATACACCTCCACCCGCATATATATTGGGGTGAGGCAGCATGACCGCTTTGTGTAGGGATTATGGTACTGTGGGACTGCACCTCCACCCGCTTACATTGCGGTGAGGCGGTACAACCGCTTTGTGTATATTTTTGGTATTGTTGTGGCACCACCACTCGCATACATTGGGGTGAGGCGGCATAGTGACTTTGTGTTGGTATTGGTATCGTTGATGCATTTCCACCCGCATACAGTGGGGTGAGGCGGCATAGCCTCTTTGTGTAGGTTCTTGGTACTGTGATTATACATCTACCCGCATACATTGAGGTGATGGCAGGGCCGCTTGATTAGTGTTGGGGTATTGTACGGACACTTCCACTTGCATACATTGGGTGAGGCGGCGGGGCCGCTTTGTGTGAAGATGGTTCCAGAGGATCTCATCTTAAATCCTATAAATGTTATTGATAGCTTTTAATAAGCTTGCTATGGTTTAAACGGTTATCTATATTATTGTATTGCTGCACTGGTTCATCATATTCATCTTGTATTTCTGAATTCTTAAATTAGTGATTAGTTTTCATACTAGTACTATCGACATTCTTAAATCACTTAGAATGTGTATTGACTATCGACAACTTAATAAGGTCATAATCAAGAATAAGTACCCACTGCCAAGGATAGATGACTTGTTTGATCAATTGCAAGGTGCCAGGTACTTCTCCAAGATTGATTTAAGATCCGGGTATCACCAATTGAAGATCAGGGAGCGGGATATTCTGAAAACAGCTTTTAGAACCTGGTATGGGAATTTTGAATTTCTGGCGATGTCTTTTGGGCTAACAAGGGCCCCAGCAGCCTTCATGGATCTTATGAATCACGTTTTCAAGCCATTCCTCGACTCTTTTGTGATAGTGTTTATTGACGATATTCTTGTATATTCACGAAGTCGAGAAGACCATACCGATCATCTCAGGGTAGTTCTGCAAAGCCTGCATCAGCACCAGTTATATGCAAAGTTTTCAAAGTGTGAATTTTGGCTTGAATCAGTCATATTCTTGGGTCATGTAGTTTCTAGTGAGGGAATTAAGGTTGATCCTCAGAAAATTTCAGCGATGAAGAATTGGCCGAGGCCTACAACTCAAATAGAGATTCGTAGTTTCTTAGGCTTAGCTGGATATTACAGAAAGTTTGTGGAGTGGTTTTCTACTCTTTCATCTCCATTGACTAAATTGATGCAGAAGGCAATTAAGTTCCAGTGGTCAGATGCTTGTGAAAAGAGTTTCTAGGAATTGAAAGTAAGACGGACTACGGGGCCGGTGTTAACTCTACCAGAGGGTATGGATGGATTTGTGGTATATTGTGATGCTTCAAGAATCGGGCTTGGGTGTGTATTAATGCAACATGGGAAGGTGATAGCTTATGCTTCTAGGCAACTAAAGAATCATGAAAAGAACTATCCAACACATGATTTAGAACTTGCAGCAGTGGTATTTGCATTAAAAATTTGGCTTCATTATTTATATGGGGTCCATGTTGATATATTCACGGACCATAAGAGCCTTCAATATATTTTCAAGCAGAAGGAATTGAATCTGAGGCAGAAAAGATGGCTTGAGTTACTTAAGGACTACGACATCGATATTCTATAGCATCCGGGAAAGGCCAATGTTGTGGCTGATGCTTTTAGCCTGAAATCTATGGGTTGTTTGTCTCACTTGGAGGAATATTAGAGGCTATTAGACAAGGAAGTTCACCGATTGGCTAGTTTGGGAGTTCATCTTACGGACTCTAGTGAAGGAGGGGTAATTGAACAAAATAGGGCTGAATCATCGCTTGTTGTGGAAGTTAAAGAGAAGCAATACAGCGATCCATTGTTGGTGTAATTGAAAGAGGGAATTCATAAACATAAGACCATGGCCTTTTCTCTTGGCATGGATGATGGTACACTAAGGTACCAAGGACGACTATGTGTTCAAAATGTGGATGGTCTCCGTGAAAGAATTTTGACTGAAGCTCACACTTCTAGGTATTCTGTGTACCCAGGTTCTATAAAAATGTATCATGATCTTAAGGAAGTCTATTGGTGGAATGATATGAAGAGGAATGTGGCGGACTTTGTAGCAAGATGTCCGAACTATCAGCAAGTGAAGGCCGAACACCAAAAGCCCGGTGGGTTGGCACAGAACATAGAAATTCCAATGTGGAAATCGGAAATGATTAATATGAACTTTATGGTAGGATTACCGCGCACTCCGCACAAGTTTGACTCAATTTGGGTAATTATGGATCGGCTCATGAAATCAACACACTTTTTGCCGGTTAAGTCTACCGACACAGTAGAGCAGTATGCTCAGTTGTATATCAAAGAAATAGTCAGGTTGAATGGCACCCCAGTTTCCATCATTTCTGATTGGGGGGCACAATTCACTGCTAATTTTTGGAAGAAATTTCAGCAAGGTTTGTGTACTCAAGTGAATCTTAGTACAACCTTTTATCTGCAGACTGACGAGCAGGCAGAACGAACTATTCAGACGCTTGAGGATATGTTGCGCGCTTGTGTTATAGACTTCAAAGGTAGCTAGGATGATCATTTATCACTCATAGAATTTGCATATAACAATAGCTATCATGCTAGCATTCAAATGGCACCGTTCGAGGATTTATATGGTAAGAGATGTAGATCTCCCATTGGGTGGTTCGAAATTGGGGAAGCAGAGTTGATAGGGCCAGACCTCGTGCATCAGGCTACGAAAAAAGTTAAAATCATTAAGTAGAGGTTGAAGACTACTCAGAGTCATCAGAAATCCTATTCGGATGTTCGTCGTAGAGATTTGGAATTCAAAGAAGATGATTGGGTATTTTTGAAAGTTTCCTCCATGAAGGGTGTAATGCAATTTGGTAAGAAAGGAAAATTGAGTCCGAGGTATGTCAGACCATACAAAATCATTCAGAGGATCGGTGAGGTAGCATACAAGCTTGAGCTACCACCTGAGATGTCATTAGTACACCCGGTGTTTCATGTGTCTATGTTAAAGAAACTAGTTGGAGACCCGACAGTCATTGTTCCGGTTGAGACTATTGATGTAAATGAAGAATTGACTTATGAAGAGATTACAGTTTCTATTATTGATCGGCAAGTCCGAAAGTTGAGAAATAAAGAAATTGCATCCGTGAAAGTGCTATGGCGAAACCAACAGGTTGAAGAGGCTACATGGGAGGCCGAAGAAGAAATGAAGAAAAAGTATCCTTATTTATTTGAATAACCATGTAATAATGAGTTGTGCTTTATGAAAATGCTAAGGGATATTCCTATAAAATATGTATGACTTGTACATTTGGTGTTAAGGGTGTTTCGTTCTGGTAATATAATTGCTTGTGAGGCCACAGTTGGTGTTGTTTTGTATTATGTTACATTGTTGGATTATGTATATGCTGTTAGGATGTGTTTCTGGGGCTCTCTGATAGGTGGATAGGCCTAATTACAAGGGAAACTCTGGCGAAATATTTAGAAATTTAGGGAGTTAGTCAAATTTGGGGTTGCTAGTGTGTGGTATAAAACAAACTAAGTTGCATAAAGATGCTAATGACGAATTTTTACCCTCATTCGAGGTCGAATGATCCTAAGCGGGGGAGAATGTAACACCCCGAAAAATTTTGAAGTTCTTAAGTGTAAAGCCCGGTGAAATTTGCAAAGAAAATAATATTTTATGGTGTCGGACTAGGCTTACGTATTTGGGTTAAACAATGCACTGGAAAGTAAAGAAAGAGTTTTGGTAAAAAAATGCATTTCTGCAGTCCATTATGCGACCGCATAATGGCCGCAGAGTGAGGCAGTTAAATGGGCCAATTGGAAGCAATTACGCGGTCGACTATGCGACTGTATAACTGTTATGCGGTGCATTATGTGACTTTTGAAACCTTAATGCACGCCTAATATTTGATAAAATGCTCAAATGAGCTAGAACCATATTCATGTTCCTAATTTTGATTCAATTTCTTATATTTCTAAAATAGATTGAAGTTGCTAAGAATTCTGGAATGTTTTAGAGTTTCAGAAAGCTCAATTGAGGTATGTTGGCTAAACTCTTCTTTAAGAATTGGAAATCCCAATATCCTTGTAAGTTCCGAGATGTTGATTATAAATGGAGTATTCCGATAAGTTTTGAGATGAAGATATATGTTCAATTCGTGTTTCAAATGCTCTTATCATATTGCATTATAAGTTGCGGATGTGTCCTAAACTATGGATTATGTATCCACATGTTATAATTTCTAGTCGTAATTTATGTGAAAGTTATTATGCCAAGTTGTGTAGAGATTGTGATTGTGATACAGCTCCACCCGCATACATTGGGGTGAGGCGACATGACCGCTTTCTGTGGGGATTATGGTATAGAGATTGTGAATGTGATACACCTCCACCCGCATATATATTGGGGTGAGGCGGCATGACCGCTTTGTGTAGGGATTATGGTACTATGGGACTGCACCTCCACCCGCTTACATTGGGGTGAGGCGGTACGATTGCTTTGTGTATAGTTTTTGTATTGTTGTGGCACCACCACCCGCATACATTGGGGTGAAGCGGCATAGCTGCTTTGTGTTGGTATTGGTATCGTTGATGCATTTCCACCCGCATACATTGGGGTGAGGCGGCATAGCAGTTTTGTGTAGGTTCTTGGTATTGTGGTTATACATCCACCCACATACAGTGGGGTGAGGCGGCAGGGCCGCTTGATTAGAGTTGTGGTATTGTATGGACACTTCCAACTGCATACATTGGGTGAGGCAGCGGGGCCGCTTTGTGTGAATATGGTTACAGAGGATCTCATCTTACATCCTATAAATGTTATTGATAGCTTTTAATAAGCTTGCTATGGTTTAAACGGTTATCTATATTATTCTATTGCTGCACTGGTTCATCATATTCATCTTGTATTTCTGAGTTCATAAATTAGTGATTAGTTTTCATACTAGTACTAATCGACGGTACTAACGTCCTTTTTTCCGGGGGCGCTGCATCTTTTAAATGGATGCAGGTGGTTCTAGAGCAGGAGATACTTATCAGTGATATCAGTACACCTTCTTCCCAGCTGACTTGTTGAGCCCCACTTTATCCCGGGGTCATGTATCTTTTGTTCTTTGTGTATTCTATTGAGGTATAGCCGGGACCTTGTTGCCAACATTATCATTGTACTTATCTTTACCTATAGAGGCTTCGTTTACATAGTGTGGGTTGTGTATTGGTGTTGGGGAAGACAAAATATGTTATGTTGTGGTTGTATTACTTGTCCATTGAGACTTTAAAAAAAGGATGAAGCTATTGAAAATGAATTGGTATTGTAGACGTGAACACCATTTTGTCTAATTAATGAAAATATGTATTATCTCCATTTGTGGATGAGTTTGTGTAGAATAAAATCTAACATGCTTGTTCGGCCGAGTTCACCCGGTTGAGCACCGGTCGTGCTCCTTGATTTTGGGGCCTGACATGAACCCTAGACCAAAATAACGGAACTCCAAATCTCCTGATTTTCACTTATGCTCCATCAAATCGGAGCATGCATGATGATTTCTAGGAGCTTCATCATGAGTATTGGATGTAAAAAGGGCAAACGCAGTGACCTCTGGACATTGGAGTCTTAGCCAAAGGATTTTGCTCATCAACGGTCATTTCTGATCCTCACACGCCCAAGTAAAACTTCTTCATCCGATTCTCCCTCTGTTCTTTCTGATTTTACCTGATTATGCTCACATCATCAACTCATCATCATCTTTCACTCACTATTTTAAATCTACTGGAACCCTATGTTATTGAACGACACTGTAAATAGAGTCTTCAATGCTCTCACCTATCATCACCAACAACACCTAACAATCTGAAAGAATTAATAGTTAATACAATAGTGTTTAGAATCTTTCCAATTAAGGCTAAGTCCTTACTCAATTTTTGCTTCCCCTCTTTTCTGGTTCAGAGCTACTGATTGAAAGTTTGAGTCTTTGGCTTTCTCAACGGCTAAAGTAAGCAGTTGTTTGGTTTTCTGCCCTTAAGGAGGTCGGTAAAACCTCAACTCTACTTTTCTTTTTCTTCGTTTGAATTTGCAAGCATGCCTTGTTCTGTTATCTTTTACTAAATGATATTTTTAATAATGTGCTAATGGCTGACTATTAATCATGTGTTTATTAATGGCATATGGTTGATAAATTAATTCTGGAATCATAAGTTTCTCAAGTTGTTGATATTAGGACTATGTATTGATCGTAATGAACATCTGATAACCTATATCTAGTGTTAATCTTTGAAAACAACTAAAGAACTCTCAAACAATGCTAATGGCTAGCTTCACAGCTCTCTGGTGTTCTATTAGAACTACGATGACTGCTATACTAATCTGCCTTGGGTATTATTTGCATTTTGTAATGATTCACCTGGTAAATTAGTCTTAAGTGAATATGAACTTGTTTAAGTAGTGACATTTGAACCAATTCCTTCTTATGGTCTGCCTCTATGATTTTTGTTAATTCTTGGTTGGTCATTGATTCTCTGTTAAACTCCTGATTGTTTGATCACACTATATGAGCATTTCCTAAGCTAATTAGATTCTTGTACCACTCTTGTGCGTATTTTCAAAGTTACCACACATTTAACTTAATCTATGAGGTTTGGTTAAGACATGTTTATGTTCCGATCCTTCATCTATTGTGCTAAAGTGCTGAAGTTAAGTTTTACTATACATGAAATCCCATACTTGATATGCTTAACAGATTCCCCATTATAATGATACCCTTACCCCTTTTCGGAAATTCATGTAATGACACTATTAGCCCAATTCCATGAGGATAACACTCTAATTCTTGTTTGTAATAATATGAACTCTGCTAAATATACCCTTTGGGTGTTCCCTTTGATACTCTACACTCATCTTGTTCTTGAATACTTCTGCTTGTCTTTCTGTAAGGCCCCGTAAAATTTCGCATAAGGAATTTAAGGTTTCATGGTGCCGAAGTAGGCTTACGTGTTTGAGGATTTTAGAAAAAAGGTAAAGTATATGTAGTCGCATTAGGCCTTATGAAATCTTGAAGGAAATAGGCCAAACTATGAATATGTTGATTCTCCATCATTGTCCTCCATGTATTCGGTGTTTCATGTGTCTATGTCTAAGAAGGTAGTTGGAAATCCTTTGCATATCGTTCCGGTGAAAGTTAGTGAAGGTGAAGTTAATGGGTAATTGTCTTATGAGAAGTACCTAATTGTCATCCTTGTTAGATAAGTTCGAAAGTTGAGAAATAAGGAAATTGCATCCGTGAATGTGCTATGCCGAAACCAACAGGTTGAAGAGGCTACTTGGGAGGCCGAGGAACAAATGAAGAAAGAAAAATATCCTTATTTGTTTGAATAGCCATGTATTTATAAAGATGTGATCTATGAAAATTCTAAGAGTTAGTTTCTATGAATTATGTATCATTGTACAGTTGATGTTAAGGGTGTTCCTTTTATGGCAATATATTGCTTATGAGGCCACAATTGGTGTTGTTCTTATGATATATTGCATCATCGGTTATGTATATGCAGTTAGGATTGGTTTCTGGGATTCTCTGACAGGTGGATAGGCCCAGTTACAGGGGAGACTCTGGAGAAATTTTTGGAAATTTAGGGAGTTAGCCAAATTTTGAAACTACTGGTGTGTGTGAATTAACAGTCGGGCCACGTTGAATGATAATGACAGATTTTGACCCTCATTCGAGGACAAATGATCCTAAGTGGGGGAGAATGTAATGCCCCGTAAAATTTTGCATAAGGAATTTAAGGTTTCGTGGTGCCGAAGTAGGCTTAGGGCTCGGACCTTTTGGGTTGAACAATGCGCTGGGGAGTAAAGGAAAACTTTAGGCAGAAAAATGAATTTGTGTGGCCCACTATGCAGCCACAGAATCACTCTACGGACCGCATAATGGCCGTAGAGTGAGGCAGGAATGGGTAGTTTTGGATGCCATTCTGCGGTCGACTATGCGACCGCAGAACTGTTCTGCAGTTCATTATGTGGCAGCAGGATAGGTCTTCGGGCCGTATAGTGACCGCAGACCCAGACAGGCGACCCCTAATTTTGGGCACCAAATTGTGTGGCCGATATGCGGTCCGCATATCAATTCTGCAATCGCATATGCGACCGCAAATCCTGTTCCGGAGCTTCATTTTTGCATTTTTATAACCCGACCCTACTTCATTAACTAGATACAATGGACCATTTTTTGAGCTAAAATCTGATGTTTTAGAGAGAAGTGAGAGTGTTTTAGAGGGAGAGGAAACCCTAGGCTAATTTTCATCAATTTTTGCTCAAGATTTGGGGAAATTCACAAGGAAAACTCACAAGGTCTTCATCCTAGAGGTAAGATTCTACACCCTAACCCCTCATTTCAAAAGTTAACTAGAAATGGGAAATTAGTAAGACAATTCTTTGGTATGGGAGTTGGTTATTTTGTATGCATGTGCTATCAAGGGGTGTAGGATGATTGTTGAACTAAAAATGGTAAAGAATGGGTTGTGGGATGACGGAATCCTCCATAAAAGGACCTTGAAACCTTAATGCACACCTAGTATTTGATAACATGCTCAAATGAGCTAGAACCATGAACATCTTCCTAATTTTGGTTAAATTTGTTATGTCTCAAAATAAATTGGGATTGCTAGAATTTCCGGAATGTTGTAGTAATTAAAGGAAAGCTCAAAGTGAGGTATGTTGGCTAAACTACTCTCTTAGAATTGAATTCCATGATGTTCCCGTAATTTTTAAGTATGGTTGTCTCGAGTTCCTTATTCTATGTTCCGAGTTGTTCCCAATAAATTCGATTGTCCCGAATAAGCAAAGTGTCGAGAATTATGTATTCAAAACGTGTTCCGAATGTTCTTTTGACATTATGTTATTTCTTGGGAATGTGTTCAAGAATGATATGTGTACTAAAATGCTATGTCTTTGAGTTGTGTTTCAAATGAAGGTTATGATGCCAAATTGTATGAGAAAACACAATATGCTTAAGACTCTTAATTGCTCAGATGTGTACCTAAAGTCTTGATTGGAAATGTCTTATTGTTAATAATCAATAAAGATGGTTGGAAGTGAAATAAGTGAATCGGGGATATAAAGCGTGGCCAATGTGCCACGAGTGAAAGTTATACTTGTGGCCAATGGTGCCAATGAAATGAGATGATGTGAGAAAGATTATGAAATGAGCTTTGATTCAACTATTCCAAAATTGACTTTGGAAATATAATTGCCTAGAAGCTTATGAGCTCAAGCGATGCCCATATGTGGCCGTTTTAACAAATGCTATGCTTTATGACTATTTTCAATGTGTTTTGCGTTCTTACATATTCGTGAGTGAAAATTGTGTATTGTCCTTTTTGGGAAAAGTATTTCAAGAATAAATGGTGTGTTACTAGTTGATGATTTTAACTTGTGCATCAATTGCCAATTATTTTACTCCATTTCTCGGAAAGAAATCTATTGTGCTTAAATAGTTCATTTCTAATGAACTTAAAGTTGTGATTTCCGGAATATTCTATATGTTTATATTTGATGGTGATGTTTCAAATTCAAAGAGGTGAAAGTGTGGAATATGGAATACGTCCATCATTCCAGGAATAAAGAATCTTGTGAATGGCCAAATGAGCCAAGGAAATATTGTCGTTGTGAATGACTGGAAATACTAATGAGAATTTATATAGTGTGAAAGATGTTGAGGTGAGTACTATTGTATTTATGTTACCTCTATGTGCAAATGAAATCAAAAATATTTTTGGGAGCATCATTAGCAAAACCGAGGAAGGGTGGGTCATAAGGCCCACACCTGAAACTATACGTGCCAGTGTAGGGATGGATTGTGATTATTCCCCTTATTTGGGATGAAATTGATAATAACTTTGAATTGGAAAAGTCAACCCACACGACATATATGGGAAGGCGTCCTAGTTGATCGGATGCCATGTTGCACTCATGGTGGTACTACTCTTGGTAACAACTTTATTTCGCATCACATGTCAAACTACATTGTTCGTGGGGAGATGGCCTAGCCGATCGGGCGTGATCAGACTCTGTGCTAACAAAGACGGTGGTATATCGGTGCAAATGATCTCCCAACCAAAATTGTATATGAAGTTTGTATTTTAAAAATTATTGTGTTTTAACTGGACCTTTAGATATTGTTGATTGTGGCTTGCTGTTTCTATGGTTTTCCTTTTCTTATATGGACATTCCATTTTGAAAGAGAACATTTAGCTTTACATACTAGTAGTATTCCATATGTACTAACATCCATTTTGCTGGGGGTGCTGCATCTTCAATGGATGCAAGTGGTTCATCAGCGGGCAACTTTGGTCCTCTTTAGCAGTTACACCCTATTCAGCAGGTTTTGGTGAGCCCTACTCTATTCCGGGCCTATTATCAATTGATGTTGTACTTTGTGTTTTGAGGTATAGCCAGGGCCTTGTTGTCGGCATCTCCATATTATTCTTCTGTTGTACTTAGAGACTTCGTAGACAGGTTGTGGGTGGTATTTGATGTTGGGGATTGAACTAGAAATGTTGGTATTTGGAAAACATGTTTTTCATTATATCTATAAACTTGTAATATTTTGGAAATTATGAATGGAGATGCTAACGGGAATGAAATGCCAGTTGTTAATAAAATCTTTTCAGTGTTTGATTAATGGAGTACGTCTCCTCTTTATTCATGGATGAGTTTGAGTAGAAGGAAATCTAATAGGCTTGCTCGGCCGGGTTCACTCGGTTGAGTGCCGGTCGCGCTCCCCGAGTTTGGGGCGTGAAACTTTCATAACCATATACATGTGTACCTTGTCCTTAAAACTTCACTAACCTTACTTAAATGAACTAGGACTAACCTATGAACCTGAGGTGAATCTTCTGTTGCTACTGTTTGAGCATAATAGCATGTTTTATTCCCCAATAAGATTAGTATGAATCTAAAGCTTTTATAAAGAATTAATCATGCCATTTGCTTTAGAGTGAAACAAAACTATTAGCATGTGTCTCTGTTATTACTCTTTAGAAAGTTTCAATTGAAGTTATTAATTTGTATCCCTCTTAATACTCTTTAGAAGTTTTAATTTAAGTGGTTAGCCTACATCTCTAATTAGTACTCTTAAGAAGTTTCAATTGAAGCTGTTAACTTGTATGTACGCAAGAAGTTAAGACTTAGTTAAAACAAATCCTTGACTAATTTGATTAAAGGCTATTCAGAAGATGTAGTCATGAACATGGATTGTTATGAGTTTGAACTATGTACCTCCTCTACTCTTAAGACATATGATCCAAATGTTTGGGTTTCAAAAGTAATTTGCTAAATTCTCTTGTTCTTGTGTGTGCCTAAAGTTAATTTCTTTGAGCATGCATAACATGTTATGATTATATACTTAGGTTTGAATTGTGGTTAAAATAAAATGAATTTGTTGTCTTATGATCGTGTGGCATTATGTATAGTTGTTATGAGAAATGTATACATTAATGTGGTATGGTATCACTGTGGTATGGTATCACTGTAGTATGGTATCTATATTGATTTCCTCATTAGAACCTAAACCTGTGGGGAGGAGTAAGTGTGAGTAGTTAGGGGTATTTTGGAGTAGAGTTTAGTTGGTTGAGATACTCTCTCTGACATAAGCACTGCCCTAGGCCTCGAGACCCTTGAGAACATTGAAGTTTCAGGGATCCAAAGAGTACCCTATCCATGAATGGAATTATACCCTTAGCCTCTAATTTATTGACATTTATTAATTATTTTAGGTTAAGTGTTTAATGAAAATAAAGGCTTTCATTGTGAGTCATTTTAACATATGTGACTCCACACCAGTTTCATTACTATTGATTGTTATAATTTTTCTTAGGCCCACACTAGTTTATTTCATGTGTAATTTTGTACATTGAGTAGCATATCTAATGGCATTCTTTTCTTTCTTGAACATGTATTACAATTGGGCCTACTAAGTTCTCAAAGAGCTCAAGGCCCAAGTCATGTACCTGCACATAATGGAGTCTAAAGTTGTTGTTGTTCATTCTTACTACTTTCTTTGCCGGCCATTTTTCAGGCTCAAAATAGAGTCCATTTTCTTCCTTTACTACTTTATTAATGTTTACTATCCTTATTTCCCACATGTATACAATACTTATCATATTTGATTGAATGTTGTTTTATATCTTTGATGTAACAACCCGACCCGTCGTTTTGAGCTCTAGCGCGTCGTGCAGCGGTTTGAGGCATTGACAACTTCACTTCATGTATTATGACTTGTACGCGTAGTCGAAATTGAATAAGAAGGATTTGATCCCGGTTTGGTTGATGGAACATATTAGATCTGATTTTATTTCAAGATGAATGTTATATTAGTGTTATTACCGGAATGTTTAAGTATGATTCGGATGCGTTCGTCGATGTTTGAATGTTTGAAAGTTTAAAGAACGGTTTCGATCATCGATTCGTAGTTTTGATTTGTGGTCTCGAATTGGTTCGTGTCATGTTTTGGGAGTTGTTGGTGTGATTGGACGGGGTCCCGGGGGACCTCGGGTTTGTTTCAGGATGGTTTTGGACCATTTTCCTTTGTTTAGTGAATATTGGTTTCTGGTGTTCCTGGTAAGCATCGTGATCGTGGTTGAAGGGATACAATCGCGAAGAGAAGCTGGAGCTGGGGAGGAATTTATGCATCGCGAATGTGACAAAGGGGTCGCGAATGTGTAGGTGCGCTGAGGTGCTCTACGCAAATGAGACTGGGTATCGCGAACACGATGAAAGAAGGGAGCTGAGGCCTGGAGGCGCTAAGCCATCATGAACGCGGCTCGAGGATCGCGAATGCAAAGCGGTTTGATGTGGAGGCATCGCGAACACGGGAATGCAACCATGAACGTGAAGTAGGATTTTTGGGCAGTTGGGATTTTGGCCTTCGCGATCGCGAGGGTGTTTCCACGATCACGAAGAAGGGAATATTGGGCAGACTTGTTTTAAATCGGGGATTTGGCTCATTTTCACCTCATTTATTCCATGGGAGCCGACCTTGGGGCAATTTTGGAGCGCCATGTTCATCATCAATCTTGAGTTTCAGATTGATGGCATCGGTTTGAGGTGTTAGAAGAGGTGTTTGAGCTGGTTATGGGACTTCGGAGCAAGGTAAGTCTCCTGTCTAACCTTGTGATGGGGAAATTACACCCTAGGTGATGTAATTGTTATGTGCTGCTAGTTGTGGGTGCTACATACGCACGAGGTGATGCGAGTCCATCCGTAGCTAAAGCATGTTTATGTTCGGATAGACTTAAGATCTTATCATGTAATATTTGAATTATTTGAACTTAATTTGCTAGCTTAATTAATTGAATTTATAATTAAAATTTATTTGAGAATATATTAGTCCGATCTTTATCACCCTAAGATGTTTGGTGAGAAAATTGATAAATGGTAAAAGTCATGTTTACTTTATGCTCCTATACCTGTGTAGTACTCACTGGACTCGTAGTTCAATAAGTTTCTTCCTTTACTATGGATCGAGCCGAATGCCTTCGCAGTATATTGAGATGCATCTCTAGTTCGCGTCTGTCGACCCTCGGCAGTGTACACACCACTCTAGATCGGGCTGCATGACCTCGGCATAATCATCCGTTATATCGCTAGCGGTCCGGATATTCACGAGATTTTCCTTACACTCAGACCCGGCATTTTATATTGTATTCCTTATCCGTTTGAGATTGGCACTTGATATTTCTGATATGTTGAGATAGAATATAAGATTTGAGAGATTTATATCGTTAAAAGAAATTTTGGAGGATTATGTTAGTTACAGTTTTTTTATCTCACTACTACTGTTGTGCTTCCGATCTGTTATGATTTATCATATTGATATTATTAGACCACTAGTAAGTGTCGATGTCGACCCCTTGTAACTTATTTTCTGGGTTAGGCTAGATACTTACTAGGTACACGTTGATTTACATATTTATGCTAAACTTTTGCAGTAAATGTGCAGGATCTGACAAGTTCATTTGATGGTTATTCGGCGCGTTGGCGCAGTTGCTGAGGAGACTTTACGGTGAGCTGCATTCCAGGCTACGTATCGCAGCCCACAGAATCTCCATCGTATTATTTACTTTATCCTGTCTAGTTTACATTCCAGACAGATGTATTATTATTATGGTACTCCTTAGTAGATGCTCATGTACTTGTGACAACGAGTTTTGGGATACTCTAGTGGTTGTTTATGGTTCGACATGATATTGTCATCTTTTATTTTATATCTTACCAATATTTTAAGTATTCATGATTTTTTAAATGCATTGAATTGTTTACTTAATAAGACTTATGCTTTTAAAAAATAATAAAATGAATAATTGAATTGATAGTTCACCGTTGGCTTGCCTAACGATGACGTTGGGTACCATCACGACCTATAGTGGGAATTGGGTCGTGACAAATTGGTATCAGTGCTTTAGGTTCAGTTGGGTCTCACAAGTCATGAGCAAGTCTAGTAGAGTCTTGCTGATCGGTACGGAGATGTTTATACTTATCTTCGGGAGGCTACAATACTGTTAGGAGAACTTCACTTGTTGATTCCTCGTCGTGCGAATTGATTCTATTGAAATTTATGCCTTCATTTCCTTCCTACCCATTCTTATATGATGTCACTTGTCATCAATTTAGCATCAAGGAGTTGTAGTTGTACTGCAAATGTAGTGCAGTATGTTTCTCCCTGCTATTTATTGTCTCCTTGTGAAAGGTGTTCTATCATTTCAAGCCAGTATTAGTATTGCCTACAGTTTTGAGGCTATGCACAGATTATTAGGATGTTCATGCATTGTTTTCGCATAGTGTTAGTGTACTGGTAGGGTGCTTATTTATGTGTCGAGGCAGTGATGACATGAAGGGAGGATTTCTCGGTTCATGGTTTAGAGGTTCGGCATTTAATTCCATCGGAGAAAAGGTATATGGACTATGGATGTTCAGGCCATGGTTGGCGGAGTAGCGATACTTGATATGTTCGAACGTGGTGGAATTCTTATTGGGGTGTGGTGTCATCGTCCTTGATGGAACGCATTAAGGCTCATATGTGTTTTGGTCTCCTTTGATTTGCCTTTGGATCAGGGTGTTGAGGAATGGTGCCTAAGTAGCGGTTGTAAGAAATGGCAGCATGTGACGGCTTCAGGGTCAAATATGTTTTTCTAATGTTGACGGCTCGAGGTAGATGATCCTTATGGAGGCCTAGAATTAGCGGTAATTTATTAGTTTGGGCACTACAGAGATGGATTATGATTGGAGGCAGTATTTAGGCAGCGAAGTATGAGGAAGGACATTGTGGGAGGTTTCTCGCAGTGGTTGAATTGCTAGTAGGTCGAGTATGAACATCAAAGGTCGACAAGTTGCTTAAGGAGATGGTTTAACTGAAGTGGGAGTGGTAGGGTAGCGTATGGATTCTATGGTAGGATATCCACATGCCTTGAGAAAGTTTAGAGCGATTTGAGCATCATAGTGGGCAGTGACTAGGTATACGGATTTCATTTTGGATGGTGGGTACTTTGCTGAGCAAGGTTAAATATGCCGAAAAGGAATTTGCTGGGAATGAAGAGGGGAGTAGAAGCTTGATTATCATTTTGGGATGCAACGTGACTTCGAGTTTGGAATGTATTGTAGGACATACAGTTGATGCCAATAGGGAATGAACGGACTCTTCCAGCTGATGGACGGGCGTGGGCTCAAGAGGGTTTTGCTGATTTCGTGGTAGTTGTAACTAGGGCAATGTCGTTGGAAGGTGTCAATATGGAATTACACAGGCGGGCTATCTACTGTGAGTAAGCTAGCGGTTGCGTGATTTTGATAAGGTTCCTACGAAGAGTTCTACTTTCTATCCAGCAGGAGGCATGTACTGTGATGTGAGCTTGGATCACTTGAAGAAGATGGTACGACTATCAGGAGGTCGAATATGCGATTGTGGCTGATAATTCGGCATGTTTTATGAAAAGTTTAACAAGAGATTACGAGAAATTTGGCGAGTTGACGGTGCGAGATCATGGTAATTGTGATGGAGGAGTCATTGTGGGTTCTAGATTTATATGATTGTAGTTTAAAGCTAAGTGGGGGAGCCTACCATCTATGATTGGGTCACGTGGTTGTGGGCCATTGTAGTTTCTGTTATTGATGCATTGGTGGAACAGTTATGACCAAGAAAGAAAACATCAAGGGTAATTCAGGCAAACAACTTGATGATTGTGTGCTATATTTCGCCTTATCGATTCATGTGAAGATTTTGGGATGATTCAGAGCTTATGCTTCTTGTGGATGTGATGTACAAAGATTCATCCAGTTGCTTCTTTGGAAGTGTTCATGTGCTAAAGGAGCACCAATGTTTTGTTATATACTCGGTACCAGGTCAGAGTGGGTGACTCTCAATAATGGTTCTACTGGGTTCAAGAAGTATAATGCAGTGCCTAAGTATTTTTGAGTTTGTCATGTGGCTAAGGAATTAGTTTTGCAGCTATGTGTGAAAGTGACTTGGAGTATTTCTATGAGTGTCACTGGGTCTACAGTGCGATGTTAGAGAGATGGAGGAAGCGACTTCGCATTCGCATGAGGTCTTTCAGAACGGGTGTGTTAGTTGGAATATTGTTGAGTGCACGAAGAGGGTATGAGATGTCCCATGGGTATTGAGACGATGTGGGCTCATGATTTGGGTCACTCGGGATGAGTGTTGTTTGAGGTTCGTTATGTTTTTGAATAGAACTATTATTTCAAAGGAAAGTCAAGAGTAAATTAGAAGAAGTTGAGTCAGTTCATAATGGTTTGAATCAACATGGTTGTGGAAATGATCAGTTCCTTCAGTGTGTTAAGGTTATACATGTGATTAGTGGTTGTACGTACGGGCATGACAACCACCGTAATTTGATTGATTTGTAGGTATTTGATTATGATGGCCTTGTTATGTGTAAATGAATCCCAAAAGAGTTATGGCAGTTTAGACCACGAATTGAGGTTTGATTTTCTGCAATTATGGGAATTTGGTTGCGTGTTATTATTGTTCTTCTGAAATAAGTGGAGTGAAAGGGGTTCTAGCCGATGGAGTGTTTATTCTACTGGTGGTTCAGGGGTTATGATAAAATTCTTGTACTCTCGTGTAGCAACATGATAGGTGCAGTGAGTTGGATGGATATTGGTATTTGAGGATCAAGGTTGCGGTTCGGTTTTGATAGGAATGTTACAAGCTCGGAGGAGCAGGGGAAAGAATTCAGATGTTCAGATTAAGCTGGCATTATATTAATGTCGCCTGAGGATGGTGTTCTGTGGAAGAGGCATTGTGCATGGGTTTGTGGATTCTTAATTGTCATTATAGGAATAGCATGTTTGATGGCCATCGATGCTCGGATTTTGCTACCTAATGCGGAAGGTTGTGGGAGTATATCCCACAGTAAGATCGTATAAGTGTGACGTGTTAGTCATTTGATTGTTAAATATTGAAAGCGGGTATGAATATTCTGGTACTGTCACTGGCGTGAGAGGTTATGACATAGAGGCATTCTATTCCTTTGTTGTGGACTGTGGAGGTTTGTTCAGGATTTGACGACTGCTCATATGTGCCATGAATAGGGTCATTGTGGATCCTTGAAAGGTTACTAGCCTAGCATGGGATGATCGGAATCAGCTTGAGGTTCGTTAGTAGATCTAATGTGAATGTATGCTCTACATCGGGTCGGATGTGTTCATGCAGCATAACATTGCTTATAGAGGAGTCTTCAGGGGTTGGATGTTATTCCTGTCGTCAACTATTCTATGTAATACTCTATTATGCCATGAGGGTTGTGAGACAACTTGATTATTTGTACATATTTTGTGATCCCGTGTAGCTTGTGGTGTTATATGAGCAAGATGGCTCTCCAGGTGCAGGTCGTTTATTGCACCTTAGTCATGCTTGAGTTTTTGTAGCGCATGGCGCTATCCGTCTCCCCAGGGTTGTATTTATGCACTTGGCGTGTCTGTGGTCGATATTCGGGCATTTCGTGGGTATGAGCATTATGGCTTGATGGATATTTCCTTATTGATTTTTATGTGTGGATCGAGTAGCACGCCGCCACGGGTATGTTGTTTGGATTGGTTTGCATGCCGCAACAGTGTCATGTGTGGATCGGGTTGCACGCCGCAACAATGAGATGTTGAGTATGGTTCCTTATAATTATTTTTCTGCTTTGTTTCTCATCTTTGAGATAGGTTCATAGCATATGTTTGGCCATTTTATCCGTTACGCGGGCTGGGTAGTTCTTCGCCAAGTTTCATTCTTCCTTATGGGTCAAATTTGAGTCGTAGCTTGTTGGCGCATTGGAGGCATCATATGAGATTTTTCACGATGTTTCAGGTGGATTATTGCCCGAGTAGCTTGTACTGGCTGAGATGAGGTTATTGAACCTGAAATCATTGCGATCGGGTTTATGTAAGGTATATAAAAGAGGAAATGTCACTATTTAGTTCAGAATGAGGAAATAGTTTTTGACAAGCGGAGAGACTCCATGATTTATTGATTGGGAAGGTGGTCATAAGCTTCTACATGTCGCTTTCATCATTACTGTATCGGGGGGGTCGGAGTCGGACTTATATGTGCTATGATATATACTACAGCCATCGGATTCGTGAATTCGTAGCTATTGTGGTTGGAGGATGTTATTATGGGCATACGACTTATGTGGCACATGGTATGATTTTAACATGGGGCATGATAATGTTTTGGTACAGCGTGAAGAGATTGATACGGTGTTCGTATGTTCTCAGGCCTCATAGAGAATTCCAGATGTTGGAAATAGGCTCTAAGGCTTGTGGTCTAAGGTATCAGGAAGGACCTTCAGCCGGGCTCGAGCTAATGTTCTCACACGGTTTGTGGTGGCATGGGTAGGGGCACGAGATGTTTAACAATGATTTTGAGCAACTCTGGAGCAGTTCTTAGCATGTTCGAGGACGAACATATGTTTAAGTGGGGGAGAATGTAACGACCCGACCGGTCACTTTGAGCTATAGTGCTTCATTTGATGGTTTTAAGCCTTGAGTAGCTTCACTTCTTGTATTATGACTTGTACGCTTAGTCGAAATTGAATTTCGGGAAGTTTGAAGTTGATTCGGATGAAACATTCTCAATTCAGAAGCTTTAAATTGAAAGGATTGACCAAGGTTTGACATTTGAGTAAATGACATCGGAATCAAGATTTGAAGGTTTCAATAGGTTTGAATAATGATTTTGGACTTGGGCATATGTTTAGGTTGAGTATCGGGTGGTCCGGGGCAATTCAACGAGTATTATGGGAAGTTGGCATTTTGTAGGTTTTGGAATTTTCTATGTTTGGTTTGAAGTGGACTTTGGTGTTATCGATGTCCGTTTGGGGTTCCGAGCCTTGGAATTGGTTCGTATCGTAATTTGTGTCTTGTACATAAAGTTTGGTGTCATTTCGGAATATTTAAGTATGATACGGATGCGTTCGTCGAAATTTGAATGTTTGAAAGTTTAAAAAAGGGTTTCGATCATCGATTCATAGTTTTGATGTTGTTTGGTGTGATTTGTGGCCTCGAGCAGGTTCCTGTCATGTTTTGGGACTTTTTGGTGTGATTGGACAGGGTCCTGGGGGCCTCTGGTGTGTTTCGGGATGGTTTCAGACTATTTTCCTTTATTTTGTGATTGCTGGTTTTTGGAGTTCCTGGTAAGCATCGTGATTGCGGTTGAAGGGACGCGATTGCAAAGAGAAGCTGGAGCTGGGGACGAATTTGTGCATCGCGAAGGCGACAAAGGGGCCGCGAACGCGTAGGTGAGGTTGAGGTGCTCTACCTGAACGCGACTAGGCATCACGAACGGGATGAAGGAAGGGGAGCTAGGTCTTTGAGGCGCTAAGCCATCGCAAATGCGTAGGTGAGGCTGAGGTAATCTATACGAACACGACTGGGCATCGTGAACGCGATGAAGGAAGGGTAGCTAGGGCTTGGAAGCGCTAACCCATCGCGAACACGGCTAGAAAACCGCGAATGCAAAGCAGTGGGACGTGGAGGCATCGCTAACGCAGGAAGGCGACCGCGAACGTGAAGTAGGATTTTGGGGTAGCTGGGCTTTTCACCTTCGCGATCGCAAGGGTATTTCCGCGATCGCGAAGAAGGTAATTCAGGGTAGACTTGTTTTAAATCGGGGGTTTTGCTCATTTTGACCCCATTTCTTCCAAGGGAACCGACCTTGGGGAGATTTTGGAGCGCCATGTTCATCATCAATCTTGAGTATCGGATTGATGGGCATCGGTTTGAGGTGTTAGAAGAGGCATTGGAGCCGGTTATGGGACTTCGGAGCGAGGTAAGTCTATTGTCTAACCTTATGAGGTGGAAACTACCCCCGTAGTTGATGTAATTGTTATGTGCTTGTAGTTGTGGGTGCTACATACGCACGAGGTGGTGAGAGTCCGTACGTAGCTAAAGCATGTTTATGTCCGAGTAGACTTACGATTTTATCATGTAATATTTTAGTTATTGGAATTCAATTTCCTAGCTTAATGAATTGAATTTATAATTGAAATTTATTTGAGAATATATTAGGCCAAGCATTATAACCCTGAGATGTTTAGCGAGAAAAATTTGATAAACGGTAAAAGTCATGTTTACTTAATGCTCTTGTACCTGTGTAATACGTACTTGACTCGTAGTTCAATAAGTGTCTTCATTTCCTGTGGATAGGGCCGAATATTGAGATGCGTCTATGGTTCGCGCCGGTCAACCCTCGGCAGTGTACACACCACTCTGGATTGGGCCGTACGACCTCGGCATAATCGTGCGTTATATCACTAGCAGTCAGGATATTCACGAGATTTTCCTTCTAGTGAGACCTGACATTTTATATGGTATTCCTTATCCATTTGAGATTGGCACTTGATATTTCTAATCTATTGAGATAGAATATGAGATTTGAGAGATTTATATCATTAAAAGAAATTTTGGAGGATTATGTTAGTTACAGCTTTTTTTCTCACTGCTACTATTGTGTTTCCCATATGTTATGAGTTGTCATATTGATATTATTGGAGCACTAGTAAGTGTCAATGTCAACCCCTTATCACTATTTCTCTGAGATTAGGCTAGATACTTACTGGGTACGCGTTGATTTACGTACTCATGCTATATGTCTGCACTAAATATGCAGGATCTGACAGGTCCATTTGGTGGTTATTTGGCGCATTGACACAACTGCTTAGGAGACTTTACAGTGAGCTGCATTCCAAGCTACGTATCACAGCCCATAGAGTCTCCATCATATTATTTGCTTTATCCTATCCAATTTGCATTCCAAACAGATGTATTTTTATTATGGTACTCCATAGTAGATGCTCATGTACTTGTGCCTCTTCATATAGGACCGTCATCGTCCACAGAGGTACATCTTGAATCAACCCGAACTTCCTAAGAACTCGTAGGGGTGACTATGGCTGGATGCCTCAAGTCCTACCAACTCGATAAAATACTTCTGAGGAGTCCTTAGGATTGCTTTCCGCCCAGCCATGACAACTTCCAGATGATCCATTCTCCTCTTAAGTTGGTCAGCATCTCTCTCCATTCTTCCTGTCCATGCAAGGAGACCCAATACCTCATACATTCACTAGGAATTCGAATCATATTGCTGACGCCCACAAAGTAGTCAATTGTGGCCTCTCGCTGAAAGAAGTGTTATGTGGCCCAGATTTGAAGCAGCAGATTGCAACCCTTGAAGAAATCATACCCCCCCAGGAACATGAGGACAAAGCTCTTAGAATCTCTGCTAATACCATAGGTACCAAAGTAGCTTGGAGGTTGCCCCAGAATGTTGCCAAAACAACAGGAAGCAAGTTGATTTTGATCTGTCCTCTTTTTTGCGGGAAAACCAACAGTCCTAGCAGTGCCAAAGAGAAGGTTATGAGACAGAGACCTTCCAACGTTACCCGGTCATACTGAAAATCTCCCAAGTACTATTCATATCTTTCACGATGTCCGAACCTGTCAAACAATTGGTCTAGGCTTACCAATCCATCTTCAATGTTTATCAACATCCGACTGTTTGCCAGACCCAAAAAATCAAGAAACCTGTAGCTGGGTATGGTGACCAAAAGTATCGGTTTCCTCCCTGTAAATGGCAGCTCCATGAAACTGGTAACTTCTTCCAAGGTTGGCACCAACCCACATTCAGCGAACTTGAGAACTACTTTGGCCAGGTCCCAGAACTCTATCAGCAGGCGGGTAAGCACTTAGTTAGCTTGGATGTTTAGCAAGGCAGTCAGTGCTCCTAGGTGTGTCCTGATTTTGTCTCCATGTTCTCGGCGGATAATCTTTCACCATTGCTTTAGCTTTTGTGGTTCTCCCATCACCATATTGATCTCGGAGATGTTTTGGTTGATTTCCATTTCTAAACGGGGTAAAGGAAAGGGGTTTGATAAGTGTTTTCTTGGGATCTTAAGTGTCTCATAATGATTGGTTCGTCTTTCCACAAAAGCCATGTCGTTGGGTGCATGACCCGTTGACATTAGGGTGGCTTTCCTAATTGTGTGTTGATTCCAAGGACCGACTCACCTAAGGTTTATGCAATATGACCTATATTTGCTAGAGTAGAGTGTATCCTAATTTTAAATTTGACTGAATACTGCGAGAAGTTATGTCAGTTGACCTGACAAAGCCATTCTCTGAAACTAAAAAATTTAGAATGAAGGTTCTGAGGGGTGTAAAAGACAACCCTCACGTGCCATTATGTGTGATAGTGCACAACCAAGACACGATAGGAAAGAGTGTGATGAGAGTATATATAAAGCGGTAACAAATAGTGATGTTCACAGTAACATTTAAAAATAAGCAGATAGGTAAATAACAAGTAAGGCAGGTAAGCATACAATTGCAAATTAAACACAATTAAAGCAGTGTACAAACAATCCTAAATTCCAGGTTTAATCTAAGTCTGCTAAGGTCAGAACCTAAGTGTGAAATCCTCAGCAGAGTCTCCATGTGGTTGCACCCTATTTTGCACGAGTCAAAACAAGATTCAACTAGTGGTTTACATGTTGATGATAAAAGAGAGTCGCCACCTAATATTTAAAGGTATACTAGGGTACCTATTTAATTACTAAGATCATTTATCAATTGGTCCGCTTAACAGGTGAGATTTTGGGTAAGGGTTCTTGTACTTCAAAGGGAAAGGTATTAGGCACCCATTAAAATCTACCTGAGGTAGCTCCATAAGACTTTGACTTGATTTAAAGGATTAGTCATATATACTCTGCTTAACTAGTACTAAAAATATGGCATATTGTATGTCTAGTTTAGAACTTATTACTTGAAAAGAGGATATGTGGTTTTACAAGGGATATAGATTTATAAAAGCTTTTAAGAAAATATTTGCATATATTTGATTAAAAGAGTTTGAAGTGTGCATATAATGTTTGTGTTTATAGAACTTTGTGAGATGTGGCTAATTTATAAAACATTATGATGTGGCTATTTATAATTCTAATAAAGTAAGGGTGTTGTAAAAGAGTGGGTCTAAGATATACCTTAGTTTCAAATCTCATATTTTGGCTTTGAAGAAATCGTTAGGAGCCCCTTTGGCTGGGGCAGCAACAATTGTTTGATTTTGGTAGAAAAACATGATTCTAGAAAAATAAATTTTCAGATTTTGTTTCTGGTTTTTGAAAGAGAAGACTATCGTCCTTTGCTAAAGCTGTTTTGGATTCAAAAGGGGTTCGTAAAAATGTCAGTAAAGATTAAGAGATAAACACTATAAATGATTAAAAAATTAGGATTATCTACTACTAAGTATAATGCTCCTTTTAATCCTATGATTTTAGGGATTGCCTAGATTAATCACATGATTCAAATATCACAATCCAATTCCCACTATAGGTCGTAATGGTGCAGAACGTCGCTGTTAGTCAAGCCAACAGTGAACTATCAATTGAATTATTCATTTTATTATTTTTTAAAATCATAAGTCTTATTAAGTAATGAATTCAATGCATTTAAAAATCATAAATACTTAAAGTATTCGAATGATATAAAATAAAAGATGACAATATCATGCCGAACCATAAACAACCACTAGAGTAATGGGAAGATCCCAATTCCAAGGATAAGGAGGCTTCTGGATGAGTGGAATGATCATGTCACAATGCCAATGGGTCAGAATTTGTGGTGCACTCCAGAATATTATGTTTTGATTAATTAAGAAGATGAGCTAGCCCGACTAAGCAGGGAAGGAATAGCCTGGCAGGAGGATACGGTGGAGGCTTTGCAAATCTATCATGAGATCTTGCCATTCTACCTCGTGACTACCTCCATGAACCGCCAGGTGGTCTCAGGGTCAATTGATAACATGCTGCCACCAACCAAGGATGATGATCGAGTAGTTGAATGTATAAAGATTGAGTCTGAGATAAAACTGGAGTAAGATCCAAAGGAAGAACCCGAGTTCAATGATGATGAAGAAGATTTTGAAGAAGACCCAAAGGAAGAACCAAAAGAAGAAGATGAGATGGGGAATGATTCCGATGGTGGTTACTAGAAGTTGGTTGATTTCACCCATTTCCTACTTTGTATCTTTATCCCGAACTTTCTCATTTCCCTAAGGGTAGGTTTGTTTGAGCCCATGCAACTCTATGAATGTTAGAAGTAATGATGTAATCTCTGCTCCCTCTTATTACAATCCAAATACTATCAATGAAAACCAAAATTTGTTTCGAATATGAATGTGTCAAATATAATTGTTTGTCAAATATTCACGACATAGGCCTACCCACGACAAAGAGAGGTCCCTCGAATTTTAGGAAAAAAGACGCTTGCCTAAATACGTGAACTAACTGCTCTGCGTGCATATTACTTGTGCAAATACTGAATCTAACTTCTATTCTTTTTCTTTTTCTTTTCTTTTCTTTCTTTATTATTATTCCCCCCCCCCCCCCATATGAGAAAGTTGATTTGTATTGACACAAAACTGGCGGAACCACCGTATAACTTAAGATCGAAAGGGAAGATGTCTGCGACAGATAACCCGACCAAACACGCTTTATTAATTGTTGATAGCCCGAGGCGATCGTGAGAGAAGGATGATACGAGGAATGCCGAACGTGTGGCCAACATATGGAATCATTGAGGGAGGAAGTAAAACACATTCGGGAATTGGAACATTTAGCTGTGACGACGCTCCCACACCCACCCCGGTTTTCATCTCTAGATTCAATCCCCGACCACTTTCCTTCCACCACTCGCCAAGAAAATAGTACCCCAACTTCTGTCCCTACCACCCAGATTATACCTCCAATAACCCCTGCGAACCCATAAAACCCTCCCATACACACTCCTTACATACCAAATTATATTCAAAATCGCAAAACCCACAAGTTACCACCAATGCCATTCATACCCCTCCTCGTGATGGAGTCACCTTTACCACTAACCAAAACCAACACATACCCACAAATATTGTTGCACATGAGTGATATGTTCCTCCCATATATGTCATTTCAGAACCCACCTTCACAGCGCCTGTCACGGTCAGGATGCCTTATGAAGTCTATCATTATGAAAAAATGGAGAGGGGAGCTAAGTATAAGGAGGAGGAATCAGTGTCCGAGCAATTACGAGCATTGAGAATACAAATGAAGAACCTTCAAGTCGCTCGAGGGAGCAAAAGTCTAGACTATGAGGATCTGTGTATCCATCCTGATGTGGACATGCCAATAGGATACAAGCCTCCAAATTTTTATATCTTTGATGGGACAAGTGATCGCCATGCACACTTGAGAGCCTACTACAATAAGCTAGTTGGAGTAGGAAGCAATGAGAAGTTAAGGATGAAGCTATTCATAAGGAGTTTGACAAGGGGAACACTTACTTGGTACACTCGCAAGGATCCACGAAACTGGAGGGAGATGCCGAATATTTCATGAATTGCTTCCGGTTCAACACATAAATTACCTCTAATAGGTTGGCACTGTTAAATTTGTAGAAAAACCCGTCTGAATCATTCCAAAATTATGCACATCGATGGAGGTCGGAGGCTGCCATAGCATAACCCCCATTAGACGACAGTAAGTTGACTAAGTATTTCATCAGGGCTTAGGAATGGATCTACTTTGAGACAATGATGGGCATGATGGGGCAGAAGTTCCCTGAACTTGTCAAAATGAGAGACTTTTTAGAAGAAGGCATAATGTCTGGCAAGGTACAATCTATGGCCGCATTGCTAGTAGCTAGCAAAGCAATCCAATACGGTTCAAAAGGCAGCGGAAAAAAGAAAAAGGAAGAGGTATCGGCAATCATTCCCTATTACCAGCCCAATCCACACCATGGAAACACCTCTTAATCTCCAAACGCACATTCCCCACACCCACAACCTCAATATAACCCACCTCGCACTCATATAAATTCAAATGCACCTCGACCATACTCCCAAGTTCAAACTACAACTCATCAAAACCGACCCACCTATGCACCTCGACCTTGCCAGAATTTTGAAGAAAGAGGTCCCAGAAATTACACCCCGATTGTTGAACCTTTGGCTCAACCGTTTGAAAGACTGAGGAGAGCATGTTTGACACATCCAATAGAAAGAAGGGTTCCTGAGTATCCTTCAAAATACTTTGATGCAACCAAATAGTGCATCTATCATCCAAATATACCGGGGCATGATACCAAGGATTTCTTCAAATTGAAAAAAAGAAATTGATTCATTGATCAAAAGTGGAGCCATTCACTACACCCCAGCTCAGCCCAATGTGAACCGCAACCCGCTGCCAAACCATTATAGTCAAGGAGCTAATATAATTACCCTAGATGAAAAGTATGACTTGAAAGGAACCATAATCACAATATGGAACATTGAGGCTACAAGGGTCCCACCTCAAAGGACTCCAATGATCACAGTACAGTTAAAACCCACAGTGATGGCCTAGACTTACCAGCAACAGTCCACTGCTGCTATTAGGGATGAAGAAGATTGGGAATGCAAGACAATCTTATTGACATATCAGTAGAAAGGGAAAGCCAAGATGACGAATTCTGTAGCGGGTCATGGAATGACCAAGTTAGGGAGGCTTATGCTCCTGAGGATGTAAACCGAGGAAATTCAAGAAGGGAACAAATTCAGAGAAGGAATATAACAGATCCGGAGGCCACAGAATTCTGGAAGAGGATGTCAACCAAAGAATACTCCGTGGAGGAACAGTTAAAAAAACCCCAGCGCAAATATCAACCATGGATCTGCTGATGAGTTCTGACAGTCACAAAGATGCCCTGATGAAAGTGTTATGGGTGAGCACGTAGAGTAATACCACCAGTGAGCCACTGGTAGCAACCATCAGGAAGATGGTCGAAGCAAATATGATCACCTTTCGAAATGGTGAACTTCCTCTAGAGGGAGTGGGTCACAACAAAGCTTTGCACATCACTGTTAAATGTGGATATAAGGTGGTGTACCGAGTGCTTGTTGATGGCGGATTAGGAGTCAATTTCTGTCAGCTCTCTACCCTGCGAGAGTTAGATATCCACCTTAGAGAATAAAAAGAAAGTCATGTGAGGGTAAGAGCTTTTGACGGGTCATAGAAGGATGTCATTTGAGAAATCTATTGGGCTTTGCAAATTGGACCAGTTGAGTCTCCCATAGTATTCCAAGTGATGGATATTTCATCTTCATATAACCTGTTGCTAGGAGGACCTTTGATACACATAGCAGGGGAAGTCCCGTCTACCCTAAACTAGTGCATGACGTTCGACTGGGGTTGCCCAGAGATCATAATCCATGGAAAATAGAGCCAACCAGCTTATTTGGAACATGCAGTTCCGTTCATAAAAGGATTAGATGGGGTCGCATTCCATGCAGTTGAGATCATGCAGACCACGGAAATAGAAGAGACCGAGCAAAATCTGGGAATGCAGTCACCATTTAGATCAATGATGGCCATGAGAGAAATGATGAAGTATGGATACATACCAGGAACCGGACTGGGAGCCTAATCAGATGGGATAATAGAGCCGATTGAGACGAGTGGGAATAAAGGTAGAGCCGGCATAGGGTATCAGCCTCCGACTGGGAAGACTTGTACTAGTAACTTTGGGAAGAAAGCTTTTGTACGGGTCATAGCTCAACATCAGAGGACGACATCATCGATGGAATGGGAAAGTTGTTCATGACCACGGTATAGGAATGTTGTGACAAAGCTGATATCAAGACACCGACCATTCAGAATGCCGAACTAGGAGAGGACTTGTAGAATTAGACCGCCAGCCCGTCTTTGGTTTGCCTGGAGTCTTGGTAGCATGGAATTGTAAGACTTTTGAAAATAGTGCATGGTCAATTGAGGTTTGAACCGTGTCTGTACTTATGTGTCATTCGCCTCTTTGAACGCTCACACGTTGCTCTTTTGATGATATAAAAAGAAATGCTTACTTACAATTTTGCAAATTTATTTATCGCGTCATGTATACTTAGTTTTTCTTTTTAGTAATCAAAACGATAAAAACCCACGTTCCGCGATTATGACATGTAATGAAACCCTCAAGCAAAGCAATCCAGATTACCAAGAATATGATGAAAGCATGATGCCAGATAATCTCTCACAAGAGAACGAACTGCTGGAAAGCCAGAAAAAGCCTAATCTTGAAGAGACATAAGTGGTCAACCTAGAAAATGAAGAAGAAGTGAAAGAAACCCGAATTAGTATCCATTTGGAAGCAGAGCAGAATGAAAAAATGGTTGAGCTCCTCCGACAATACATTGATGTGTTCGCATGGTCGTATGACGACATGCTTGGGTTAATCATTGACATCGTTTGGCATAGACTGCCTACTGATCTCGCTAGGACGCCCGTCAAACAAAAACCCAAAAAATTCAAGCCAGATTTGAGTTTGAGGATAAAAGAAGAAGAAATCAAGCAAATAGAGGCAAACGTAGTAAGGGTCACCAATTATCCCATATGGCTGGTAAATATCGTATCGATACCAAAGAAGGATGGGAAGATCAGGATATGTGTGGATTAGCGAGATCTTAACAAGGCCAGCCCGTAGGAAGATTTCCCTATACCAAACATTCACATTCTCATCGGCAACTACGCAAACCATGAGATGCATTGATTCGTGGATTGTTTCGACGGGTACCACCAAATCCTGATGCACAAAGAAGATGCAGAAAAGACACTGTTCACTATGCGTTGGGGAGTTTACTACTACAGAGTCATGCCATTCGGCCTCAAAAATGTTGGTGCTACTTACATGAGGGCCATGACAACCCTCTTTCATGACATAATTCACAAATAGATCGATATATATATATGGACGACGTCATCATCAAGTCTTGAAGGAGTTCAGAACATTTGGACGACCTACAAAGTTTTTTAACGCTTATGGAGGTATAGTTTGAAGTTGAACCCTACAAAATGCGCATTCGGAGTCCCTGGTAGAAAATTTCTAGGTTTCATCATAAGCAGGAAAGGGATAGAACTGCATCCTTCAAAGATTAAAGCCATTGAGGAGTTGCCACCGCCCAAGAGCAAGAAGTATGTGATGAGTTTCCTTGGTAGGTTGAACTACATTAGCCGTTTCATAGCCCAGTCTACAGTAATTTGTGAACCTTTCTTCAAGATGTTGAAGATGGATGCGGCTACAAAATGGACAGAAGAGTGTCAGAAAACCTTCAACATAATTAAGGAGTACTTGTCTAATCCACTAGTGTTGTCCCTCCCGAGCCCGTGAAGCCATTGTTGTTATACCTGTCGGTCTTGGATAATGCATTTGGATGCGTGTTGGGAGAACACGATGAGACCGGAAGAAAGGAGCAGGCCATCTATTACTTAAGAAAGAATTTCACACCATGCGAGGCCAAATACAGTATGATAGAGCACTTGATGTGCCTTGACTTGGGTTGCCCAGAAATTGAGGTATTACATGTCAGCATACACCACGCATTTAACATCCCGTCTTGACCCGCTCAAGTATATCTTTTAGAAGCCGATGGCTACAGAAAAATTAGCCAAATGGCAGATTCTCCTCAGCGAATTTGACATTGTGTACATAACGCAGAAGGCCATCAAAGGACAAGCTTTAGCCGACCACCTTACTGAGAATCCAGTGGACAACGATTATAAGTCGCTCACTACGTACTTCCAAGACGAGGAGGTGTTGTTCGCTGGAGAAAATATTGTAGAGTCCTATCCAGGGTGGAGAATGTTCTTCGACGGAGCGACAAATTTCAAAGGAGTAGGAATCAGGGAAGTCCTAATTTCAGAATCAGGACATCATTACCCGACATCAGCAAAGATAGGCTTCCCTTGCACCAATAATATGGCTGAGTACGAAGCATGCATCTTCGGGATTAGGATGGCAGTTGACATGAACATCAAGGAGCTTTTGGTCAAAGGGGATTCAGATATATTGATACATCATGTTTAAGGAGAATGGACTACCAAGAATGTCAAGATCCTTCCATACCTACATTGCATAAAGGAGCTATGTACGAAGTTCCCAGGATCCAAAACGAGTTCACCGATGCTCTTGCAACCTTATCATCCATGATTCAGCATCTAGATAAGATTTACATCTATTCTATCGAGATAGAGATCAGAGATCAACATGCATACAATTTTCATGTAGACGAATAGCTAGATGGTAAGCCATGGTACTACGAAATCAAAAGATTACTTGAAGCAAGAGAGTATCTATAGAATGCTACTAATGGTCAGAAATGAGCGCTCAGAAGGCTATCAAATCACCTTTTCCTCAACGGGGAAGTCTTGTATAGGAGGACCCCAAACTTGGGTCTGTTAAGATTCGTAGATGTTGCTGAAGCAAACAGATTGCTAGAAGAAATAAATGCAGGAACGTGCGGACCCCACATGAATGGCTTCACATTAGACAAGAAGATTTTAAGAGTTGGATACTTTTGGATGACCATGGAAAGCGATAGTATTCGTTATGTGCAGAAGTGCCACCAGTGCACGATCCACGGGGATTTCATCCACGTTCCTTATAATTAGTTGAATATAATGGGTTTTCCTTAGTCGTTTGCTGCTTGGGGCATGGACGTGATTGGACCAATATAGCCCGTCGCATCAAATGGGCACTGTTTCTACATACAAGTCCTTCACATAGAAAGTAGTGGCAGATTGTTTCCGTAACAATATAATTTGTCGTTTTGGGATACTCGAGTCCATTATCACTTACAATGCAACTAATCTTAATAGTGATCTCATGAGCAAAATTTGTGAGAGGTTCAGAATTGTCGATTGTAACTCTACACCTTACATACCGCAAATGAATTGAGCAGTTGAAGCGGGGAACAAAAATGTCAAAAGAATGCTGCGAAAGATAATGGACAATCATAGGCAATGGCACGAGAAATTATCCTTCGCCTTAATGGGTTATCAGACCACCATGAGGACATCCACTAGGGCAACGCCATACATGTTGGTATATGGCACTGAAGCTCTGATACCCGCAGAGGTCGAGATACCATCTTTAAGAGTCATTTAAAAAGCCAAGTTAGACGATGCAGAATGGATACGGGTCAGGCAGGAGCAATGCATTCTCATTGACGAGAGGGTGAAGCCTCGCCAGTTTATACTGGGGCAATTTGTTTGAAAAACAATATTCCCTGATCAAGAAGAAGCCAAAGGAAAGTTCGCACTCAATTGGCAAGGTCCTTACGTGGTCCACCGACTATTTTTGGGAGGAGCACTGATCTTGGCACAGATGGACGGAAGAGTCAGCATGAAGCCTATCAACTTAGACAGAATCAAGAGATACTACATTTGAAGAGAATAGAGCTAGGTCTTGGTTGTTAAAAAACTACACTCGATCTGACTTCCCATAAACGGATACGTAGGCAACCCACGTAAGGTTCGATTTTGCTCCCCCTCCCCTTCTTATGTAATAGAAAATCCAAATATAATTTTTTATGTATTGGGAAGTACGCCATGACTTGATTTCATATGGAATAGGCAATCCTCATCAGATTCAGTCATCTTTTGTAATTAAACTATGTTCCGGCCTGATTCTATTTCGATATGTAGGCAGTCTGAGTCAGTCTCGGCCACTTTATTTTCAATTGCATCATTTTGCATCTGTTGTAATCGAACTACATTTTAACCTAATTCCATTTGGATATGTAGGCTACCTCAGTCAGGCTCGGTCATCATCATCATATTTTCTTTATAATTCCCCACAAACTACGGTCAGACCTGATTCTGTTTTGGATATGTAGGTATCTGAAAGGGTTCAGTCATAACCTTAGGAAAACCTACTGCACTAATTTTGATTAGGACGCGATTGTAAGGACAAGGATCCACGTCGTCAGAAGTATCATGGAGAATCGATATCAACAGGATAGAGTCTTCAAGAAACAACGCTTGTGTTTGAGGAACTTCTGAATCATGTCATAATCTGGAACGATGACATTTTCCATAAAACTAAAGATTTATCAAAATGTTTTCTAAAGATATCATAATCCGCTCCACCTACCGGACTTCATGACGTAACCTCATCAAGATCGGGGCAAAGCCAGGACTACGGTCGATACAAACCAACACGCCCCCCTGCTAAGAATTTTTCTTTGAATGCAGTACTAACATGACATAAAGAAGTGCTGGAACACACTAGGGCAATGACGAATCCGCCACTCCCTCATAAATATCATCCCTCTTTCCTTATTCAAATTTTCCTCACATAACTAAAAAACTAACTCTTAGATCCTTGCAGGTATCTCAGAACCAGGCCGTTGATGCATATAAAGCATATTGTATAAAGCAAATCATTCGCTCAACTGAACGGAGCATGTTTTATATAGCGATCCGCTAGCCCCGCCAACCAGAGCGTATTGTATATAGCAAACTGTCTGCTCAATCAATCGGAGCACCCCATACAAAATCGAGCCGTTGGTTTTGCCAATTAAAGTCATTTATATACCAAATCGTCAGCTCAATCGATAGGAGCACCCTGTACAAATTGAGCCTCGACTTCGCCAATTGATGCCATGTATATAGCAAACTATTCGCGTCGCCAATGACTACTATCCACACCGCCATTCTGCCACATAGGAGATCAGAATAGATAGTTGCAAACCTCGTCACCAACGTTCAGCCAATCAACAGTCGCAATTTAGTTTCACAATCAAGAGTACCTCTTGGGCATGCTCCTTATTTCTTATTTTTTTCGAATGTTTTGACGTTTCGCTCATGCAGCTTACAGGCGTGATATTTTTAAGTCAGAAGATACTCACTTAATATAACTTGTGCAGTTCATAAGCAAGATCAAATAACAAGGAGGAAGACAAGTAGCAATGAAAGAGTAAAAACAAGAAGCAGTATCTGCGAAACAATATAAGCCATGTATACAACCCGCGAAATTAAAAGCGTATGTTCATGATATCAAAATCAAATGACATGGCAACACCCTTCGTGCATTTATTTTATGCTCACCAAGCATATGTATGTATGTATGTTGAATTAAATGGTACGACAACACCCTTCGTGCATTTATGTCATCCTCACCAAGCATATGTATAACAATACCAACCAGGTAGAAGGCATACAATTAACAGTAACAATGAAGTAGAAGTTACACAAATAATAATAACAAATAAGGTAGAAGCATATGTATAATGGCAACGGTCAAGGTAGAAGGTGTAGATGCAACAATAGCAAATAAGGTGGAAGAATATAGATATCAATAACAAACAATATAGAAGGGATAAACAAAACACCACCAAACAATCTAGAAGGCATAGATGTAAATATAACAAATAAGAAAGGGAGCATGTGTCACGCCCCAAACCCGGGGAGGCGAGACCGGCACCTTATGCCTCACTTAACCGAGCGTACCAACTTAAGACTAAGGGACTCTGAACATACAACGTAATACTTTGGCCATAGGGCCACATTGCAAGATAATTTGTGAAATAAAATATAAAATTGAATGGAGACTAGCTGTGACTGAACATCAATATAAAGCCGGACCGACAAGGCCGTGATAACTACTACAACAGACAAACCAAAAAAATATACATACAAGGCCTACAAGCCCAACATACTGCACTGACTGACAGGATATGTCTACAAGCCGCTACTGATGGATGTATTGTGGTCCGAACGTGGCCCCGACCTACCCATAATATATATACACACAATATGTACTCAAAACATAGACCCAGCAACTCTGAAGGACGTGGAGCTTACCGATCAAGCTGAACTCGGACATCACCTATTGAGGAGGTCTACCCGTCTGTCTATCTAAACCTACATGCATGAAATGCAGCATCCCCAGAAAAGGGACGTCAGTAAAAAATAATATACCGAGTATGTAAGGCAATAAAATAACTAAAACTGAAATTGAACTGATAATATAATAACTGAATATAACTGGGAGTCAAAGATGATCTAGAGATATACTTATCTGTTGATACTGACTCAACTCTCTCAATATAGTAAGTAAAATAGCTGTCCGGTCATATAAGGCTCGGTACGTGTAATTGCTTGGCTGTAGTAGGTTCTCTCATAGGCGCTCAACCATACTAGGCTCGGTATCTCATCCATTTTGGGCTCGCTCATAGGTGCTCGGCCAGAGTAGGCTCGGTATATAACTTAACATCTGATCAGAGGTTGCCCAATAGGGCCTACCCACCGATTATAGCTCGGTGGTGGTGAATACTATAATACTCTGTGTGTGTATGACTCTATATATATATATATATATATATATATATATATATATATATATATATATTTATTATGTGACTAGGATAATGTACAAAAATTTAGGAGTAAAAAATTTTTCTTTATGTCTCGTTATCAAACGCATGTAGTTACGAGATCATGCCAAAATAAAAAAAAGGTTTAGCCTTAACATACCTTATCACAATATTTCCAATAAACTCATTGAAATTTCCTCTTCACACCTTCATCTACAACAACAATAAAATATACTATCATTAAATTATGAAAGGTACAACTATCGTATAACGAACGGCAAGCTTATTTTATGTTAAAACGGGAAGCATCTCCCCTATAATCTTTACTTCCTCCCAGTTTGAGATAATACCAACAAAATAAGAACACAACAATAAAAACATATATACATTATTTTCCAACCTTATATCCATCACAAAATACCACAAAATAGCCCAACACACCCCAATCTTCTCATATGCAAAATGACCATAATTGTAGTGTCAAACAACCCGAAAATGTTACGACGAACGACCAGCCCACCACTCCGCATTTATGCGGTGTTTATCCACACCATTTCTCCTCCAAAACTCCATCAAACAGTAGCAAAACACACAATCCAACAACAACATGAAACAGCCCACAAAACAGTCCACTACAAGTTGAATAACTCGAACTCACGGCTTCGATCACCGTCCAGTGAGTTATTACAATTATAGAATGAATTTCTATACTTTTCCAGCAGAAAAATGGATGAAAGATTGTAGTATACTTACCTTATTTGGTGAATATCTCAGCTCCTCTCTTGGTTCTTCAGCCCTTAGGTTTTCCTGTAACTAGAATTTGAAAAGAAGAGAAAATCAATTAGGGTTTGTGTTGAATTTTTGGGAGAATTTTGTCGGGGATTATCTCTAGTTTTTATGCTCTATAATGAGTGTGATATATGAATTAAATAATCCCTTAAAAGGGCTCTTTGTTCGACCCGAACTGTCCCCTTTTTGGACATATTTAGTCCTCTCATTTAAGCAAGTAGGTGACACACAAACTTGTCACCAATGCAGTCTGCGTAGTCTCGAAAAAATGGATATCTCTCTCTACTCCAATATCGTATTGACAAACAGTTTAATGTGTTCGAAAATAGACTCATAGATCTTCAATATGAGGGTGGATCACCACGTAAATATTAGTATATTAGGAGAAAATTTTAGTGACCTTTGACCCAAATTTCAATAAAACTTATGAATGTAACTTATGATGACTTTCATCGACTTTTGTTCCACAACTCGCTTGACTTCAAAACTTAAGACTTGACAATCATATGACTAAATAACTCATAACATAACCCTATTATCATGTTAAAAATCCTAGTCTCACCCCAAAGGTACGGGTTATAACATTCTCAACTTGTCAACCTTTGACGAAACATTATTTTCTTCAACTCCTTTAGATTTTGAACCTTCCAACCCTCTTTGTTCTTATTATTCATGATCTTCAATATTTGTAAACTCAAGGTAACATGATTAACTTACTTTATATACTTCCATATATGATCTTATTTTTGGTCTTACATCAATTTGCTTACGACGTACTTTTACGTAAGTTATCAGTCTCCAACCATCCAAAGGTATAACATCATTTACCCCTTTGGAACATTCGTCCTCGAATGTTGACTGATGCACTTATCAGTCTCCAACCCTCACAATACTTCCTTAACATATGTTTTAATTCATAATTATCTTGGTAAAGGTACCTAAACTCTCCGACTTATATCGATTCACTTAAGAAGCACTCCAACATAAAAGTACCGGGTGTAATATCCTCCCCCCTTAGGAATATTCGTCCTCGAATGTTTACTCTTAGAGACTTGAGAATTCTTTTGCCAGAGTCTCCTCTCTATAACAGACTATAACCAACCTGCACGCAGACAGAAAACATACTATACATGCCACACATGGCCATTATCTATAAATAATAACACTTGGCCTCACACGACAGTCAATAATAAATACTAAAAGTCAAAAGTAAGAGCTTACCTGATGACCTACTGGTCTGAATAGATCTGTGATGAACTATCCCATCTCGAGCCATATCTTCAAGTTTGAAATAGGTGGGGTATTTAGACTTCATTTCTTCCTTCGCTTCCCATGTCATCTCTTCCAAATTCTTACTTCTCCATAAAACCTACATGAAGGCTACCTCCTTATTTCGTAGCTTGCGAATTTGTCAGTCGGATGGAAACTAGAACTTCCTCGTATGATAAGTCCTCTGTGATGTGTACATCATCATTGGGCACCACTCGGGTAGGATCCCCAATGCACTTCCGTAGCATAGATATGTGAAACATCGGATGGAGAAACTCCAATTTTAAGGGAAAATCTAACTCATAAGCTACTCAGCCCACTCTTCAAATAATCCTATAAGGCCCAATATACAGTGGGCTAAGATTGCCTTTTTTGCCAAACCTCATCATGCCCTTCATAAGTGACACCTTTAAGAATACCCAATCATCAACCCCGAACTCTAAGTCTTGTCGCCGCACATCAGAATATGACTTCTGATGACTCTGAGCTGTCAACTATCGCACCTGAATAAGCTTTACCATCTCTACGGCCTGCTGAATCAAGTCTGGCCCATGTAACCCAGATTCTCCAACATCAAACCACCCTATAGGAGATCTGCACTTATGCCCAAACAAATCCTCACACAGAGCCATCTGAATACTGGAGTGGTAGGTGTTATTATATGCAAACTCGATAAGAGATAGATGTTCATCCCAACTTCTTTTAAAATCCAACACACATGCTCGTATCATATCCTCGAGTGTCTGAATTGTGCGATCGACTTGTTATCAGTCTGTGGATGAAAAGCTGTGCTGAGATTCCATTGAGTCCATAGATATAATAGATACTGGTACTCCGTGTAGCCGCACTATCTCCTTAATATATAACTTCACATAATCTTAGGCTATATCTGTAGATCTGACCGGTAGGAAATGGGCTGATTTTATGAGCCTATTAACTATCACCCATATAGAATCGAACTTATGATGAGAACGAGGCAAAACCGTGATGAAGTCCATATTTATCGCCTCCCATTTCCACGTCGGGATCTCTGTAGTCTGCATTAGCTCTACAGGCTTTTGGTGCTCTAGCTTCACCTACTGGCAACGAGGACACTGGGCGACAAACTCAGCAATGTCCTTCTTCATATCGTTCCACCAGTACACATCCTTAATGTCATGATACATATTCGTCAACCCAGGATAATTGAAGTACCACGAATAATGTGCCTCTGACATAATCTTGTCTCATAGCTCTGCTACATCTAGGACACACAGACGACCCCTGTATTTGAGAAACCCATGTTCCTTGAGCTCTAATAGCGGCTTCTTCTGCTGCGGAACTCGCTCTCTCAACTCGATCTCTCAACTCGATCAACTCTGGGTCCTCGTACTACCTTTTCTTTACTTCAGTTATGAGAGATGATTATGCAGTGTTTTGGAGTACAACTCCACCATCGTCAGAATCTACTAAACGAACCCCCAATCAAGCTAATTGATGAAGCTCTCTAGCTAATTCTCTTTTCTCAGCCTCTACATGTGCTAAGCTACTCATTGATCGGTGACTTGAGACAACAGCTACAATATTAGCTTTCCTTGGATGGTAGAGAATGTTAATGTCGTCATCTTTCACTAACTTTAGCCATCGCCTTTGTCACAAATTCAACCCCTTTTGCTTGAAGATATACTACAGGCTTTTATGATCTGTAAATACATCCAGATGAACACCATATAAATAATGCTGCCATATCTTAAGTGCATGGACAACCACAGCTAACTCGAGATCGTAGATCGGATAATTCCTCTCGTGCTTCCTCAAATGCCTAGAAGCATACACAATTACCTTCCCATGTTACATCAGGACACATCCTAACCCAACACCTGAGGAATCATAATACACATCATAACCCTTTGGACCCTCTGGAAGTGTTAGAACTAGCGCTGAGGTCAACCTGTTCTTAAGCTCTTGGAAAATTCGCTCGCAAGCCTCTGTCCACTGAAACTTAGCTGCTTTCTACAAAGATGTGCCATGATCTTAAGGAAGTCTACTAGTGGAATGATATGAAGAGGAATGTAGCGGACCTTGTGGCAAGATGTCCAAATTTTCCACAAGTAAAGGCCGAACATCAAAGGCCTGGTGGGTTGGCACAAAACATAGAAATTTTGACGTGGAAGTGGGAGATGATCAATATATACTTTGTGGTGGGGCTACCTCGCACTCCTCGCAAGTTCGACTTGATTTGGGTAATTGTGGATCGACTCACAAAATCAACACACTTCCTACCTGTTAAGGCTACCAACACAGCGGAACAATATGCTCCATTTTATATCAAGGAAATAGTCAGGTTGCATGGAACTCCAGTTTCTATTATCTCCGATCAAGGGGCACAATTCATAGCTAATTTTGGGAAGAAATTTTAGCAAGGGTTAGGTACACAGGTGAATCTTAGTTCAACTTTCCATCCACAAACCGACAGGTAAGCAGAGCGGACCATTCGGACACTTGAGGATATGTTGTGTGCTTGTGTTCTTAACTTAAAAGGTAGCAAGGATGATCATTTGCCACTCATAGAATTTGCCTACAACAACAATTATCATGCTAGCATTCAGAAGCACCGTTCGAGGCTCTATATGGTAGGAGATGTAGATCTCCCATTGGGAGGTTCCATATTGGGGAAGCGGAGTTGATAGGGCCAGACCTCGTGCATCAGGCTATGGAGAAGGTTAAGATTATTAAGGAACCGTTGAAAATTTCCCAGAGTCATCATAAGTCCTATTCGAATGTACGTCGTAGGGATTTTGAGTTCCAAGAGGATGATTGGGTATTCTTGAATGTTTCCCCCATGAAGGGTGTAATATGGGTTGGTAAGAAAGGAAAATTTAGTCTGAGGTATGTCGGACCGTACAGAATCATTCAGAGGATTGGTCAGGTGGTTTACAGGCTAGAACTACCTTTAGAGATGTCTTTAGTGCACCCGGTGTTTCATGTATCCATGTTGAAGAAGGTGGTTGGAGATCTGTCACTTATTGTTCTGGTTGAGACTATAGAGGTTAATGAGGAAATGACTTATGAAGAGATTCTAGTTGCCATTCTTGATAGGCAAGTCTCAAAGATGAGAAACAAAGAGATTGCCTCCGTGAAAGTGTTATGGCAAAGCCAACAGGTCGAAGAGGCCACCTGGGAAGCCGAGGAAGAGATGAAGAAGAAGTATCCTCATTTGTTTGAATATCTATGTAGTTGTGTCCATGGTGTTAAAAGCTAAATTTCTACAAATTATGTTTCCCCTGTACAGCTTATGTTAAGGATACTCCTTCTTGGTAATGTAATGTTTATGAAAATGTGGTCGGTGTTGTTTACATGTTGTTTTACATCGTTGTATTATGGTTATGCTGTTAGGATTGGTTTTGGGATTCTCTAGCTGGTGGATAGGCCCAATTACAGGGGAGACTCTGGTGAAATATTTGGAAATTTTGGGAGTTAGTCAAAATTTGGAACTGCTGGTGTGTGAAGTAACAGTTGGGTCACATTGGATGCTAATAGAGGAGTTTGAGCCTCATTCGAGGATGAATGATCCTAAGCGGGGGAGGATGGAAGGCCTCATAAAATTTCACCTAAAACTCGGGGTTTCGTGGTGCAGAGGTAGGATAATGTATTGGAGGGTTGTATAAAAGCTCACCGCGGTACAGACTTTTTGGGTTGAACAGAGCATTGGGGGGTTTCCTAAAAATTATTGCAGAATAGGGCATTTCTGCGGTCCATTATGCAACCGCAGAACTGATCTGTGGAGCACAGATCCGCACAGAGTGAAGAAGAGAAATTGGCCAATTTTGGAGGTTGTTTTGTGGTCAACTATGCGACCGCATAATTGTTTCACGAGTCGCACATCCGTTGCAGAACCAACATGAAGATTTTCGGAGGGAGATTCTGCGGTCCATTCTACGGCCGCATAATTGATATGCGGGACGCATACCTGGCTGCGGACTGGACTAGACCAACCCAATTTTTGGGACCATTTCTGCGGTCTATTTTGTGGGCCGCAGACCTGATCTGCGATGCACTCTACGACTGCAGAGCGGAGTTCAGAGGGTCTTTTTCCTATTTTTATAACCCGATCTTGTTTTAATAAATAGACTTAAAGGACCAATTTTGAAGAGGAATTCTTCCTTTTTAGAGAGAGGGGAGTGTTTTAGAGAGAGAGAGAGAGAGGAGGAATCCCTAAGTGCTTGGTTAACCAAACGTTGCTCAAGTCTTGAATAATTCACAAGAAAGACTCACAAGGTCTTTATCCAAGAGGTAAGATTCTACTTCCTAGCCCTCAATTTCGGGATTGGACTGAAAGTAGGTAATGAGAAGTGTGATTCTTGAGTATTATTTATGCATGCATGTATCATCAAGGTTGGTGGGAAGGTTATAGAGCTCAATGGGTAAACATTGGGTTGTGGGATGAAGGAATCTACCATAGGAGAACCTCGAAACCTTAATGCTCACCTAGCGCTTGATAAAATGCTTAAATGAGCTGAAACCCCGAGTATCTTCCAAATTATGGTTCAAATTTGTCATGTTTCTAATAGATTGAAGTCGCTAGAATTTTTGAAACATTATAGTAATTTAAGGAAGCTCAAGCGAGGTATGTTGGCTAAACTCCTCTTGTAGAATCGATTTCCATGATGTCCTCGTAAGTTGCGATTATGATTGGCTCAATTTCTTATGTCTCATATTCCGAGTCTTTCCTAATAGATTTGATTATTCTAAAATAAGTGTTGTGTTGAAAGATATATGTACCCAAAATGTGTTCCTAATGTTCCTATCATATCATGATTCCCTCCGAGAATGTAATCTAGTATGATCAATGTACCAAATGTGTTGTGATTTAAAAATCATGTTTCAATTACAAGTTAGTATGCCTAATTGTGGAAGAGAAACTCAATGTGCTTAAGACTCTTGTTTGCTGATATGTGTACTTAAAGTCTTGATTTGAAATTCTCTTATTGATGATAAACCATGGTAATGCTTGAAAGTTATAGGGGTGAGTATGAAATATGATATACGACCGACGTGCCGAGAATGATATTACAATTGTGGCCACTAGTGCCAATAAAATGGGAAGATGTGTGAAGGATTATGAAATGAGTTGTAAATCATTTGAATAATAAGTGCTTTGGGAGTATTGTTTAGTCACCTAGGAAGGGTAGGTTGAAAAGTAAATCCCTGTGTTGATTTGATCAGATTGTTTCCCCTTATATGAGATGAGATTGATGTGCTGAGATATTTCCCCTTATATGGGATGAGATTACTGCTGGCGAGATGTGATGTGATGTCGACCCACACAACATTGTGGTGAGACGACTTAGCTGGTCAGGCCGAGATCGGAAGCCATGCCACGCACATGGTGGTGTTGTGATTGGATGTCTTAGGGTGATATGGCTTAGCCTATCGGGCTGACATCGGACTCCGCACTAAAAGCACGGTGGTATATCGGTACTAAAGATCTCCCAACTTAAAAGAATTGAAACTTACTTGAAATTTATCTTTCTCATAACTTGACACCTTGATACTGTTTGAGGCTCTCATTGATTTTATGATTCCTTCTCATTTTACTGTTATTCGTTCTATTGAGAGGGTGATTAGTTTTACATACTAGTACTATTCCTGTAAGGCCCAGAAAATGTTGCCAAGGAATTTAAGGGTTCGTGGTGTCGAAGTAGGCTTATGTGTTTGAGGGATATATATACTGCGATGCTTTGTTGAGTTATGGATATGTTGTTAGGGTGATTTTGGTGATTCTCTGACATGTGGATAGGCCCAATTATAGAGGAGACTCTGCCGAACATTTTGGAAAATTTGGGAGTTAGTCAGATTTGAGGGATTGCGATGTGTGAAAGGAGGGGATGAATTATGTTGGGTGTTTTGGGGAGGACTCTACTCCTCATTTGAGGACGAATGATCCTAAGTGGGGAGGATGTAAGGCCCCGAAAATGTTTCCAAGGAATTTAAGGGTTCGTGGTATCGAAGTACACTTTTTGGGTTGAAGAATGCATCGATTTTGAGGGTTGTTTCGCTGTCCATTGTGCAATCACAAACCTGTTTCGTGGTCCACACTTTTGTCGCAGAGTTGCAAGAGGAAAGTTTGTTGGGCGATTATTCTGCGGCCCATTCTGCGGCCGCATAAGTGGTCTACGGACCGCATACCGGTCGCAGACCTGTCCAGATCATTCCAATTTTTGGGCATCACTTTCGCAGTCCATTATGAAGACCGCATACCTGTTCTACGGTCAGTTCTGCAACCACAGACCTGAGTTCAGAAGGTCCATTTTTTTATTTTTATAACCCGACCCCATTTTGATAAATAGCCTTTGGGACTCATTTTGGGGCAATTATCTGATAATGTTAGAGAGAGGTAAAAGAATTTTAGAGAGAGAATGAGGAAAACTAACAATCTAATCATCCAATCTTGCACCAACCTTCAAGGATCAAGGAAACCAATCACTAGATTATCATCTATCCGGGTAAGACCTTGTCCTAAAACCTTCATGCAATTGTTATGGGTTTAATTAGGTTATGGGGGTTGGGCCATGCATGTGGTAATAGGTTGTAGTGTGTGGGTTTAATGAACTAGTTTGGGTGGTTTCTTGTTGAAATTGGTTAAGGGAGGAAGAGATTTTGCATACTAGGTTTTCGACAACATTCCTAAGAGAGTTACCCCATGTGAATCGTTCTAATTATTATCCGATTTGCGCTACCTTATTATAAATTGTTATTGCTAGAAGTGTTGGGACGTTGTAGTAGGTTAAGGAAAGCTCAAAGAAGGTATGTTAGTTAAACTCCTCTTTTAGAATTGAACCGCACAATGGCCTTGTAAGATATATGGCTTATTATAAATTGATTATTCCGAACAAGCCTTGTGTCAAAAGATATATGTGATCGAATTGTATTCCAAACATTCTTCTTTGTTGAGTTACTGTTTGAGAAGGTGATTAAACATGGGCTGTGTGTTAATATGTCATGATTTGAAGCGTGATTTTAATGTAAACTAGCATGTCGAATTGTGTAAGAAATCACATGTGTCTAAGACCCTTAATTTGGTTAGTCGCTCAAATGTGTATCTAAAGTATTGAATTAAAATGCCTTGTTGTTGATAATCTATAAGGATGCTTGAAAGTGAAATAAGGGGGTTGCAGAAGGATAGTGTGGCCACCGTGCCAATAATGAGATTTATACTTGTGCCCAAACGTGGCTGTTTTAACTAATGCTATGCTTTGTAAGTGTTTCCAATGTGTCTTTAGCTCTTATATATATTCATGAGTTGAAATTGTGTATTGCCCTTCTTGGGGAAATTTTTTCAAGATAAAATGATGTGTTACTCGTTTATGCTTCTAACTTGTGCTTTGATTGCCTACCATTTTACTTCCTTTCTTGGAAAGGAATTCATTGTGTTTTATTCTTCACTGCTAATAACTTAAAGTTGTGATTTCTGAAATACTCTACATGTTGAAGCTTATGTTGATGATCCTTGAAGGTAAAGAAAAGAAAGTGTGGAATATGAAGTACGGCCGTCGTGCCATGAATAATGAATCTTGTGAATGGCCAAAAGAGCCAAGGAAATATTATTATTGTGAGTGGTTGAAAATACTAATGAAGGTTTATACAATGTGAAAGATGATGAGGTGAATACATTTGTAATTATACTACCTTTGTGTGCAAAAATAAAAAAATATTTTTGGGAGTATCATTAGCAAATCGAGGAAGGGTGTGTCATAAGGCCCACACCCAATACTACGCGTGCCGGTGTAGGGGTGGATAGTGATGGATTGTGATTATTCGCATTATTTGGGATGAGATTGATATTACCTGTGAATTAGAAAGTCAACCCATACAACATATGTTGGAAAGTGGCCTTGTCGATCGGGTGGAGATCGGATGCCATGTTGTGTACATAGTGGTACTACTCTCGGTAACACCCATTTTTTTGCATCACATGTCAAACCACATTGTCCGTGGGGAGATGTCCTAGCCGATCGGGCATGATCGGACTCCGTGCTAAAAACACGGTGGTATATCGATGCTAATGATCTACCAACCAAAAATATATATTATTTTTCCTATTTTGAAAACTGGTATGTGTTAACTGGGCATTTGGATATTGTTGATTGTGACTTGTTGTTTCTATGGTTTTCCCTTTCTTATAGTGGTATTCTATTTTGAAAGTGGACATTTAGCTTTACATACTAGTACTATTCCATATGTACTAACGTCCGTTTTGCTGGGGGCGCTGTATCTTCAATGGATGTAGGTGATTCGTTAGCAGGTGGTTTTGACCCTCGTTAGCAGTTACTCTCTATTCAATAAATTTTGGTGAGCCCTACCCTATTCCGGGATTCATGTCATTTGATGTTGTACGTTACATTTTGAGCTATAGCTGGGGTCTTGTCGCTGGCACATCCATACTACTCTTCTGTTGTACTTAGAGGCTCCATAGATAGGTTGTGGGTGGAATATGATATTGGGAATTAAACTAGTAAGTGTTGGTATTTGGGCGAACATGTTTTTATCATATCAGTAAACTTGTTATATTTTGGAAATCATAAATGAATATGGAACACTTGACACTTCTCAGGTCTATCACCTGTCCTAGTTCTTATATTGTTAATGGGTAAGGTTGGGTAGAAGGCATCTGACAGGCTTGCCTAACCGTGGTATCTCGGTTGATCACCGGTCGCGCTCCCCGAGGTCCGGGCACGACAAATCAGAGCCTAAGGTTTTAAAGTGTCCTAGGATGTCTCGGAGCCTTGTCTTGTAGAGTCCTTCTTATAGGTGAGTTGTCGACCACATCTATAATGGGGAGGCTTCTTGGACATTTAGCAATTTCACACTTCTTTGATACTTCAGATTGTGCGATAGAGCTCAAGATAGGAAGCTAATTTCCTCGTTATGCCTCATTTTCCAGATGAGTAATCCACGCGTTCGAAGCGGCGATGAGGGAATAACCCTGCCATTGAATCTGTGGGAGATTACACAAGAGTTCTTTGGGAGAATGCGTCGAGCCATGTAGGGATTCGAAGAACTTATTGCTAAGGGAAGTGTCCTTGTTCCCACCAATGTCATCGGACCACCGGATTGTGTGGTGAGAGAATCTAAGAAATGAAAGAGGGTTGTTGGTGCAAATGAACCAGATTGTTTTATTTGCAAGAAGCGTCACTTGGGGATATGTTGGATCACTCTTGAAATCTGTTACAGTTATGGAAAGAGGGGGCAAAAGAAGAACAAATGCCCTAGGTTGGGTACACCCATCCCAGTTTGCCCGATGTGTGGGAGTGAACATTTGGCGTCATGTTGTGAGTATGCTCAGTAGCATGTTAGAGGTGGCAGGTTTGGAAAATTCCAAAGGCCCACACAGCAAACCAGTACGGGGTTTGTTACTCCTGCATTGGAGGCCTGGATGAAGGATAAGGGGGATGTTTATGATGTATCCAAAAGGGTGAATATCAGGTCAGTGTGGCGAGTCAGTTTAGTGGACCTCATCCTCGTTGTGTGAAGTGCAGGAGATGTCATTCAGGGGTATGTCACTATGGCACCAATGTATGCTACAAGTGTGGTATGAGGGGTCATGTTCAGAGAGATTGTCGTTCGTCTCGCCAGAGCATGGACGGGGGTGCGACACAACCATCCAGTTATGCAATTACTACATCCACAGCGCACCCCCCCCCCCCCAGCACGAGTCACTATAGCGCCCGAAGGGCATGGAGAAACTAGGAGTGGTATCGAGAGCTCGGGAGGGCCCAACAGGTTTTATGCTATGAGGAGGCGTCAAAGGTCGGAGGCTTCTTTAGATGTGGTTACAGGTATATCGACTGTCCAATCTCATGATGTATATTTCCTTATTGATCCCGGTTCCACTTTGCCATATGTCATTCCTTATGTTGATATGAAAATTGGGATAGAATCAAGCTTTATGAGCGAGTTATAACCCTAGGCAAATACTTCCTACTTGCTTCCCTAAATGCTCAACAAGGGACTATACCTGATGAATCTGTTACAGAACCATCTGATTCTCAGCAGGGAGTTGTTGAACTTGGAGAGTTGTTTCGCGGTCCATTGTGTGATCGCAAACCTGTTTCGTGGTCCGCACTTTTGTCGCAAAGTTGCATGAGGAAAGTTCATTGGGCGATTATTCTGCGGCCCATTCTGCGGCCGCATAGGTGGTCTGCGGATCGCATACCGGTCGCAGACCTATCTAGATCATTCCAGTTTTTGGGCATCACTTTCGCAGTCCATTATGCAGACCGCATACATGTTCTGCGGTCAGTTCTGCGACCGTAGACCTGAGTTCGGAGGGTCCATTTTTCTATTTTTATAACCCGACCCCATTTTGATAAATAGCCTTTAGGGATCATTTTTGGGCAATTATCTGATAATTTTAGAGAGAGGTAAGAGCATTTTAGAGAGAGAATGAGGAAACCTAACACTCTAATCATCCAATCTTGCACCAACCTTCAAGGATCAAGGAAACCAATGACAAGATGATCATCTATCCGGGTAAGACTTTGTCCTAAAACCTTCATGCAATTGTTATGGGTTTAATTAGGTTATGGGGGTTTGAAATAGGCCATGCATGTGACAATAGGTTATAGTGTGTGGGTTTAATGAACTAGTTTGGGTGGTTTCTTGTTGAAATTGGTTAAGGGAGGAAGAGATTTTGCATACTAGGTGTTCGACAACATTCCTAAGAGAGTTACCCCATGTGAATCCTTCTAATTATTATCCGATTTGCGCTACTATCTTATAGATTGTTATTGCTAGAAGTGTTGGGATGTTGTAGTAGCTTAAGGAAAGCTCAAATAGGTATGTTGGCTAAACTCCTCTTTTAGAATTGAACCCCACAATGGCCTTGTAAGTCACGTGTTGATCATTATAAATTGATTATTCCGAACAAGCCTTTGTCAAAAGATATATGCGATCGAATTGTATTCCAAACGTTCTTCTTTGTTGAGTTACTATTTGAGAAGTTGATTAAACATGGGCTATGTGTTAATATGTCATGATTTGAAGCGTGATTTTAATGAAAACTAGCATGTCGAATTGTGTAAGAAATCACATGTGTCTAAGACCCTTAATTTGGTTAGTTGATCAAATGTGTATCTAAATCTTAAATTAAAATGCCTTGTTGTTGATAATCTATAAGGATGCTTGAAAGTGAAATAAGGGGGTTGCAGATGGATAGTGTGGCCACCGTGCTAATAATGAGAGTTATACTTGTGCCCAAACGTGGTTATTTTAACTAATGCTATGCTTTGTAAGTGTTTCCAATGTGTCTTTAACTCTTATATATATTCATGAGTTGAAATTGTGTATTGCCCTTCTTGGGAAAAGTTTTTCAAGATTAAATGATGTGTTACTCGTTTATACTTCTAACTTGTGCTTTGATTGCCAACTATTTTACTTCATTTCTTGGAAAGGAATTCATTGTGTTTTTATCTTCACTGCTAATAACTTAAAGTTGTGATTTCCGAAATACTCTACATGTTGAAGCTTATGTTGATGATCCTTGAAGGTAAAGAAAAGAAAGTGTGGAATATGAAGTACGACTGTCGTGCCATGAAAAATAAATCTTGTGAATGGCCAAAAGAGCCAAGGAAATATTATTGTTGTGAGTGGTTGAAAATCCTAATGAAGGTTTATACAATGTGAAAGATGATGAGGTGAATACATTTGTAATTATACTACCTTTTCGTGCAAAAATAAAAATATATTTTTGGGAGTATCATTAGCAAACCGAGGAAGGGTGTGTCATAAGGCCCACACCCTATTCTTAATAGTAACATTGTTCAGTTGCCTATAATCAATACACATCCTTAGAGAGCCATATTTCACAAAATAACTGATGCTACAGTTTTATCCTCCCGATCATGCCTCCCACACATCCCATGTCTAAAATGACTCACTATTTTACATCTTAGGATCATGTACATGGTTCCCACATTATTAATCTGTACTGGTAACTCTATGCCTCATTTGTTGAACCGATGATTCCATCACAATGATTAACCATGGCAGCACTATTGGTGGTCACCCTCATGTCTCTTAGAATATAGCCTCTTAACATGCCTTTCTCAGTACAATGATGGATTCTTGAACAATTCCAGCCCAATATCGAACCTCATTGTTCCTATTTGTGGTAAATCTATCGAGAGTTGTAGGTTCAAATATGTCAAAAAAGAAGCATCATTCCATGATCGAACATATTGGGTCGGAACTCTATGATCATATTCATTCTAGCACATCGTAGAATAATGGTTGAAAGTCGCCAAGGGTTTAGTTTGAGTGTTCGGCATAGAGATTTAGATTGAAGAAAGTAAACAGGTTATTCTCAAGATTTTCTCCATAAAGATACTATGTGAATTGTTAATAAAGGTAAGATAGGTGTAGTTTACATTTGGGCGTTATGGAATCTTGAAGAAAATAAATGGGCCAAGCTATTAGTATGGTGTGTCTCCCATCATTGTCCTCCATGTACCATGTGTTTCATGTGTCTACGCCCGAAAGGGTAGTTGGGAGTCGTTTGTCTATCATTCCTGGGGAAGCTATGGAAGGTGAAGTTAATGGGTAATTGGCTTATGAGAGGTACCTAATTATCATCCTTGCTACATAAGTCCGAAAATTGAGATTGCCTCCGTCAAGTGCTATGGCTAAGTCTGTGAGTCGAGGAGGTTGCCTCGATAGCCGAGAGTGCTGTAGAAAGGGAATATTCTCACTAGTTTGTAGAGCCAAATAGTTGTGGTTTAAAGGGTACTTTATACGTGTTATGGTTTAAATGTGTACAGTTCATGTCAAGATACCACTTCTGTTAATGTAATGTCCTAATGTTGAGATCAGTGTTGTTGATATATATACTGCAATGCTTTGTTGAGTTATGGATATGTTGTTAGGGTGGTTTTGGTGATTCTCTGGCAGGTGGATAGGCCCAATTACAGAGGAGACTCTGCCGAAATGTTTGGAAAATTTGGGATTTAGTCAAATTTGGGGGATTGCGATGTGTGAAAGGAGGGGATGAATTATGTTGGGTGTAGTGGGGCGGACTCTACTCCTCATTCGAGGACGAATGATCCTAAGTGGGGGGAGGATGTAAGGCACTGAAAATTTTGCCAAGGAATTTAAAGGTTTGTGGTGTCGGAGTAGACTTTTTGGGTTGAAGGATGCATCGAGGTATTGGTGGAAATATTTTTGCTGAAGGGCCAATTATGCGGTCAGATTCGCGGCCGCAGATCCATTCAGTGGGACTTATAAGCGTCGCAGAGTTGAGCAGGGAGTTGTTGAATTTTGAGGGTTGTTTCGCGGTCCATTGTGCGATCGCAAACCTATTTCACGGTGCGCACTTCTGTCGCAGAGTTGCATGAGGAAATTTCATTGGGCGATTATTCTGTGGCCCATTCTGCTTCCGCATAAGTGGTCTGCGCACCGCAGACCGGTCACAGACCTGTCCAGATTATCCCAGCTTTTTGGCATCACTTTCGCGGTCCATTATGCGGACCGTATATCTGTTCTGCGGTCAGTTCTGCAACCGCAGACCTGAGTTCATAGGGTCCATTTTTCTATTTTTATAACTCGACCCCATTTTGATAAATAGCCTTTGAGGCTCATTTTGGGGTAATTATCTGATGATTTTAGAGAGAGGTAAGAGCATTTTAGAGAGAGAAGGAGGAAACCTAACACTCTAATCATCCAATCTTGCACCAACCTTCAAGGATCAAGGAAACCAATCACTATATTATCATCTATCCGGTTAAGACCTTGTCCTAAAACCTTCATGCAATTGTTATGGGTTTAATTAGGTATTGGGGGTTGGAAATAGGACATGTATGTGACAATAAGTTGTAGTGTGTGGGTTTAATGAACTAGTTTGGGTGGTTTCTTGTTGAAATTGGTTAGGGGAGGAGGAGATTTTGCATACTAGGTGTTCGACAAAATTCCTAAGAGAGTTACCCCATGTGAATCCTTCTAATTATTATCCGATTTTTGCTACCTTCTTATAGATTGTTATTGCTAGAAGTGTTGGGACATTGTAGTAGCTTAAGGAAAGCTCAAACAAGGTATGTTGGCTAAACTCCTCTTTTAGAATTGAACCCCACAATGGCCTTGTAAGTCACGTGTTCCTCATTATAAATTGATTATTCCGAACAAGCCTTGTGTCAAAAGATATATGTGATCGAATTGTATTCCAAATGTTCTTCTTTCTTGAGTTACTGTTTGAGAAAGTGATTAAACATGGGCTGTATGTGAATATGTCATGATTTGAAGCGTGATTTTAATGAAAACTAGCATGTCGAATTGTGTAAGAAATCATATATGTCTAAGACCCTTAATTTGGTTAGTTGATCAAATGTGTATCTAAATCTTAAATTAAAATGCCTTGTTGTTGATTGCTAACCATTTTACTTAATTTCTTGGAAAGGAATTCATTGTATTTAAGTCTTCACTGCTAATAACTTAAAGTTGTGATTTCCGGAATACTCTATATGTTGAAGCTTATTTTGATGATCCTTGAAGGTAAAGAAAAGAAAGTGTGGAATATGAAGTACGACTACCTTGCAATGAATAATGAATCTTGTGAATGGCCAAAAGAGCCAAGGAAATATTGTTGTTGTGAGTGGTTGAAAATACTAATTAAGGTTTATACAATACGAAAGATGATGAGGTATTCACATTTGTAATTATACTACCTTTGTGTGCAAAAACAAAAAAATATTTTTGGGAGTATCATTAGCAAACCGAGGAAGTGTGGGTCATAAGGCCCACACCCTATTCTTAATAGTAACATTGTTCAGTTGCCTATAATCAATACACATCCTTAGAGAGCCATATTTCTTCCGCACAAACAGTACCGGTGCACCCCAAGGTGAGGTGCTGGGTCTGATGAAATCTTTCTCCAGCAAATCCTTTAGCTGCTCCTTCCACACCTTCAGTTCGGCAAGAGTCATTCTATATAGAGGGATGGATATTGGTTGAGTTCTCGGAAGCAAATCGATGCTAAAATCAATCTCTCGCTCTGGAGGAATACTTGGAAGATCATTTGGAAACACATCTATGTACTCTCTGACTACTGGAATATACTGAAGTGTAGGTATCTTAGCATCTACATCTCTAAGTCGCACAATATGATAAATGTATCCTTTTGCGATCATTTTCCTTGCCTTCAGATAGGAAATAAACCTACCTCTGGGTGTTGCTGTATTACCTACCCATTCAAGGACTGGCTCACCTGGAAAATGAAATCTGGCTTCCTTTGCTCGGCAATCAACTGTGGCATAGCAAGATGACAACCAGTCCATGCCAGTGATGGCATCGAAATCCATCATCTCTAGCTCAACTCGATCGGTTGAGGTCTGACGACTACAAACTGTCACCATACAACCTCAGTAAACCCATCTAGCAGTAATCGGTTCTCCGACCGGTGTAGATATCGCAAATGGATCACTTAGTATTTCAGGCACTATACGAAACTTCCCCACGGAAAATTGGGTAATATACGATAAAGTAGATCCTGGATCAATCAAGGCATAAGCATCGTGAGAGAAAATGATCAATATATACCTGTCACAACATTTGGTGAAGACTCCTAGTCATGTCGACCCGCTAAAGCATAGATACAGTTCTGATTACCTCTTGAATTGGAACCTCTACCTCTGCCTCGACCTCTACTAGACGAAGACTGAGAATCGCGCCCTGAAGGACGCACAAACATAGACGATCCTACTGTTGAACTCGTTGGTTCTGCCATAGACCCAGAATCTCTACTTGGGCAATCTTGCATTATATGCCTCGGACGCCCACATATATAACAAGTGTCAGAACCTGCTCGGCATTGACCCAAGTGTCCTCTTCCACAGATGTCACACCGCAGTGGAAATGACCATGTCTGCCCTGAACCTCGCTGTCGCTGCAAATCCGACATCTGCGTGCTCTCACCTGGTCTTGACTGAGCATATCAGTCAAACTTGTAACCTTGTAACTGAGGCGGTGGAGGCCTAGGTGGTCGTCCAAAGTACTGGGGCCTATAACTACCCTGAGATTGCTCCTGATACCTTGCAAATCTCATCCTCTTATGCTGCCCTTGCTCACTCCTCTTTGTACCCTATTGCCGACACCTACCCTTTTCTATATTCTGCGCGAATGCCTGAATTCGGGAGTTTTCCATACTATCTTACAATGCAGCGGTGGCACATGCCTTGGTAAACTCTGGGGTCAACCCTGCTATAAACCTGTGGATCCTGTCTCGCATAGTAGCAACTATGGATGGAGCATATCTGGACAATGAGTCAAAACAGAGACTATACTCTCAAACGCTCATATTGCCCTACTTGAGGGCTAAAAACTTATCGACTCGAGCCTGTTGGATCACCCGCGGTAAGTACTAGTCAAGGAAGGCATCTAAAACATTCTCCTAAATAGCTGGAGGTGCATCACATCCCCTGGACCTCTCCCATCCCTCGTACCAAAGGACGGCTATATCTCAGAGTCGAAAAGCTGCCATCTCAACTGCATTTTTCTCTGTGGCATGCTGTAAGGTCCCGTAAAATCTTTTTCCTAAAACCTGGGGTTCCGCGATGCCGGGGTAGGCGTAGAGGTTAATAATAGTAGAAATTCTTCGCGACGATCTTGCTCACCGCGATTCAAGCCTTTTGGATTGAACAGTGCGCTGGGAAGTTGAGGGAAAATATTTGGCAGAAATAGGCATTTCTGCGGCCCATTATGAGGCCGCATAATCATTTTTCTGGGTCATTTTGATGTCATTTTCGCGGCCCATTATGTGACCGCATAACCATTTTGCGGGCCGCACTCTTGTCGTACAAACCAGCCTTGGAGTTTTGTAGAGGGAGGTTCTGTGGCGCATTATGCTACCGCAGAATAGGTCTGCGGGCCGCATAGTGACCGCAGACCCAGTCCGTTTCTTTCAAGTTTTGGCACCCAATTTGTGCGGCCGATATGTGGACCGCATATCCATTATGCGGTCGCATATGCGACTGCATATCCTGTCCCGAGGCTTCATTTTTGGGATTTTTAAACCCGACCCTTCTTCATTAAAACATATGCCATAGCCCATTTTGAGCACATTTCTGACATTTTGAGAGTGAGAGAGTGCCCTAGAGTGAGAGAGTTATCCTCAACAAATTGTCCTTCAATTCTTGCTCGAATCTTTGAAGATTAACAAGGAAAACTCACTAGGACTTCATCCTAAAGGTAAGATTCTACACCCTAACCATCAGTTTCGAATTTTGTCTAGAATTGGGTAACTAGTAAGATAAATTTTGGGCATGGGAGTTGTTCATCTTGCATGCATGTGTTACCAAAGTTTGTAATAAGGTTGTGAGCTAATGATGGCAGAGAATGGGTTGGGGAATGTTGGAATCTTTCACAAAAGAGCTTTAAAAACCTTAATACACACCTAGTGCTTGATAATATGCTCAAATAAGCTAGAATCATGACCATCTTCCTAATTTTGGTTCAACTTGTTATATTTCTAAAATAGATTGAAGTTGCTAAGAATTTTGGAACGTCTTTAAAGTGTAAGGAAGCTCAATTGAGTTATGTTGGCAAAACCCCCTTCTTCTTAGAATTGAATCCCCACGTTGTTCATGTAATTGGTGTAAGTCCCAAATTGATCATTATAGAATTGGCTATTCCTAATGTGTTGTGTTGAAGGATGTATGTTCAATATTTAATTTGAATGCTTCATCATGTCATCTTGAGGATGTGTTCGAAATGTGGAATATGTATTAGAAATGTTAAGACTTCAAGTCAAGATCGAATAAAGGTTGTTATGCCAAATTGTATGAATAGCCTCTATGTGCCTAAGATTCCCAAATTGCTCATGTGTGAATTTAATATCTTGAATGGGAAACCTTATTGTTGTCGATAATGATATTGATGTTTGAATGTGTAAAGGGGAAACTGGAATTATGAAATACGGCCAAGTGCCAAGAATGACTTTCTAATTGAGGCCACTCGTGCCAATGAATTGAAGAGATGTGAAAGAAGTATGAAGTGAGATGATTAATTGAAAAGGTAATGTCTCGGGTGAGACGGCCTAGCCGATCGGGCCGTGATTGGACGCCATGCCGCACACATGGTGGTAACTGTGTTGGAAGTTATAATGAAATTGTGGTTATGGATTATGTCTCAAATGAGACGACCTAGCCGACCGGATCGAGACCGGACTCCGTGTAAGAATACGAAGGTATTGTGAATTATGGTATATCGTATCTAAAGGTCACCCAACTTAATAACATGGAAATTGACTTGAGAACTTATGTGATCCTTATTTGATATTTTATTATTGTTTGAAGCTCTTATTTAACTCATGATGTTTCCCCCTTGTATTATTATTCATTCTATTGAGATGGTGTTTAGTTTTACATACTAGTACTATTCGACAGTACTAACGTCCCTTTTGCCGGGGGCGCTGTATCTTTAAATGGATACAGGTGGTTCCATAGCAGGCAGTGTTGATCAGTGATAGTAGTACACCTTCCTCCTAGAAGACTTGGTGAGCCCCACCTCATTCCGGGGTCATGTATCTTTTGTATATTTTGTTATCACGTTTTGAGGTATAGCTGGGGCCTTGTTGCCGGCACTATCATTGTACTCCTTTGTATCTTTTAGAGGCTCCGTAGACACTATGTGGTTTGTACATGGATGCTAGAAAAGTTAAACAAATTATGTTGTGTTTTGGTCTCTTGTTCCACTCGAATCATAAGAATGTGTGTATGTTGAAACTTAAAAATAATGTAACCAATGAGATGATTTAGTATTGTATATATGATCTTCCTACTGTCTAATTAATGAAATCATGTCTTCTCTTGATCATGGGTGAGTTGGGTAGAAAGTATCTAACAGGCTTGCTCGACCGGGTTCACTCATTTGAGCGCCGGTCGCGCTCCCCGAGGTTGGGGCGTGACAAACTTGGTATCAGAGCCTAAGGTTTTAAAGTGTCCTAGGATGTCTCGGAGCCGTTTCTAGTAGAGTCCTCCTTATCGGTGTGTTGTCGACCACATCTATAAGTTGGAGGCTACTTGGACATTTAGGAATAATACCCTTCTTTGATATTCTGGATCGTGCGATGAAACTGATTGTGAAACTGTTCCTCCTCTAATTCGTGCATTCCTTTAAATTTCAGTACATGGCACCTAAGAAGAGAGCAAGAACTGGCCAAGGAGCCAATGCCGCCTCAGGAGTGGCAGTTGACCTTTTATTTGGTGATGCTGGTGAATACCTGAGGGGTGAGGACCCTTAGAATTTTCATAGAACACAACTTTATAAATACATGGCTATTCAAACAAATAAGAATACGTTTTCTTCATTTCTTCCTCAGCTACCCAAGTAGCCTCTTCAACCTGTTGGTTTCTCCATAGCACTTTCACGGATGCAATTTCTTTATTTCTCAGCTTTCGGACTTGCCGATCAATAATAGAAACTAGAATTTCTTCATATGACAGTTCCTCACTAACTTCAATGGTCTTAACCGGCATAATAGCTGACGGATCTCCAACTACCTTCTTCAACATAGACACATGGAATACCCGGTGCATTAATGACATCTCAGGTGGTAACTCAAGGTTGTACGCTACCTCACCAATCCTCTAAATGATTTTGTACGGCCCAACATACCTCGGACTCAATTTCCCTTTCCTTCCAAACCGCATTATACCCTTTATGGTGGAAACTTTCAAGAATACCCAATCATCTTTTTTTTTTTTACCTCTAAGTCTCTGCGACGAACATCCGAATAGGATTTTTGACGACTCTGAGCAATTTTCAACCGCTTCTTAATGATCTTAACCTTCTCCATGGCTTGATGCACGAGGTATGGCCCTATTAACTCAGCTTCCCCAATTTTGAACCACCCAATGGGAGATCTAAATCTCCTACCATACAATGCCTCAAATGGTGGCATTTGGATACTAGCATGAAAGCTGTTGTTATAAGAAAACTCTATGAGTGACAAATGATCATCCCAGCTACCCTTGAATTCAAGAACACCAGCACGCAACATATCCTCAAGTGTCTGAATAGTCCTCTCTACCTGCCCGTCGGTCTGTGGATGGATGGTTGTACTAGGATTCACCTGAGTACCCAAACCTTGCTGAAATTTCTTCCAAACATTTGCCGTGAACTGAGCCCCTCAATCGAAAATGATAGAAACTGGAGTGCCATGCAGCCTGACTATTTCCTTGATATAAAACTGAGCATATAGTTCCGCTGTGTCGGTAGATTTAACTGGCAAGAAATGTGCTGATTTTTTGAGTCGATCCACAATCACCCAAATTGAGTCAAACTTGCGCGGAGTACGCGGTAATCCTACCACAAAATCCATATTAATCATTTCCCACTTCCACATTAGGATCTCTAAGTTTTGTGCCAACCCACCAGGCCGTTGGTGTTCGGCCTTTACTTGCTGACAATTCGGACACCTTGCCACAAAATCAGCCACATTCCTTTTGATGTCATTCCACCAATAGACTTCCTTGAGATCATGATACATCTTCGTAGAACCTGGGTGCACGGAATACCTAGAAGTTTGAGCCTCGGTCATGATTCTTTCCCGAAGACCGGTCCTCTCGATCTCGTGAATACACAAGAATATCGCCAATGAACAATATGACAAAGGAATCGTGAAAAGTCTTGAAAACTCGATTCATAAGATCCATGAAAGTCATCATCGTTAGCCCAAAAGACATTACCAGAAATTCAAAGTGCCCATACCGGGTCCTGAAAGTTGTTTTCGGAATATCCTACTCCCTGATCTTCAATTGGTGGTACCCGGACCGTAAATCCATTTTGGAGAAGTACTTAGCACCTTGTAACTGATCAAACAAATCATCTATTCTTGGTAATGGCTACTTATTTTTTATTGTGATTTTGTGAGCTGCTAGTAGTCAATACACATCCTCAGTGATCCATCTCTCTTCCTCACAAAGAGAACTGGTGTGCCCCATGGTAACACACTCGGTCGGATGAAACCATTCTCTAACAAATCATTCAATTGTTCCTTTAGCTCCTTCAATTCTGCTGGTGCCATCCTGTAGGGCGGAATAGATATAGGTTGCGTTCCTGGTATCACATCAATCCCAAAATCAATCTCCCTATCTGGCAGAACCCCAGGGAGCTCATCAAGAAAGAACTTCGGAAATTCATTCACCACTGGCATAGACTCGAGTGTAGGTGCCTCAGCATCGGTGTCCGTAACCCGGACCAAATAATAGATACACCCCTCGTTAATCATCTTTGTGGCCTTAAGGTAAGAAATAAACCTACCTTTTGGTATCACATTATCCCCCTTCCATTCAACAACTGGCTCATTTGGAAATTCAAACCTCACAGTTCTAGTTCGGCAATCGAGCTTGGAAAAACATGAATAAAGCCAATCCATTCCCATAATTACATCAAAATCGACCATCCCCAATTCAATGAGATAGGCCATGGTGTCCCGACCACGCAACGTGACAACACAACCCCTATAAACCCGTGCAGCCATAATAGACTCGCCAATCGGAGTAGATACAGAGAACGGCTCAGGAAGCTGTTCCGGTTCTATCCCAAATTCCATAGCAATATAAGGGGTAACATAGGACAAAGTGGAACCGGAATCATAAGAGCATATACATCATGAGATTGGACAGTCAATATACCTGTGACAACATCTGGAGAAGCCTCTGCACTCTGGCGACCACTCATAGCATAGAAACGGGTGGGTCCTCCTGAACTCTGCGCACCACCCCTAGCTGCACCATGCCCTGTTGATGCTGGAGTACCTCAAGCTGGAGGGGTGCTGAATATGTAGCAGCTGCAGAACTAGGTGGTTGTGTTGTGCCCCTGCCCGCACCCTGGCGGGATTAACGACACTCCCTCTGAATATGACCCCTCAATCCGCACCCGCAACATATGGGTAGGTCCATGTACCAGATCCCCGAGTGCATCTTCCCACGCCTGGGCATGCGGGCCTCTGCTGCTGTTGGAATCTCCCTCCTGATCGGCCCTACTGGTGGGGTCCCCTACTGCCCTGATTGGGCATGTAACGACTCCCTTACTACTGACTGGGCCCTGCTGGCAGTGCACTGGCTGAAGACTGAGCAAAAGATATTTTGGTAGCTATTTCTTTTCCTGTCTGTGTATATACTGTATTTAATAATCCGTAGTTGTAGCAAGTGGCTACTAGTTTTGCATTTGTATTTGGTAATTCTATTAGTTTATTATATCCTGTTAGATAATGAGTAATATAATCTTCATCTGGATTTTGGGTAGTTTGGGATGTTGGATTTTTGTTTAGGAAGTTTTGTATTTTATATATGTTGTCTATATATGTACGGGTTATATGGTTGTATGTCTTTTTGGCTTGGTTTAGGCTTTCTTTGTAGGTGTTTATCTGTGGTGGTAAGAATATTTCTTTCTGGGTATTTTGGATATTTTTCTGTATGAATGGTTTTGAAAATAGATTGTTCATATTTGTATTTGTATATCTAGGTTTAATTTCTTCCTTCTTCTTTGCAGATAAACTGCTAGCTGTGCTACTTCCTGCAACTGCATTTAACAAACTGTTATGAGTTTTTAGGTGTTTCTCAACGTCACCTTCTAGCTCTGGAATTTTAGAGACTTCCGATCGTCTTATCTCCGCATTTTTCAAGTCATGCTGCTGACCACTAGCTGTTTTCTTTAATATCTGTATCTCTTCTTCTATGCTTTCCACTTTTTTACAAAGTGTAGTCATAGCTAAGAGTATATTTTCCATTGTATTATCTGGTTCAGTTTGGGTAGCTTTGTCTTGATAAGTAATCTGCAACAACATTCTTGTTAGTAGTGATTATTTCAATTGTAAATGTAAAATTTAATATATTTAATACCAGTCTGCGTATTTCTTTTGTTGTAACTGAATCTTGTACTTTTCTGGTTATCCACCATTTAACTTGGGTGTTATCTGTTCTTACAATAAATCTGTTATAAACTATATATGGTTCAAATGCTAATAAACATTTATATAATGCAAATAATTCTTTTCTATTTATTTCCCATCTTTCTTGTGGTTCAGTATAAGATCCTGAATAATATCTGCAATGATGTTCTATTTTTTCTTTATCATATTTATATTTAAGAACTCCTCCATAACTATGATTACTCGAATCTGTTTCTACAATATAAGTAAATTTCTTATTTTCATCTGGGAAGTATAGTTTTGGTAGTTTTTTACACAATATTTTGATCTTTCTTATTTGTTCGGTAATCTATAACCATTCTACTTTTTCCTCTTTTTTGTTCACTATGTTTATTTACTATAAATGCTGGACTTGTATGTTTACTATTACTTTCTTGTATGTAATTGTTATCTAATAATTCTTTTATATGCATTTTGAATTCTGCTAAGTCATCAAAGTTATATTTTAAAGGTTTTTGTGTTATTATGCTGTTTTCTTCTATTAATTCTATTTTTATTTTTGTTTTATGTTTATTCCAACCTTTTAGAGGGTTATCATTATATAATTTTTCTAATTCATTCTGGATTATTTTTACTTTGTCTATTGTAAATATAATAATTTCTAATTGAGTAGTTGTATTTTTACTTATATTTTCTAATTTTTGTGTGATTTTTTCACTTCCTTTTATCCATTCTGTATTTTTTCTTTGTTTATTATTTACTCTTTTTGCTCCTACTTTGTTTTTACATGTGTGGTAAACCACCAGTGTGTCCTTATTATTATATGTGGGTATAGTTTATCTAAAAATGGCATTCCTAGTAATATATCTTTTGTAGTGAATTCAAAGTTATATATTTCTTCTATAGTTAATATTTTATCCCATATTTGTATTTTTATATTCTTGGCTCTGTAGTTAATCATACTACCTTCATTATTAAATCCTGTTACTACCATAGGTGTTTTTAATTTTTCCCATTTATCTGTTGGTAAACAATTATATTTGCATATATTAGCTTCTGCTCCTGTATCTATCATTGGTGTATAGTATCTATTATAATATCCTTCTACTATGATTTTTGCGAGTATATGTATTTTCATTCTTCTGTTCTTTTTATTATTATTTTCTTATCTTTGTATGTTATGGTTAATTGTTTATCTCCTAGATTGTATGGTTTTACTTTTTCTAACCATTTTATTCCTAATGTAATATTTTCGTTTTCGTTTTCTTGATATATTTTAAATTGTATTATCAAAGGTATTCCTCCAATAATTATTTCTTTTTCTGTTATTTCTTCATTTATTATTAATTCCTTGGGTAATTCAGGGCATAGTTGTTCAGTAGTTATTATTTCAGTTTCTGTTACTAATTCTCTTGTGATATAATTTTCTTCTTGACCTGTATTTATTAATATTTGATATTTTCTTTGTTCCATGATTCCAGTTATATAGTAATGGTATGGATTTATTTTTTCTTTTGTGTTTCTTATTAAGTTTTTTGGGATTATATATTCCCTTCTTGATGTACTTATCCTTGATGATGTTGGTGTTTCATAAGTTAATTGGTTTGGTATACTTGATGTACTTAATCTTTCTTTTACTATTTCTAAGTCTTCTTCCATGTCAATTTCTTTATAACTATATTCATTATTATCAATAACTGTAACTATTCTTTCAAATGGATTTTCTATTTTTATTTTATTAATTTTATTTTTTGCTGCTATTTTATGTTTTGTTGTTAAAACGTATAAGTTTTTACATCTAGCTGTGAATATCTTACTTCCAGGTGTTAATTCTATTCCTGACATTTTCCAGTATAATACTAATGATTTATCTATATTCCTATCGTTTATTGCTATTGAATAATTGGCACTTATTATGAATTTAAATTTTTGGTATATAAGATTTCCTTTTATTGCACTTATTATGCTTTTTTCTATAGGTTGGATTATTCTATCATCTGCTAAATATATTTCTATAGGGGTATCTATTCCTTCTCTAAAACATGCTTTTATTAATATTTCAGTTCCTCCTAGGTGTACATATTTAATTGGGTTTTTTGCCTTTATATCTTGTATTTCTTTATTTATTATTCTTTTGTTTATTATTGGTATTTTGGCTTTTCCTTTTGTATATTTACAGTCAATTATATGTTCTTTTTGGCTAACTACGTAGTATTCTTCTCTTTGTCTTTTGAACCAATTTTTTATTGTAGGTACTTCAAATATTTTTTCGACACTGAGGTCTAATTCTTTTCCTTTTATTTGTTCAAATATACTATTATCAAATATAATCTTTTGTTCTGAGGATTCTTCATCTTTATATTCTTCTTGTGTTATTATTTTTATTTCTTTTTCAGTCATTAGGTTTCATCATCTTCTTTAGTTATTTCATCTCCTATTTCATCTTCTATATCTGATATTTCATATACACTATCTTCACTATCTAGTTCATAGTCTATATATTCCATTTGCATATATTCTTCATCATCAATTATGATTTCAGTTATTTGTTTTTTCTTTAAGTTTCTAGGTGCTTTACAGTCTTTAGCTATATGTCCTAATTTTCCACAGTTATAACAAGTACATTCTGTTAATTTCTTTTTTGGTCTAAATGATCTTTTATTCTGATAATTTTTTACATAATATCTTTTTCTTGGTTTTTTATTTTTATATTTTGACTTGTATTTATTATATTTCTTTGTTTTCCATTTTTTATTATAATATTTATCTGTACATCCAAATTGTGGTGCTGTTTTATTTTTACAACATCTTAAGTTTTTTATTAATATTTTTTCCATTTTTGTTTCTTCTTTATATTTTTCACATAATTGTACAAACCATTGTTGTAGAAATTTTATTCTAGCTCCTAAAGTATCTGCTAATCCTGCTTCATTCCATTCTTTTATTATTTTAGAATTAAAAGGTTCTGGTAGTTTTGTGAAATATAATTTTCTTATTTCTTTGCTTTCTTCTGCATTATATGTTCCTTTATAATAATATTCTCTGAATGCACAAGTATATTCGTCTATATAACACATATTACATATTGCTAATTTTGTTATTAGATTTCTATTTATTTGTTTTTCCTTATTTTGTTCTTCAATTTCTGTAGTCATGCTACTAAATTCGTTTCTTATAGCTATTTCATATTTGTATAATATTTCTATATTTGTTGTTGCTATTTCACCATTAAATTTTTTATTGCTTCTTAAGGTATCTACACTTTCTCTAGTTAAATTTTGTAACCATAATTTTACTGTTCCTATGAGTGTTCTTTCTATATATCCTGGTGTTTCTGTCATTCCTATTTTATTATCTACCAATTGTTTAGATACATATCCTATCCATAGTTGGATTGTTTTATTTATATCTGCTACGCAATCTAAATCTAAAAAGTTATATTGTTCTGATATTGGTTTTGGTGTCCATTTTTTATTTAATCTGCTATCCCATAGTGTATTATATCTATCATGTTGTTCATAATTAGCTGTATAATAATTTGGGTATAATCCTTTTGGATTTTTTACACCTGATGTACTAGGTTTTTCATCCATATTTACATCTCCTGTATTTACTTCTACATTTTTTGTTTTTTCTATACTATCTAAAAGTTCTGTATATGTTTCACTTATTTCGCTTGATTCTGACTCTTGGTCATCTATATTATTATCTATTTCTTCAATTCTGAGAGTTTCTTCTGTTTGTAATATTTGTTTAAATTTATTTATTTCATCTGTTAGTTCTATTTCTTTATTCTTTTCTCTTTGCTTGTTTTCATATAGTGCTTTTAACATATTTAATTCTTTTTCTAATGCTATAATCTTTGTATTTTTGGTTTCTTCCAATTGTTGTATTTCTTTGCTTGCTTGTTTTTTAATAATTTCAATTTCTTTTTTCTTATCAATTTCCTCATTTTCTCTACTTATTCTTGTCATAGCTGTTAAGCTATCTTCTAATCTTGCTGTTTCTTTTTCTATCATTAAGTATAATTGGTCTCCTATTTTTTTATATCTTCTGCCTAAGTTTGAAAATATTATTTTTATTTTTAATCCGTCTTGGTTTTCATAGGTTTTTTCATCTATTGCAAATTCTTCTTTGTTCATTTCTTAATCTATAGCTCTGATACTATTTTTAGTGTCCCTTTCGTTGTTAATTGGTTTCATTTGTTAGTTAGTCTGATCTAAGAGCTTTTTCATAAAATTCTCTTTGTAGTGGAATTAGTCTAATTATTTCTGATATGCATTCTAATACATATTCTATATATTCTATATCTTGGGTTCTTTGATAGTCTTCTATATTATTTTCTATTAGATTTTTTAGTAAATTTATATTTTCTGTAGTTTGTTGCCAGTATTGTAGATATGTATGATTCATTATATGCTATCAAAATATAGGTCTAGTTCATATAAATCTGTTTCTGGTATGATTAGTTCTGTCCAATTTTGGTCTATTATTTCTGTTATTTCAAAGGCTAATATTTTTTCATAGATTATTCTTCTTACATCATTATTAATGTGTTTTAGTATATAAAGTATAAGTGTTTTATAGGTAATATCGTCGTCTATTAGATAAGTGTTCATCTTATCATATGATTTGCTAAAACATATTCCTTTTAATCTCTATGTTTATTATCCTTATTCATCATATTATAATAAGTTATTTTAATCGTCTTTTTTAGTCACTACCATGATTTTTTGCTTCAATCAGTTACCCTAACAGCGCTTCAACTCTTGTTTACTCCCCTAAAACGGCCTCCTGCCTACCGGTTTCAAACATATAATTACCCAATACCTAATAAGATATTAAAAATAAGACAAATCCAAGGATATAATTACTTCAGTAAATTTGACTGTAAATCAGGATTTTACCATCTAAAACTAGAAGATGAATCTAAAAAACTAACAGCATTTACAGTACCACAAGGATTTTATGAATGGAATGTTTTACCATTTGGATATAAAAATGCACCAGGAAGATACCAACATTTTATGGACAATTATTTTAACCAACTAGAAAATTGTATAGTATATATAGATGATATACTACTATATTCAAGAACACAAGATGAACATATAAGATTATTAGAAAAATTCATACATATTATAGAAAACTCTGGCATAAGCTTAAGCAAAACCAAAGCAGAAATTATGAAGAATCAGATAGAATTTTTAGGTATACAAATAGATAAAAATGGAATAAAAATGCAAACACATATAGTACAAAAAATAATCAATCTTGATGAAAACATAGATACAAAAAAGAAATTACAATCATTTTTAGGACTAGTAAACCAAGTAAGAGAATATATACCTAAATTAGCAGAAAACCTAAAACCTCTACAGAAAAAACTAAAAAAGGATGTAGAATATGGATTTGATGAAAAAGATAAGGAACAAATAAGAAAGATCAAAATATTGTGTAAAAAACTACCAAAACTATACTTCCCAGATGAAAATAAGAAATTTACTTATATTGTAGAAACAGATTCGAGTAATCATAGTTATGGAGGAGTTCTTAAATATAAATATGATAAAGAAAAAATAGAACATCATTGCAGATATTATTCAGGATCTTATACTGAACCACAAGAAAGATGGGAAATAAATAGAAAAGAATTATTTGCATTATATAAATGTTTATTAGCATTTGAACCATATATAGTTTATAACAGATTTATTGTAAGAACAGATAACACCCAAGTTAAATGGTGGATAACCAGAAAAGTACAAGATTCAGTTACAACAAAAGAAATACGCAGACTGGTATTAAATATATTAAATTTTACATTTACAATTGAAATAATCACTACTAACAAGAATGTTGTTGCAGATTACTTATCAAGACAAAGCTACCCAAACTGAACCAGATAATACAATGGAAAATCTACTCTTAGCTATGACTACACTTTGTAAAAAAGTGGAAAGCATAGAAGAAGAGATACAGATATTAAAGAAAACAGCTAGTGGTCAGCAGCATGACTTAAAAAATACGGAGATAAGACGATCGAAAGTCTCTAAAATTCCAGAGCTAGAAGGTGACGTTGAGAAATACCTAAAAACTCATAACAGTTTGTTAAATGCAGTTGCAGGAAGTAGCACAGCTAGCAGTTTATCTGCAAAGAAGAAGGAAGAAATTAAACCTAGATATACAAATACAAATATGAACAATCTATTTTCAAAACCATTCATACAGAAAAATATCCAAAATACCCAAAAAGAAATATTCCTACCACCACAGATAAACACATACAAAGAAAGCCTAAACCAAGCCAAAAAGACATACAACCATATAACCCGTACATATATAGACAACATATATAAAATACAAAACTTCCTAAACAAAAAACCAAGATCCCAAACTACCCAAAATCCAGATGAAGATTATATTACTCATTATCTAACAGGATATAATAAACTAATAGCATTACCAAATACAAATGCAAAACTAGTAGCCACTTGCTACAACTACGGATTACTAGATACAGTATATACACAGACAGGACAAGAAATAGCTACCATACCAGTAGTATACAGAGCATTTATGCAGTACAAAAGAATAACCAAAGGAACACTATTCTATATACGATTCTATTCAGCTACAGCAGAGATACTATATGAAGAAATAAAACCCATCATACAAGTTATCAAGATCGGACTTACAAGGAAAATGCTAGTACCGGAAAAAATAGAAGAACAAGAAGAAATAGAAAAAATAAATATTCCAGACTTTTATGCAAATAAAAGGATTATCGGAATATCCACTATACTAAATGAACTAGCAAACAACTACCTAAACCAGAATGCTATTTGGAGTTATTATTCAAGAGAACAGACAATGATATATTCAAACTGCAGAGAAATACGAGAACCAGATATGGAAGAATTAAGACAATGGGTCTTAAGTCTTTTGAAGCCAGAACAATCTACAACCACAAGAGCTATAAGGACAAATTTTATTTCTCCAGAATTATTAACAAGATATTGCAAGTTAATCAGTCACAAATATCCAGATCACATATGCTCAAAATGCAAAGGAGAAGATAATATTGTTCCAGACGTACAACTGGAATAAACAAGAAGAAGATTACTGAAGAAGAAGACGACAAGCTAGACAAAGAAATATGGCAGACAAAATAATATGAAAGAGATATTAGATTCCTTTCTTTTCTTTATGTTATTTTGTTTTTTGTAAAAGTCGTATAGTAAAAGTAATAGTAAGAGTCAGTTTTTCATGAACAGTAAAGGTCGTTCATGAATAGTAAGAGTCAATAGTCAGTTTTCATGAACAGTAAAGGTTACATTTTGTTATCACGTTTTTAGGGTATAGCTGGGGGCCTTCTTGCCGGCACTATCATTTTACTTCTTTGTATCTTTTAGAGGCTCCGTAGACACGATGTGGGTTGTACATGGGTGCTGAAAAAGTCAAACAGATTATCTTGTGTTTTGGTCTCTTGTTCCACTCGAATCATAAATATGTGTGTATCTTGAAACTTAAAAATGATGTAACCAATGAGATGATTTAGTATTATATATATGATCTTCCTACTGTCTAATTAATGAAATCATGTATTCTCTTGATCATGGGTGAGTTGGGTAGAAAGTATCTAACAGGCTTGCTCGATCAGGTTCAATCGGTTGAGCGCCGATCGCGCTCCCCGGGGTTGGGGTGTGACACATGCATAACCCGATAGATCCTATGAAGCAGATCTATGAAATCTTGTGGGGTCCTCCCTTTGATCCATTCCCGTGAACTCTGGGGGACTCAAGGCAATAAACTCTCAGACACTTGAACTCACAGGCCCCCCAGAAGATCCTGCACTAGCTGGTGCCCTAGCATATTGCTGGGCAGCTACCAACTGTGTCAACAATTGTACCGCACTCCTCAAGTCCTAATCTGATAGAAGTGGAGGTGGAACTGGATGTGCGGTATCACTAAGAATCTCTTCAGGTGGTAGAAGAGTTGGTAATGGCTGAGTATGGGTCTCACCCTGGGTCTCATACTGGGCCCCATCTACAAGGGGTACACTGCTGGTCCCCTCATCCGCTGTTGTAGATCTCCTCTAACTAGCCATAGTCTTCATAGTCACCGACATCTCTGTATGTAAACATCAATACGTAAGTTTAACTCAAATTTCATATAACTCAATTCTACAGCACGATTTAGATTAGAAATAAGGGTAACCAACTCTTTAATGCCCTGTAGTTCCCTGCTTATATAATGTGGTGCACAACATATCTATAAACAAGATGCTACTAGACATGACTTGTAGACTCCCTAGGATAGAACTTCTCTGATACCAAGTTTGTCATACCCCAAACCTGGGGAGGCGAGACTAGCACCCGTTGCCTCACTTAACCGAGCGTACCAACTTGAGACTGAGGAACTATGAACAAACAACGTCATACTTTGACCAAAGGGCCACATTGCAAGACAATTTGTGAAACAAAATATAAAACTAAACAGAGACTAGCTCTGACTGAACATTAATATAAAGCTGGGCCGACAAGGCCGTCATAACTACTATAGCTGACAAACCAAAAAAATATGCATTCAAGGCCTACAAGCCCAACATACTATACTAATTGATAGGATGTCTACAAGCCTCTACTAATAGATGTACTATGGTGGGAACAGGGCCCCGACCTACCCATAATTAATATATATACATACATATATACATACATATATACATAATATGTATTCAAAACCCTAGACCCGACAACTCCGAAGGATGTGAAGCTTATCGATCAAGCTAAAATCAAAAAACACCTACTGAGGAGGTCTATCTTAACCTGGATGCATGAACTGCAGCGTCCCCAGAAAAGGGACGTTTGTACGAAATAATGTACCGAGTATGAAAGGTAATAGAATAACTGAAACTGAAGCTGAACTAATAATATAATAACTGAAAGTAACTGGGAGTCAAAGATGATCTGGAGATATACTTACCTGCTGATACAAACTCAACTCTCTCAATATAGTAAGTAAAATAGTTGTCTGACCCTATAAGGCTCAGTACGTGTAACTGCTCGACCGTAGTAGGCTCCTTCATAGGTCCTCGGCCATACTAGGCTCGGTATCTCGGCAATTCTGGGCTCGCTCATAGGCACTCGGCCACAGTAGGCTCAGTATATAACTTACCATCCGAATTAGAGGTTGCCCAGAATAAATTGTTGAGGAACACTTTCCCACTCTAGGACACTCTCTCACTCTAAAAACATCAGGTTTAGCTCAAGAAATGGTCCATTACGTCTCTTTAGCTATATGTCCTAATTTTCCACAGTTATAACAAGTACATTCTGTTAATTTCTTTTTTGGTCTAAATGGTCTTTTATTCTGATAATTTTTTACATAATATCTTTTTCTTGGTTTTTTATTTTTATATTTTGACTTGTATTTATTATATTTCTTTGTTTTCCATTTTTTATTATAATATTTATCTGTACATCCAAATTGTGGTGCTGTTTTATTTTTACAACATCTTAAGTTTTTTATTAATATTTTTTCCATTTTTGTTTCTTCTTTATATTTTTCACATAATTGTACAAACCATTGTTGTAGAAATTTTATTCTAGCTCCTAAAGTATCTGCTAATCCTGCTTCATTCCATTCTTTTATTATTTTAGAATTAAAAGGTTCTGGTAGTTTTGTGAAATATAATTTTCTTATTTCTTTGCTTTCTTCTGCATTATATGTTCCTTTATAATAATATTCTCTGAATGCACAAGTATATTCGTCTATATAACACATATTACATATTGCTAATTTTGTTATTAGATTTCTATTTATTTGTTTTTCCTTATTTTGTTCTTCAATTTCTGTAGTCATGCTACTAAATTCGTTTCTTATGGCTATTTCATATTTGTATAATATTTCTATATTTGTTATTGCTATTTCACCATTAAATTTTTTATTGCTTCTTAAGGTATCTACACTTTCTCTAGTTAAATTTTGTAACCATAATTTTACCGTTCCTATGAGTGTTCTTTCTATATATCCTGGTGTTTCTGTCATTCCTATTTTATTATCTACCAATTGTTTAGATACATATCCTATCCATAGTTGGATTGTTTTATTTATATCTGCTACGCAATCTAAATCTAAAAAGTTATATTGTTCTGATATTGGTTTTGGTGTCCATTTTTTATTTAATCTACTTTCCCATAGTGTATTATATCTATCATGTTGTTCATAATTAGCTGTATAATAATTTGGGTATAATCCTTTTGGATTTTTTACACCTGATGTACTAGGTTTTTCATCCATATTTACATCTCCTGTATTTACTTCTACATTTTTTGTTTTTTCTATACTTTCTAAAAGTTCTGTATATGTTTCACTTATTTCGCTTGATTCTGACTCTTGGTCATCTATATTATTATCTATTTCTTCAATTCTGAGAGTTTCTTCTGTTTGTAATATTTGTTTAAATTTATTTATTTCATCTGTTAATTCTATTTCTTTATTCTTTTCTCTTTGCTTGTTTTCATATAGTGCTTTTAACATATTTAATTCTTTTTCTAATGCTATAATCTTTGTATTTTTGGTTTCTTCCAATTGTTGTATTTCTTTGCTTGCTTGTTTTTTAATAATTTCAATTTCTTTTTTCTTATCAATTTCCTCATTTTCTCTACTTATTCTTGTCATAGCTGTTAAGCTATCTTCTAATCTTGCTGTTTCTTTTTCTACCATTAAGTATAATTGGTCTCCTATTTTTTTATATCTTCTGCCTAAGTTTGAAAATATTATTTTTATTTTTAATCCGTCTTGGTTTTCATAGATTTTTTCATCTATTGCAAATTCTTCTTTGTTCATTTTTTAATCTATAGCTCTGATACCATTTTTAGTGTCCCTTTCGTTGTTAATTGGTTTCATTTGTTAGTTAGTCTGATCTAAGAGCTTTTTCATAAAATTCTCTTTGTAGTGGAATTAGTCTAATTATTTCTGATATGCATTCTAATACATATTCTATATATTCTATATCTTGGGTTCTTTGATAGTCTTCTATATTATTTTCTATTAGATTTTTTAGTAAAGTTATATTTTCTGTAGTTTGTTGCCAGTATTGTAGATATGTATGATTCATTATATGCTATCAAAATATAGGTCTAGTTCATATAAATCTGTTTCTAGTATGATTAGTTCTGTCCAATTTTGGTCTATTATTTCTGTTATTTCAAAGACTAATATTTTTTCATAGATTATTCTTCTTACATCATTATTAATGTGTTTTAGTATATAAAGTATAAGTGTTTTATAGGTAATATCGTCGTCTATTAGATAAGTGTTCATCTTATCATATGATTTGCTAAAACATACTCCTTTTAATCTCTATGTTTATTATCCTTATTCATCATATTATAATAAGTTATTTTAATCGTCTTTTTTAGTCACTACCATGATTTTTTGCTTCAATCAGTTACCCTAACAGCGCTTCAACTCTTGTTTACTCCCCTAAAACGGCCTCCTGCCTACCGGTTTCAACTTTAGGATGCATAGTCTGGGCTTACTTACTCTTAGCATATTTTCATGACAAACTTACTTAAGATGATTTTTATAACAGTACTATTATATGATGGATAATTATAATCTACATGTAAGAGATTATCAGGAATATACTAGTTTAGCTAGTCATGTTTATAGTGTTACATACCTGTTTTTGTAGATTCTTGGTGTCTTCTTGTTGATCTTTCATATTTTCTTGCTGATTCATAGCTTGCTTATCTTCCATAGTTTTCCTGTATTTTATCTTTAAGTATTTTATCTGTAAGTATTTCTTGTGAGAAGAGGAGAGAAGAGAGAGGAGAGAGAAGCCCTTGGCCTGAAGATGTAGCCTGTCTTATTTCATAATCGAAAGACTTATTTATAATATTACAAAATGACTTTTACTATTCATGAACGACCTTTACTGTTCATGAATCTGACTCTTGACTCTTACTATTCATGAACGACCTTTACTGTTCATGAAAACTGACTCTTGACTCTTACTATTCATGAACGACCTTTACTGTTCATGAAAACTGACTCTTACTATTACTATTTACTTTACGACTTTTACAAAAAACAAAATAACATAAAGAAAAGAAAGGAATCTAATATCTCTTTCATATTATTTTGTCTGCCATATTTCTTTGTCTAGCTTGTCGTCTTCTTCTTCAGTAATCTTCTTCTTGTTTATTCCAGTTGTACGTCTGGAACAATATTATCTTCTCCTTTGCATTTTGAGCATATGTGATCTGGATATTTGTGACTGATTAACTTGCAATATCTTGTTAATAATTCTGGAGAAATAAAATTTGTCCTTATAGCTCTTGTGGTTGTAGATTGTTCTGGCTTCAAAAGACTTAAGACCCATTGTCTTAATTCTTCCATATCTGGTTCTCGTATTTCTCTGCAGTTTGAATATATCATTGTCTGTTCTCTTGAATAATAACTCCAAATAGCATTCTGGTTTAGGTAGTTGTTTGCTAGTTCATTTAGTATAGTGGATATTCCGATAATCCTTTTATTTGCATAAAAGTCTGGAATATTTATTTTTTTTATTTCTTCTTGTTCTTCTATTTTTTCCGGTACTAGCATTTCCCTTGTAAGTCCGATCTTGATAACTTGTATGATGGGTTTTATTTCTTCATATAGTATCTCTGCTGTAGCTGAATAGAATCGTATATAGAATAGTGTTCCTTTGGTTATTCTTTTGTACTGCATAAATGCTCTGTATACTTCTGGTATGGTAGCTATTTCTTGTCCTGTCTGTGTATATACTGTATCTAGTAATCCGTAATTGTAGCAAGTGGCTACTAGTTTTGCATTTGTATTTGGTAATGCTATTAGTTTATTATATCCTGTTAGATAATGAGTAATATAATCTTCATCTGGATTTTGGGTAGTTTGGGATCTTGGATTTTTGTTTAGGAAGTTTTGTATTTTATATATGTTGTCTATATATGTACGGGTTATATGGTTGTATGTCTTTTTGGCTTGGTTTAGGCTTTCTTTGTAGGTGTTTATCTGTGGTGGTAGGAATATTTCTTTCTGGGTATTTTGGATATTTTTCTGTATGAATGATTTTGAAAATAGATTGTTCATATTTGTATTTGTATATCTAGGTTTAATTTCTTCCTTCTTTTTTGCAGATAAACTGCTAGCTGTGCTACTTCCTGCAACTGCATTTAACAAACTGTTATGAGTTTTTAGGTGTTTCTCAACGTCACCTTCTAGCTCTGGAATTTTAGAGACTTCCGATCGTCTTATCTCCGCATTTTTCAAGTCATGCTGCTGACCACTAGCTGTTTTCTTTAATATCTGTATCTCTTCTTCTATGCTTTCCACTTTTTTACAAAGTGTAGTCATAGCTAAGAGTATATTTTCCATTGTATTATCTGGTTCAGTTTGGGTAGATTTGTCTTGATAAGTAATCTGCAACAACATTCTTGTTAGTAGTGATTATTTCAATTGTAAATGTAAAATTTAATATATTTAATACCAGTCTGCGTATTTCTTTTGTTGTAACTGAATCTTGTACTTTTCTGGTTATCCACCATTTAACTTGGGTGTTATCTGTTCTTACAATAAATCTGTTATAAACTATATATGGTTCAAATGCTAATAAACATTTATATAATGCAAATAATTCTTTTCTATTTATTTCCCATCTTTCTTGTGGTTCAGTATAAGATCCTGAATAATATCTGCAATGATGTTCTATTTTTTCTTTATCATATTTATATTTAAGAACTCCTCCATAACTATGATTACTCGAATCTGTTTCTACAATATAAGTAAATTTCTTATTTTCATCTGGGAAGTATAGTTTTGGTAGTTTTTTACACAATATTTTGATCTTTCTTATTTGTTCCTTATCTTTTTCATCAAATCCATATTCTACATCCTTTTTTAGTTTTTTCTGTAGAGGTTTTAGGTTTTCTGCTAATTTAGGTATATATTCTCTTACTTGGTTTACTAGTCCTAAAAATGATTGTAATTTCTTTTTTGTATCTATGTTTTCATCAAGATTGATTATTTTTTGTACTATATGTGTTTGCATTTTTATTCCATTTTTATCTATTTGTATACCTAAAAATTCTATCTGATTCTTCATAATTTCTGCTTTGGTTTTGCTTAAGCTTATGCCAGAGTTTTCTACAATATGTATGAATTTTTCTAATAATCTTATATGTTCATCTTGTGTTCTTGAATATAGTAGTATATCATCTATATATACTATACAATTTTCTAGTTGGTTAAAATAATTGTCCATAAAATATTAGTATCTTCCTGGTGCATTTTTATATCCAAATGGTAAAATATTCCATTCATAAAATCCTTGTGGTACTGTAAATGCTGTTAGTTTTTTAGATTCATCTTCTAGTTTTAGATGGTAAAATCCTGATTTACAGTCAAATTTACTGAAGTAATTATATCCTTGGATTTGTCTTATTTTTAATATCTTATTAGGTATTGGGTAATTATATGTTTTAGTTTTTGCATTTAAGTTTCGGTAATCTATAACCATTCTACTTTTTCCTCTTTTTTGTTCACTATGTTTATTTACTATAAATGCTGGACTTGTATGTTTACTATTACTTTCTTGTATGTAATTGTTATCTAATAATTCTTTTATATGCATTTTGAATTCTGCTAAGTCATCAAAGTTATATTTTAAAGGTTTTTGTGTTATTATGCTGTTTTCTTCTATTAATTCTATTTTTATTTTTGTTTTATGTTTATTCCAACCTTTTAGAGGGTTATCATTATATAATTTTTCTAATTCATTCTGAATTATTTTTACTTTGTCTATTGTAAATATAATAATTTCTAATTGAGTAGTTGTATTTTTACTTATATTTTCTAATTTTTGTGTGATTTTTTCACTTCCTTTTATCCATTCTGTATTTTTTCTTTGTTTATTATTTACTCTTTTTGCTCCTACTTTATTTTTACATGGTGTGGTAAACCACCAGTGTGTCCTTGTTATTATATGTGGGTATAGTTTATCTAAAAATGACATTCCTAGTAATATATCTTTTGTAGTGAATTCAAAGTTATATATTTCTTCTATAGTTAATATTTTATCCCATACTTGTATTTTTATATTCTTGGCTCTGTAGTTAATCATACTACCTTCATTATTAAATCCTGTTACTACCATAGGTGTTTTTAATTTTTCCCATTTATCTGTTGGTAAACAATTATATTTGCATATATTAGCTTCTGCTCCTGTATCTATCATTGGTGTATAGTATCTATTATAATATCCTTCTACTATGATTTTTGCGAGTATATATATTTTTATTCTTCTGTTCTTTTTATTATTATTTTCTTATCTTTGTATGTTATGGTTAATTGTTTATCTCCTAGATTGTATGGTTTTACTTTTTCTAACCATTTTATTCCTAATGTAATATTTTCGTTTTCGTTTTCTTGATATATTTTAAATTGTATTATCAAAGGTATTCCTCCAATAATTATTTCTTTTTCTGTTATTTCTTCATTTATTATTAATTCCTTGGGTAATTCAGGGCATAGTTGTTCAGTAGTTATTATTTCAGTTTCTGTTACTAATTCTCTTGTGATATAATTTTCTTCTTGACCTGTATTTATTAATATTTGATATTTTCTTTGTTCCATGATTCCAGTTATATAGTAATGGTATGGATTTATTTTTTCTTTTGTGTTTCTTATTAAGTTTTTTGGGATTATATATTCCCTTCTTGATGTACTTATCCTTGATGATGTTGGTGTTTCATAAGTTAATTGGTTTGGTATACTTGATGTACTTAATCTTTCTATTACTATTTCTAAGTCTTCTTCCATGTCAATTTCTTTATAACTATATTCATTATTATCAATAACTGTAACTATTCTTTCAAATGGATTTTCTATTTTTATTTTATTAATTTTATTTTTTGCTGCTATTTTATGTTTTGTTGTTAAAACGTATAAGTTTTTATATCTAGCTGTAAATATCTTACTTCCAGGTGTTAATTCTATTCCTGACATTTTCCAGTATAATACTAATGATTTATCTATATTCCTATCGTTTATTGGTATTGAATAATTGGCACTTATTATGAATTTAAATTTTTGGTATATAAGATTTCCTTTTATTGCACTTATTATGCTTTTTTCTATAGGTTGGATTATTCTATCATCTGCTAAATATATTTCTATAGGGGTATCTATTCCTTCTCTAAAACATGCTTTTATTAATATTTCAGTTCCTCCTAGGTGTACATATTTAATTGGGTTTTTTGCCTTTATATCTTGTATTTCTTTATTTATTATTCTTTTGTTTATTATTGGTATTTTGGCTTTTCCTTTTGTATATTTACAGTCAATTATATGTTCTTTTTGGCTAACTACGTAGTATTCTTCTCTTTGTCTTTTGAACCAATTTTTTATTGTAGGTACTTCAAATATTTTTTCGACACTGAGGTCTAATTCTTTTCCTTTTATTTGTTCAAATATACTATTATCAAATATAATCTTTTGTTCTGAGGATTCTTCATCTTTATATTCTTCTCGTGTTATTATTTTTATTTCTTTTTCAGTCATTAGGTTTCATCATCTTCTTTAGTTATTTCATCTCCTATTTCATCTTCTATATCTGATATTTTATATACACTATCTTCACTATCTAGTTCATAGTCTATATATTCCATTTGCATATATTCTTCATCATCAATTATGATTTCAGTTATTTGTTTCTCCAGAACAGGATCTGCGGTCGCATATGCGACCGCATAATGCATCTGTGATCCGCGAAATGGACCGCGAAATGAACCTTCGGAATTGGGAAAATTCTGCCTGGGTTTGCAGTCACTATGCAGCCTGCAGACCTGTTATGCGGTCGCATAATGAACTGCAGAATAGTTATGCGGTCGCATAGTCGACCGCAGAATGTCTCCCAAACCTGCCAGTCCTGCCTCACTCTGCGACAATTCTGCGGCTAGCAGAGTGATTCTGCGGTCGCATAATGGATCATAGAAATGCCTTCTTCTGCCAAACAAATTCCTTTAACTCCTCAGCACACTGTTCAACGCAAAACGTCCGAGCCTCAAACACGTAAGCCTAAATCGGCACCATGAAACCTAAATTCCTTTATGAAATTTTACGGGGCCTTACATTCTCCCCCACTTAGGATCATTCGTCCTTGAATGAGGGTCAAATTCCGTCATTAGCATTCAATGTGACTCAACTGTTAATTCACACATACTAGTAGTTTCAAAATTTGGTTAACTCCCAAAATTTTCAAATATTTTGCCAGAGTCTCCCCTGTAACTAGGCTATCCACCTATCAGAGAATCCCAGAATCCAATCCTAACAACATATACATAACCGATGATGCAATATAACACAAGAACAACTCCAACTGTTGCCTCATAAGTAATATATTACCAGAAAAGGAACACCCTTAGCATCAACTGTACAAATGTTACATAATTCATAGAAGGTAACTCTTAGCATTTTCATAGAATGCAACTTTATAAATACATGGCTATTCAAACAAATAAGGATACTTCTTCTTCATTTCTACCTCGGTCTCCCAAGTAGTATCTTCAACCTGTTGGTTTCGCCATAGCACTTTCACGGAGGCAATTTCTTTATTTCTTAACTTTCGGACTTGCCGATCAATAATAAAAACTGGAATCTCTTCATAAGTCAATTTCTCATTAACCTCAATAGTCTCAACCGGAATAATGAGTGTCGAGTCTCTAACTACTTTCTTCAACATAGACACATGAAACACCGGGTGCACTAATGACACCTCAGGTGGTAGCTCAAGCTTGTACGCCACCTCACCAATCCTCTGAGTGATTCTGTACAGTTCGACATACCTTGGACTCAATTTCCCTTTCTTACCAAATCACATTACACCCTTCATGGGTGAAACCTTCAAAAATACCCAATCATCTTCCTTAAACTCCAAATCCCTACGACGAACATCCGAATAAGACTTCTGTCGACTTTGAGCAGTCTTAAATCGCTCCTTAATGATCTTAACTTTTTTCATAGCCTGATGCACGAGGTCTGGCCCTATCAACTCTGCTTCCCCAGTCTCAAACCACCCAATGCGAGATCTACATCTCCTGCCATATAAAGCATCAAACGGAGCCATCTGAATGCTAGCATGATAACTACTGTTGTAGACAAACTCTATGAGTGGAAAATGATCATACCTTTGAAGTTTAGAACACAAGCACGCAACATATCCTCAAGTGTCTGAATAGCCCGTTCTGCCTGTCCGTCGGTCTGTGGGTGAAAGGCTGCAATAAGATTCACCTGAGTACCCAAACCTTGCTAAAATATCTTCCAAAAATTGGCTGTGAACTGTGCCCCTCGATCTGAGATAATAGAAACTAGATGTTACATCCCGCATTTCGTACGTCAAAGTTTCGTCGTAAGTTAATCGACGTAAGTCTGGGAATGAGATTATTTGGAGATTATAAGCATTATGCTACTTCAAACAAGTGATGAGTAAATTTGTGAAGGTGAGAGGGTAAGCAAATCAAAGAAAATAAATTTTCGTCGAAGTTTGACATTTTGAGATAAAATACGGTCCAAGCTACAAGACCCCGTATTTATGGATTAGTGTCATATAAGGTACCAAATGACCATAATAGAATGGTGTGCAAAGTGTCTTAAAAGTGAGTAGTATTTTAAGTAATTTGAGATAATTCTTAATTATATGGATAATTGGGTAATTATTGGTTAATGGGGGATTAACAAATTAATTAAGGATTTGGGGATAATTGTAGGTAGGGACAAAGCCCCCCCCCCTCCCCGGCAGCAAGTGGAGGAATATTTAATAAATGACTCTTGACATTAGGCAATCAAATTAAGTGGACACATAGATACCACTCTTAGCCATCCTTGCCAACATGTAGAAAGGGGGTTTGTATTAGTCATCCTATTCATCCCTACACTTTGTCTTGAATGCATATCAAAATTCATTTTGGAGGAGATTTGGAAGTTCATACGAGACTTCATATTACAATAGCAACGACAATTCTTGGATTTGTTAAGGAATTCATATGAAATTGCAATGCGTAATAACAATGGGATTTTTGCAATTCTAAGGGAGTACAGTGCATCTTTCTCAAGAATAACAAACGAATTTTTCCCTACTCCAGGTATGTTAAGGCTAAGCCCCTTCCTTCATTTTGGCATGATCTCATAATTACATGTGTTTGATAATGAGGAATAAAAAGAAGTTCATACTTCCGAATTTATATACATTATCCTAGTCTCATAAATTACAGTATTCTCCTTATCTGGACTACATATTTAATTAAGTATTATCTTCTTCCAGTCAAGAGAGCAGAGAGCCTATATATACAGTATTACAGTATTTTCATTACCATCGAGCTATAATCGATGGGCAGGCCCCGATTGGGCAACCCATGATCTGATGGTAAGTTATATACCAAGCCTGCTGTGGCCGAGTGCCTATGAGTGAGCCCAGTTGGCCGAGAGACAGAGCCTAGTATGGCCGAGTGCCTATGAGCGAGCCTACTACAACAGAGCAGTTATATATATATACACCTAGCCTTATAGGGCCTGACAGCTATTTTACTTACTAGATTGAGAGAGTTGAGTCAGTATCAGTAGGTAGGTATATCTTCAGATTATCTTTGATCCCCAGTTATTATATTACCAGTTCAGTTTCAGCTTTCAGTTATTTTATTGCCTTGCATACTCGGTACATTATTTTGTACTGGCGTCCCTTTTTCTGGGGGCGCTGCATTTCATGCGCACAGGTTCAGACAGCGGGTAGACATCCTTAGTAGGTGTTGCTCGAGTTCAGCTTTATCGGTAAGCTCCACGTCCTTCGGAGTTGCCGGGTCTTGAGTTTTGCATACATCTTGTGTATGTGTATATAGGTTATGGGTAGGTCGGGGCCCTAATCCGATCAAAGTACATCTAGTAGTAGAGGCTTGTAGACATAACCTGTCAGTTAGTGCAGTATGTTGGGCTTGTAGGCCTTGTATGTATATTTTGTTGGTTTGTCAGCTGCAATAGTCATGACGGCCTTGTCAGCCCAGCGTTATATTGATGTTTAGTCAGCTTTGGTATCCATTCAGTTTTATATTTTGCTTCGCAAATTGTCTTGCAATGTGGCCCATGGCCAAATTATGACATTATATGTTCAGATTCCCTTAGTCACAAGTTGGTACGCAAGGATAGGTAAGGCACCGGGTGCCGGTCTCGCTCCCCAGGTTCGGGGCATGACAAAAGTGGTATCAGAGCAGTTCTGTCCTAGGGAGTCTACAAGCCGTGTCTAGTAGGGTCTTGTTTATAGATGTGTTGTGCACCACATTATATAAGCAGGGGACTACATGGCATTTAGGAGTTGGTTACCCTTCTTTCAAATCTAAATCGTGCTATAGAACTGAATTATAGGAAATTTGAGTTAAACTTACGTGTTGGCATTTGCATGCACAGATGACGGTGACTAGGAAGACTACGACTAGCCAGAGGAGAGATACAACAGTAGGTGAGGGGACCAGCAGGGTACTCCCAGTAGATGGGGCCCAATCGGAGGCCCAGGGAGAGACCCCTACCATCCATTACCGGCTCCTCCACCACCCGAGGAGATTCTTAGGGAGACCACACATCCAGTTCCCCCTCCGCTTCCATCAGATCAAGACTTGAGGAGTGCCGTGCATTTGTTGACACAGTTGGTAGCTACCCAACAATATGTTAGGGCAACCATTAGTGTAGGATCTTCTGAGTGATCTGGGAGTTCAAAGGTCCATGAGTGTATTGCTTTGAGTCCCTCAGAGTTCACGGGGACGGATCAAAGGGAGGACCCGCAGGATTTCATAGATCAGCTTCACATGATCTTTCAGGTTATGCATGCCACGGAGAAAGAGGTAGTTGAGCTAGCAGCTTTTCGACTCTGAGATATAGCCTTCCTTTGGTACGAGGGATGAGAAAGGTCTAGGGGACGTGATGCACCTCCATCTATTTGGAAAAATATTTTAGATGCCTTCCTTGACCAGTACTTACCGCGGTAGATCCGATAGGCTCGAGTCGATCAGTTTCTAGCCCTCAAGCAGGGCAATATGAGTGTTCGAGAGTATAGTCTCCATTTTGACTCATTGACCAGATATGCACCATCCATAGTTGCTACTATGTGGGACAGGATCCACAAGTTTATAGCAGGGTTAACCCTAGAGTTGACCGAGGCATGTGCAACCGTTGCATTGCAGGATAGTATGGATATCTCCCGGATTCACGCATTTACCTAGAATATAGAAAGGGGTAGGTGTCAGTAGCAAGGTACGGAGAGGACTGAGTCAGGACAACATAAGAGGATGTAATATGCCAGGTCTTAGGAGCAGTCTCAGGGTAGTTATAGGCCCATTACTTTGAACGGCCACCTAGGCCTCCGCCACCTTAGTTATAGGGTTACAGGTATGACCGCTATACTCAGTCAGGACCAGGTGAAAGCTCCCGATCATCGCGTTTGTAGCGACAATGAGGTTCAGGGCAGACATGGACATTTCCGCCGCGGTGTGACATCTATGGTAGAGGACACTTGGGCCAATGCCGAGCCGGTTCCGATGCTTGTTATACATGTGGACATCTGGGGCATATGATGCGAGATTGCCCAAATAGAGATTCTGGGGTTATGGCACAACCAGAAAATTCAGCAACAGAATCATCTATGTCCATGCATCCTTCAGGGTGCGATTCTCAGTCTTTGGCTGGTAGAGGTCAAGACAGAGGTAGAGGATCCAGTTCAGGTAGTAATAAGAATCGTAGCTATGCTTTAGTGGGTCGGCAGGACCAGGAGTCTTCACCAAAAGTTGTGAGAAGTATGTTAACCATTTGCTCTTACGATGCTTATGCCTTGATAGACCCAGGATCTACTTTATCGTGTATTACCCCCTTTGTCGCGGGGAAGTTTTGTATTGTGCTTGAAATACTAAGTGATCCTTTTACAGTATCTACCCCGGTCGGAGAATCGATTATTGCTAGACGGGTTTACCGAGGTTGTACGATGACAGTTTGTAGTCGTTAGACCTCAATCGACCTAGTTGAGCTAGAGATGTTTGATTTTGATGCTATCATGGGCATGAACTGGTTGGCAGCTTATTATGACACAGTTGATTGTCGAGCAAAGACAGCCAGATTTCATTTTCCGGGTGAGCCAGTCCTTGAATGGGTAGGTAATATAGCGACACCTAGAGGTAGGTTTATTTCCTATCTGAAGGCCAGGAAAATGATCGCAAAAGGGTGCATTTATCATATTGTGCGAGTTAGAATATAGATGCTGAGATACCTACACTTCAGTCTATTCCAGTAGTCAAAGACTACGCAAATGTATTTCTAGATGAACTTCCAGGTATTCCTCTAGAGCAAGAGATTGATTTTGGCATCGATTTGCTTCTGGAAACTCAACCAATATCCATCCCTCCGTATAGAATGGCACCTGCCGAATTGAAGGAGTTGAAGGAGCAGTTAAAAGATTTGCTGGAGAAAGGTTTCATCAGGCCCAGTACCTCACCTTGGGGTGCATCGGTATTGTTTGTACAGAAGAAAGATGACTCGCTGAGGATGTGTATCAATTATAGGCAACTGAACAAGGTAACTATTAAGAATAAGTATCCACTTCCAAGGATAGATGACTTGTTTGATCAGTTGTAGGGAGCTAGATGATTTTCTAAGATAGATTTGAGGTCGGGGTACCACCAGGTCAGAGTTCAGGAGAAAGATATTCCCAAGACAGCCTCCAGGACCCGATATGGCCACTTCGAGTTCCTTGTCATGTCCTTAGGGTTGACGAATGCACCTGCCGTATTTATGGACTTGATGAATAGCCTATTCCGGCCATTTTTAGATCTGTTCGTGATAGTATTTATTGATCATATTTTGGTTTATTCACGTTTAGAGGATCAGCATGCGGACCACCTGTGAGCGGTACTCCAAACACTCCACGATAGTAAATTGTATGCTAAGTTTTCTAAATGTGAGTTCTAGTTGATGTCTGTAGCATTCTTGGGACATATTGTATCTGATGGCGGTATAAAGGTAGACACTAAGAAGATTGAGTCTGTGAAATCCTGGCCTAGACCTACCACTCCGACAGAGGTTCGTAGCTTTCTAGGCTTAGCAGAATACTACTGGAGGTTTGTAGATGGTTTTTCTTCCCTTTCGGTACCATTAACAAAGTTGACGCAGAAAGCAACTAAGTTTCAGTGGACAGAGGCTTGCGAGCATAGTTTCCAGGAGCTTAAGAATAGGTTGACCTCAACGCCGGTTATAGCACTTCCAGAGGGTCCAGATGGTTATGCCATGTATTGTGATGCCTCAGGTGTCGGGTTAGGATGTGTCCTGATGCAACATGGGAAAGTAATTACGTATGCTTCCAGGCAGTTAAAGAAGCACGAGCGGAATTATCTGACCCACCACCTCGAGTTAGCTACGGTTGTCCATGCACTTAAGATATGGCGGCATTATTTATTTGGTGTTCATGTTAATATATTCACAGATCATAAAAGAATGCAATATATCTTCAAGAAGAAAGAGTTGAATTTGCGACAGAGGAAATGGCTTGAGTTATTGAAAGATTATGATGTTAATATTCTCTACCATCCAGGGAAAGCTAATGTTGTAGTAGATGCCTTAAGTCGCCGATCTATGTGTAGTTTAGCACATGTAGAGGCCGAAAAAAGACAATTAACTAGAGAGATTCACCAATTAACTTGTTTGGGGGTTCGGTTAGTAGACTCTAGCGGTGGTAGAGTTGTACTCCAAAATACTGCAAAATCATCCCTCATAGCCGAAGTAAAGGAGAGGCAGCACGTGGACCCCGAGTTTGTCGAGTTGAGAGAGCAAGCTCCGCAGCAGAAGAAGCCGTTGTTAGAGCTCAAGGGAGATGGGGTTCTTAGATACAAGGGTATTTTGTGTGTTCCAGATGTGGCAAGGCTACGAGATAGGATTATGTCAGAGGCACATTATTCATGGTACTCCATTCATCCTGGATTGACGAAGATGTATCATGACATTAAGGATGTGTACTGGTGGAACGATATGAAGAAGAACATTTGCTGAGTTTTTCGCTCAGTGTCCTAGTTGCCAACAGGTGAAAGTAGAGCACAAGAAGCTCGGAGGGCTAATGCAGACTATAGAGATCCCGACGTGGAAATAAAAGGCGATAAACATGGACTTTATCACGGGTTTACCTCGTTTTTATCATAAGTTCAATTAAATATGGGTGATAGTCGATAGGCTCACAAAATTAGCTCATTTCCTACCGGTTAGATCTACATATACAGCAGAAGACTATGCAAGGTTATATATTAAGGAGATAGTGTGGCTACATGGAGTACCAGTATCTATTATATCTGACCATGGGGCCCAGTTTATAGCATATTTTTCATCCACAGACTAATGGACAAGCCAAGAGCACAATTCAGATGCTCGAGGATATGTTACGAGCATGTGTGTTAGATTTTAAAAGAAGTTGGGATGAACATTTACCTCTTATCGAGTTTGCATATAATAACAGTTACCACTCCAGTATCCAGATGGCTCCGTACGAGGCTTTGTATGGGCGTAAGTACAGATCTCCTATAGGGTGGTTTGATGTTGGAGAATCTGGGTTACATGGGCCAGACCTGGTTCAGCAAGCCATAGAGAAAGTAAAGCTTATCCGCGAATGACTGTTGAGAGCCCAGAGTCATCAGAAGTTATATTCTGACGTGCGGCGACGATACTTAGAGTTTGGGGTTAATGACTGGGTATTCTTAAAGGCGTCGCCTATGAAGGGCGTGATGAGGTTTGGCAAGAAAGGCAATCTTAGCCCACTGTATATTGGGCCTTATAGGATCATTCGAAGAGTGGGCCAAGTAGCTTATGAGTTAGAATTGCCGTCGGAATTGGAGTCTATCCATCTGGTGTTTCACGTATCTATGTTACGGAAGTGCAATGGCGATCCTACCTGGGTGGTGCCCACAGATGATGTACAGATTAAGGAGGACTTGTCATACGAGGAAATTTCGGTTGCCATCCTAGACCGACAAATCTGCAAGCCACGGAATAAGGCGGTAGCCTTCGTGAAGGTTTTATGGATAAGCAAGAATCTGGAAGAGATGACGTGGGAAGCGGAGGAATAAGTGAAGTCTAAATACCCCCACCTATTTCAAACTGAAGATATGGCTCAGGTGGGATACCTTAGCATAGCTCTATTCAGGCCAGTAGGTCATTAGGTAAGCTCTTATTTTTGACTTTTAGAATTTATAATGGATAACTGTGTGAAGCCAAGTGTTGCTAATTATAGAAATTGGCCATGTGTGGCATGTATAGTATGTTTTCTGGCTGTGTACAGGTTAGTTTAAGTCTAGTGTACGGAGGAGACTCTGGAAAAATTTTCCCAGTCTCTAAGAGTAAACATTTGAGGATGAATGTTTCTAAGGGGGAAAGGATGTTACATCCCGCATTTTCGTACGTCAAAGTTTTGTCGTAAGTTAATCGACGTAAGTTCGGGAATGATATTATTTGGAGATTATAAGCATTATGCTACTTCAAACAAGTGATGAGTAAATTCGTGAAGGTGAAAGGGTAAGCAAATCGAAGAAAATGACTTTTCGTCAAAGTTTGACATTTTGAGATAAAATACGGTCCAAGCTACAATACCCCGTATTTATGGACTAGTGTCATACAAGGTACTACATGACCATAATAGAAAGGTGTGCAAAGTGTGTTAAAAGTGAGTAGTATTTTAAGTAATTTGAGATAATTCCTAATTATGTGGATAATTAGATAATTATTGGTTAATGGGGGATTAACAAATTAATTAAGAATTTGTGGATAATTGTAGGTGGGGACAACCCCCCCCCCTCCCCCCGTGGCAGCAAGTGTAGGAATATTTAATAAGTGACTCTTGACATTAGGTAATCAAGTTAAGTGGAAACATAGATACCACTCTTAGCCATCCTTGCCAACACATAGAAAGGGGGTTTGTATTAGTCATCCTATTCATCCCTACACTTTGTCTTGAATGCATATCAAAATTCATTTTGGAGAAGATTTGGAAGTGCATAGGAGACTTCATATTACAATAGCAACGACAATTCTTGGATTAGTTAAGGAAATCATACAAAATTGCACTGCGTAATAACAACGGATTTTTGCAATTCTAAGGGAGTACGGTGCAATCTTTCTCAAGAATATTATACAGATTTTTCCCTACTCCAGGTATGTTAAGGATAAGACCTTCCTTCATTTTGGCATGATCTCGTAATTACATGTGTTTGATAACGAGGCATAAAGAGAAGTTCATACTCCCGAATTTATATACATTATCCTAGACTCATAAATTACAGTATTCTCCTTATCGGGACTTCCTATTTAGTTGAGTATTACTTTCTTCCAGTCAAGAGAGAAGAGAGCCTATATATATAGTATTACAGTATTTTCATTACCATCGAGCTATACTCGATGGACAGGCCCTTATTGGGCAACCTCTGATCAGATGGTAAGTTATATACCGTGCCTGCTGTGGCCGAGTGCCTTTGAGCAAGCCCAGTTGTCGAGAGACAGAGCCTAGTATGGCCGAGCGCCTATGAGCGAGCCTACTACAATAGAGCAGTTATATACATATACCGAGCCTTATAGGGCCGGTCCACTATTTTACTTACTAGATTGAGAGAGTTGAGTCAGTATCAGCAGGTAAGTATATCTTCAGATTATCTTTGACCCCCTTTTATTATATTACCAGTTCAGTTTCAGCTTTCAGTTATTTTATTGCCTTGCATACTCGGAATATTATTTTGTATTGACGTACCTTTTTCTGGGGATGCTGCATTTCATGCGTGCAGGTTCAGACAAACAGACGGGTAGACCTCTTCAGTAGGTGTTGCCCGAGTTCAGCTTTATCGGTAAGCTCCACGTCCTTTGGAGTTGTCGGGTCTAGAGTTTTGTATACATCTTGTGTGTGTGTATAAAGGTTATGGGTAGGTCGGGGCCCTGTTCCGATCACAGTACATCCAGTAGTAGAGGCTTGTAGACATAACCTGTCAGTTAGTGCAATATGTTGGGCTTGTAGGCCTTGTATGTATATTTTTTTGGTTTGTCAGCTGCAGTAGTCATGACGGCCTTGCCGGCCCAGCTTTATATTGATGTTTGGTCAGCTTTGGTATCCATTGAGTTTTATATTTTTCTTCGCAAATTGTCTTGCAATGTGGCCCATGGCCAAAGTATGACATTAAATGTTCAGATTCCCATAGTTGCAAGTTGGTTCGCAAGGATAGGTGAGGCACCGGGTGCCAGTCTCGCTCCCCAGGTTCGGGGCGTGACACTGGAGGGCCGTGCAACTTGACTATTTCCTTGATGTACAACTTAGTATTCTGTTCTATTGTGTCGGTAGCCTTAACCGACAAGAAGTGTGCTGATTTCGTTAGTCGGTCCACAATCACCCAAATTGAGTCAAATTTGCGAGGAGTGCGAGGTAGCCCTATCGGAATTTCTATGTTAATTATTTCCCACTTCCACATTGGAATTTTTATGTTCTGTGCCAACCCACCGGGCCTTTGGTGTTCGGCCTTCACTTGCTGACAATTTGGACATCTCGCCACAAAGTCTGCTACATTTCTCTTCATATCATTCCACTAATAGACTTTCTTAAGATCATGATACATTTTTGTATAGCCCGGGTGCACGAAATACCTAGCAGTGTGAGCCTCGGTCATGATTCTTCCCCGCATACCATCCACATTTGGAACACATAGTTGCCCTTGGTACTTTAGGGTACCATCATCCACGCCAAGAGAAAAGGCCATGATCTTATGTTTATGAATCCCCTCTTTCAATTGTGCCAACAATGGATCGTTGTATTGCTTCTCCTTGACTTCCACCACAAGCGACGATTCATCCCTATTTTGCATAATCACCCTTCCTTCAGTAGAGTCTGCAAGAAGAACTCCTAAACTAGCCAATCGGTGAACTTCCTTGGCCAATGGCCTTTGATATGCCTCCAAGTGTGCTAAACTACCCATAGATTTCCGGCTAAGAGCATCTGCCACAACATTAGCCTTCCCTGAATGATATAAAATATTAATGTCGTAGTCCTTGAGTAACTCAAGCCATCTTCTCTGCCTCAGATTCAATTCCTTCTACTTGAAAATATATTGAAGGCTCTTATGGTCCGTGAATATATCCACATGGACCCCATATAAATAATGACGCCAAATTTTCAATGCAAATACAACCGCTACAACTTCTAAGTCATGTGTTGGATAGTTCTTTTCATGGTTCTTGAGTTGCCTAGAAGCATAAGCTATCACCTTGCCATGTTGCATTAATACATGCCCAATTCTGATTCTCGAAGCATCACAATATACTACAAACCCATCTGTACCCTCTGGTAGAGTCAACACTGGTGCCGTAGTTAATCTTGATTTCAACTCTTGGAAGCTCCTTTCACAAGCATCTGACCATTGGAACTTAACCGCCTTCTGCATCAATTTGGTCAACGGAGAGGCAAGTGTAGAGAACCCCTCCACAAACTTCCTGTAATAACCAGCTAAGCCCAGGAAACTACGAATCTCTGTTGGGATAGTAGGTCTAGGCCAATTCTTCATAGCTTTAATCTTCTGAGGATCAACCTTAATTCCTTCTCTGGAGACGACCCAAGAATGTAACAGATTCAAGCAAAAATTCACATTTTGAAACTTCGCATACAACTGGTGCTGATATAGAGTCTGCAAAACTGCCCTGAGATGATCGACATGGTCCTCCCGACTCCGCAAATAAACAAGAATATTGTCAATGAACACTATCACGAAAGAGTCAAGGAAAGGTTTGAAGACCCGATTCATAAGATCCATGAAACTGCGGGGGCATTTGTTAGCCCGAAAGACATTACCAGAAATTCAAAATGCACATACCGGGTCCTAAAAGCTATTTTCGGAATATACTGCCCCCTAATCTTCAATTGGTGATACTCGGATCTTAAATCAATCTTGGAGAAATAGTTAGCACCTTGCAATTGGTCAAACAAGTCATATATCCTTGGCAGTGGGTACTTATTTTTTATCGTGACCTTGTTGAGCTTCCGATAGTCAATACACATTCTCAGTGACCCATCTTTCTTCCTTACAAAAAGAACCGGTGTGCCCCAAGGTGACACACTCTTCCGGATGAAACCCTTTAACAAATATCTCAATTGTTCCTTTAGCTCCTTCAATTCTGCCGGTGCCATTCGTTAGGGCGGAATAGATATAGGATTTGTGTCTGGCATCACATCAATCCCAAAGCAAATCTCCCTTTCTGGAGGTATCCCAGGGAGTTCATCCGGAAAGACTCCCAGATATTCATTCACAACAGGAACGAACTCAAGTGTAGGTGTCTCAGCGTCGGTGTCCGTTACCCGGACCGAATGGTAGATACACCCCTTGCTAATCATCTTCGTGGCCTTAAGGAAAGAAATAAACCTACCCTTCGGCACCGCATCATCCCCTTCCACTCAATAGCTTGCTCATTTGGAAATTCGAACCTAACGGTCCTGGTTCGACAATCAAGCTTGGCAAAACATGAATAAAGCCAGTCCATCCCCATTATCACATCAAAATCGACCATCCCCAATTCAATGAGATCGTCCATGGTGTTCCGACCATGCAACGTGATAGCACAATCCCTATAAACCTGCGCGGCCAAAATAGACTCACCAACCAGAGTAGATACAGAGAACAGCTCATGAAGTTGTTCTAGTTCTATCCCAAATTCCATAGCAACATAAGGAGTGACATATGACAAAGTGGAACCGGGATCAATAAAAGCATATACATCATGGGATTGGATAAACAAAATACCTGTGACAGCATCCAAAGAAGCCTTTGAATCTCGATGCCTCCGTATAGCATAAAATCTACTGGGTCCTCCCAAATTCGGCTCACTACCCCTAACTGCACTATGCCTTGCGGGTGATGGGGTGCCTCGAGCTGGAGGTGTTGTGGATGTGGTAGCTGCAGAACTAGCTGGTTGCGCTGCACCTCTGCCCATGATTCGGCGGGACGAGCGGCAATCCCTCTGGATGTGACCCCTCACACCGCACCCGTAGCATACAGGTAGGTCCATGAAGTAGACCCCAAAGTTCATCCTCCCACACTTAGGGAATTAGGGCCTTCGCTGCTACTGGAATCTCCGTCCAGGCCGACCCTGCTGATGGGGTCCCATATTGTCCTGACTAGGCCCGGATGGTGGTGCACTCATCGAAGGCTGAGCGAATGATTGAGACAGCCCTGATGACCCTCCCCTAAATGCTGACCTACCACCACCAGAAGAACCGCCAAAGTTGCTCGCAATTCGGGCCTTGCTGCTACCCTCACGCTCCCTTTTATTTCTCAATTTACGGTCCTCTGTAGCTTGAGCAAATGCCACCATCTTCCCATAGTTCATATCAAAATTCAAGGCAGCTGTAGCGGCCTCATTAATAACCAAAGGGCTAAGGCCCTGCACAAACCGGCGTACCCTGGCTTCAATAGTTGGCAACATGTGAATAGCATACTTGGACAGGCGCGCGAATTCCATATGGTGCTCCCACACATTCATGCTACCCTGTTTCTGGCTCTCAAACTCAGCGGCATGAGCCGCATTAGTCTTGGTAGGCAAGAAATGATCCATAAAGTCATCGGTGAACTCACTCTATCTCGCTGGAAGGTTTCCCTCCTCACGGGACTCCTCCCACATTTCAAACCAAAAATAGGCCACCCCTTTCAGGCGGTAAAGAGGCAAACTCTACTCCCTCTATCTCAGTAGCGCACATAACTCGGAGAGTCTTGTGCATCTCATCAATGAAGTCCTGGGGGTCCTCCTCAGGATCAATACCTGTGAACACTGGAGGATCCAACTGGAGTGACATATGAAAAAGTGGAACCGGGATCAATAAATGCATATACATCATGGTATTGGATAAACAATATACCTGTGACAACATCTAAAGAAGCCTCTGAATCCCGATGCCTCCGCATAGCAAAAAATCAACTGGGTCCTCCCGAATTTGGTTCACTACCCCTAGCTGCACCACGCCTTGTGGGTGCTGGGGTGCCTCGAGCTGGAGGTGCTGTGGATGTGGTAGCTGTAGAACTAGGTGGCTGCGCTGCACCTCTCCCTATGATTCGGCGGGACGAGTGGCAATTCCTCTGGATGTGACCCCTCACACCGCACCCATAGCATATAGGTAGGTCCATGAAGTGGACCCCAAAGTGCATCCTCCCACACTTAGGGCATGGGGGCCTCCGCTGCTGCTGGAATCTCCCTCCCGGTCGACCCTGCTGATGGGGTCCCCTATTGCCCTGACTAGGCCCGGATGGTGGTGCACTCATCGAAGACTGAGCGAATGACTGAGATAGCCCTAATGACCCTCCCCTAAATGCCGACCTACCACCACCAGAAGAACCGCCTAAGTTGCCCGTAGTTCGGGCCTTGCTGCTACCCTCACACTCCCTTTTATTTTTCAATTTACGGTCCTCTGTAACTTGAGCAAACACCACGATCTTCCCGTAGTTCATATCAAAATTCAAGGCAGTTGTAGCGGCCTCATTAATAACCAAAGGCCTAAGGCCCTGCACAAACCGGCGTACCCTGGCTTCCATAGTTGGCAACATGTGAATAGCATACTTGGACAGGCGCGCGAATTCCATATGGTGCTCCCACACATTCATGCTACCCTGTTTCAGGCTCTCAAACTGAGTGGCACGAGCTGCATTAGTCTTGGCAGGCAAGAAATGATCCATAAAGTCATCGGTGAACTCACTCTATCTCGCTGGAGGGTTTCCCTCCTCACGGGACTCCTCCCACATTTCAAACCAAAAATAGGCCACCCCTTTCAAGCAGTAAAGAGGCAAACTCTACTCCCTCTATCTCAGTAGCGCACATAACTCGGAGAGTCTTGTGCATATCATCAATGAAGCCCTGGGGGTCCTCCTCAGGATTAATACCTGTGAACACTGGAGGATCCAACTGGAGTGACATATGACAAAGTGGAACCGGGATCAATAAGAGCATATACATCATGGGATTGGATAAACAATATACCTATGACAACATCTAAAGAAGCCTCTGAATCCCGATGCCTCCGCATAGCATAAAATCAACTGGGTCCTCCCGAATTCGGTTCACTACCCCTAGCTGCACCATGCCTTGCGGGTGCTGGGGTGCCTCGAGTTGGAGGTGCTATGGATGTGGTAGCTACAGAACTAGCTGGCTGTGTCACACCTCTCCCTATGATTCGGCGGGACGAGCGGCAATTCCTCTGGATGTGACCCCTCACACCGCACCCATAGCATATAGGCAGGTCCATGAAGTAGACCCCAAAGTGGATCCTCCCACACTTAGGGCATGGGGGCCTCCGCTGCTGCTGGAATCTCCCTCCAGGCCGACCCTGCTGATGGGGTCCCCTATTGCCCTGACTAGGCCCGGATGGTGGTGCACTTATCAAAGACTGAGCGAATGACTGAGACAGCCCTGATGACCCTCCCCTAAATACCGACCTAACACTACTAGAAGAACCGCTCAAGTTGCCCACAGTTCGGGCCTTGCTGCTACCCTCACGCTCCCTTTTATTTCTCAATTTACGGTCCTCTGTAGCTTGAGCAAACGCCACTATCTTCCCATAGTTCATATCAAAGTTCAAGTCAGCTGTAGCGGCCTCATTAATAACCAAAGGGCTAAGGCCCTGCACAAACTGGCGCACCCTGGCTTCCATAGTTGGAAACATGTGAATAGCATACTTGTACAGGCACGCGAATTCCATATGATGCTCCCACACATTCATGCTACCCTGTTTCAGGCTCTCAAACTCAGTGGCACGAGCTGCCTTAGTCTTGGCAGGCAAGAAATGATCCATAAATTCATCGGTGAACTCACTCCATCTGGCTGGAGGGTTTCCCTCCTCACGGGACTCCTCCCACATTTCAAACCAAGAATAGGCCACCCCTTTCAGGTGGTAATGAGGCAAACTCTACTCCCTCTGTCTTAGTAGCGCACATAACTCAGAGAGTCTTGTGCATCTCATCAATGAAGTCCTGGGGGTCCTCCTCAGGATCAATACCTGTGAACACTGGAGGATACAACTGGAGAAACATGTTCACCCTGGAATTAGCAGAATCCGATGGCTGAGTGGAAGGAGTAGGTGCAACATTTGATCTCTGGGCCTGGGAGGCCACTATCTGAGCCAACATCTGTATAGCTCCCCTAAGATCGCCATCAGAAACAGCAGGACCAGAAGTGAGGGCTGGAGGTTGAACTAGATTATCAGTTGGAGGGACCGTTGCACCCTCGGTAGGTGTAAGGATAAGTGCGGTTTGATCAGTTGTAGTATAATCAGGTAGTATAGTAACTGGAGGGATATCCTCACCCTTCGGGTGTTCGCCCACATCGTCAAATATAGAATTCACTGCCACTCCTGGGGTGGCATTGGCTCTTTGGCCAGTTCTTGCCTTCTTCTTAGGTGCCATTTACTGAAAGTTAGAGTAAAGCACGAGTTAAATGAGGAACAATTTTACAATCAGCTCTATTGCACGATCGAGAACATAAAAGAAGGGTGTTATTCTTAAATTCCCTGGTAGCATCCTAATTATAGATGTGGTCGATAACACATCGATAAGAAGGACTCTACTAGACATGACCCTAAGACATCCTAGGACACTTTAAAACCTTAGGCTTTGATACCATGTTTGTCACGCCATGACATCAGGGAGCGCGACCGGCGATCAACCGAGTGCACCCAGCCGAGCAAGCCTATTAGATTTCCTTCTACCCAAACTCATCCATGAATAAAGAGAATACATATTTTCGTTAATCAAACAATAAGGTGATCATGTCTGAAATACCTATTTCTTAATATTAGGTACTTCATTTTGAAGTCTCAAATTTCATACACATTTTTCATAGTCTGAAGTGTAATAAGTAATTCAAACATGACATAACTAGTTTGACTTCCCCAGCACCAATATACAATCCACACTATGTCTACGAAGCTTCTATTGATACATAAAAGTACTATGATAATGCTGGCATTAAGGCCCCGACTAATCCTCAAACACAATACACAAGGAACAAAAGATACATGACCCCGAAATGAAGTGAGGCTCACCAAGTCAGTTGGGAAGAGGATGTACCGCTATCACTGATCAATGTCTCATGCTGTGGAACCACCTGCATCCATTAATGATGTAGTGCCCCCTGCAAAAGGGACATTAGTACATGTCGAATAGTACTAGTATGAAAACCAAAACATCTATTCAAGAATTTGGAAATACAACATGAATATGATGAATCATGGTAACAATCATAGGGCTTAGATAGTCATAAAAGTCAAACAGATTTGTTAAGACCTTCCAATAACATTTATAAATTTCCAGTCAAGGATTCTCTACAACTACCTTTACACAGAGCGGCTGTGCCTCCTCACCCCAATATATGTGGGTGGAGGTGTATTCCACTATACCCAAACTTTACACAAAGCGGTGCCACCTCACCCCAATGTATGCGGGTGGAGGTGTATTCCACTATCCCAAAACTCTACATAAAGTGGCATTGCCACCTCGCCCCAACGTATGCGGGTGGAGTTGTATCCCATATTACCAAAACTTACACAAAGCGGCCTTGCCGCCTCACCCCACATGCGAGTGGTGGTGTAATCCCAATCACAATCTCCACATAATTTAGCATCAGAGTTTTCATTTGAAACACGACTTGAAGTTGTAATATTTAGATAAACAATCCATAATTTAAATACGTTCCCACAATAGTAACACAACACAACAATAACATTTGGAACATGTACAGAACATATAGCTCTTGTCACAAAGCTTATTCGGAATAATCGGTTCGTGGTGAACAACTTGAAACTTACAAGAATAATGTGAGGTTCAATTCTAAGAGAAGAGTTAGCCAAAATACCTCAATTGAGCTTCCTTAAACTATAAAATGTTTTGGAATTCTTAGCAACTTTAATCTATTTTAGAAATATAACAAACTGAACCAAAATTAGGAGGATGATCATGGTTCTAGCTCATTTGAGCATTTTATCAAACACTAGGTGTGCATTAAGGTTTCAAGGTCCTCCTATGGTGGATTACACCATCCCAAACCCATTATCTACCATTCTTAGGTCAACAATCTTCTTACACCCTTTGATAACTCATGCATGCAAGATGAACAACTCCCATGCCCAAAATTTATCTTACTAATTACCCAATTCCAGATAGAATTCGAGATTGAGGGTTAGGGTGTAGAATCTTACCTTTAGGATGAAGATCTTATGAGTTTTCCTTGTTAATCTTCCAAGATTAGAGCAATAATTGAAGAATAAATTGTTGAGGAACACTTTCCCACTCTAGGGCACTCTCTCACTCTAAAAACATCAGGTTTTAGCTCAAGAAATGGTCCATTGCGTCTATTTAACGAAGTAGGGTCGGGTTATAAAAACCAACAAAATAAAACTCCGGAACAGGATCTGCGGTCGCATATGCGACCGCATAATGCATCTGCGGTCCGCAAAATGGACCGCAAAATGAACCTCGCATATTCATCACCCCACATGTAGCAAACAATATTATTCACCGGGAAAAATTCCCTCAATAAAGCTAAACAAGACACTTACCTCATCCGGGCTAGTCTTCAACCTCAAATTGCATCAAAATCTTGCTCTAGCCCTCCAATCACGCAGATCCAAGACAAACATCATCCAAGAAAGTCAAACACTACTATAGGAAGCAATCTGAATCAATAAAGCTTCGATCTTTAATGAATTTCCAAAAAGTCAACAAAAGACAACCTGAGCTTGCATGCGCGAATTCCGAAACCAATACCAGATCTCGATAACCCATAATCTGGTAAGTCTTAACATTTGATTACTTTCCAAATCTAAGTTCAAATTGGTGTTCAAAATCCCAAATTACACTTTCTTATCTTATAGACAAAACTCCCAAAATTCACTTTAAAAATTCATATTTTAGGTGTAGAAATCCATGGATTATCACTATATATAACCAAATCCAAGTATAAATTACTTACCCACAAAGTAGTAATGAAAATCTCCTCAAAAATTGGCTCTTCTCGAGCTCCAAAGCTTTGTGAGAAAAAGTGACTAAATCCCGAAATAAGTAAAACAATATAGCAGATGTCCCTGCCCGAGCTAGATGTTAGATGATCCTAAAAATCACTTTTGACAAGCCCAGCATAATCCTTGCAAGATTTCACCCAATATAGCCTTTTGAATCACCCAGTTTGGCCTTAAAATGAGAGATATATGATATTTTAAAGTTTTGAAGGATGTCTGAAATTTATGCACGAACTTAGGGACATAACCGATATTTCGAAAATTGTTGTACCAGAAAATTCAACAATTGCAAAATCTTAGTTTTAGCACCTGAAACTCATCTAGAACCTCCCAGACACAAACCATATACGCATTTCAATCATAAAACATGCTATGATCCTGATCGCGCATTTAAAACACCGAAAAGAGGTCATCTTGACCCAATATTGACTATGGTCAAACTTCAAATCCTATCCTTAACTAGTTTCTCAACCAAAAACCCAAAACACACCCGGACCCCTCGGGACCCCGCCCAATCATACCAACAAGTATAAATATATTATTTAAATTCATTTAAAGGCATAAAATACCCACATGAACATCACAACAAAGAATCGAGGCTCAATCCGAATAGAATTTCTCTTCAGTTGTTAAATCTTCATTCTTTCAAAAGATTGTCCAAATCACACTTACACCCTTCGGATTACGTCCGAGATTTGCACACAAGTTAATTCAACTATATAGACCTATCCAAATCCACGAAACACCAATTGGAATCCAATAACATCAAAGTCGACTCTTGGTCAAACTTATGAACTCTTACGTTCTTCAAATTGCCAACTTTCGACAAATAGTGTCAAATTCTTCTAGAAACCTCGAAAACCAATTCCGAACACATGTAAAAGTCTGAAATCATCATACGAACCTATCAGAACCATCAAAATCGGATTCCGATTCTGTTTACCCTAAATTCAAACTATGGTCAACTTTTCCAACTTAAACTTCTAAATCGAGAGTTATTCTTCCAAATCAATCCCCAATCACTCGAAAACGAACACTATTCATACATGAAAGTAAGAATATATCATATGAAGCTACTCAAGGTCTTAAGCTTTCGAGCATAATGCTAAATCTCAAAATGACCGGTTGGGTCATTACATTCTCCCCCACTTAAACATACATTTATCCTTGAACGTGCCAAGAGTCATCCCAAAGCCGTCAAAATAACTTTAAAAACTCATCAAATTTACCCCCATGAATGATTACATGCCACCTTAATCCGTATAAGTCCATTAACACAATCCTGACTGAAGATTCTTCCTACAACCTTAGTCCTTAAGTCTTAGGACCAAATTTTGCTATCCGGAACATCCTCCAAGATATGATTCTTGTATATATTTACACTGTATCATTCTCAACAAGCTGTATTAAGCCATGAATATACTTCCAATAAATACCCACACGATATGACCCATGGCTCATATACTCATATCAATATCTTCAGACCATAATAGTTGCTCCTTACTAGACCCGACACCGGTAATATCATGGACTTCTTTCGCTCGACAAGAACCATTGCCAAATTCTAAGCTGACTAATGACATTCTTTTTCCAAACATACCCTATCAAAAATACAATCGCACTAATTCTGAGTCCAATAACCTTGTCTCACCCAATACAAGCTGCTCAACTGGAAAGTTACACTAAAGGCCACATGGAACCTCACACAAGACGGTCCGTACACCAAACATGTAAAAACATAGATATGACAAATAATAGTAAGAGGATTAGATGAGGGAGCTACCAAGAAAGTTTAATAGGTAGGGCAAAACAAATAATAACCTTATGAGCCATTTCCACAAATGAGAAGAAAAGCACATGAAATAAGCATAATGAATCACATCCTATCATAATACCATTACAGTATGCGACCTGATCCCACGTACTACCATTCTGGCGTGCAACTTGATCCAATCATATCAATCAACATGGGTGTTCCATGGAGCAAACACATACCCACCAAGAACATGTGCATCAACATCAAGCATAGTAGAGTGCATAAACATATAACTATAGGGAGATCAATAAGCATAAGACACTATGGAAAAGATGAGCACGACTAAGGTGCAATAAGCAAATCAACAACTCAAGAGCCATCTCGCTCATATATCGTCACAAGGCCTAAACAGGACCACAACATACGTGTGAACAGTCAAGTAGTCTCACATCCATCATAGCATAAGATAGTAACACGTGAAATAGATCATGGCATGAATGAGATCAATTCTACCCGATGACACATCATAGCAAAAGCTGCATGGAGTAAACCAATCCCATCTAGTATGGAATACAACATTCTTATTGGGCCTACCAATATGCCCCCAAACCGATTCAGATCATCCCGAAATAAGTAAATAACTTTCCAAAAAACCACTGCGACCTATCCATGATACATACTATCAGCTGCCCAACCCTTAGCACACTTTCATAGTTCACAACCAAAGGAATATTCTACCAATGAGAACATCTGGTCTCTAAACATCAAGAATACCAGAATCTCCATACCTGATCTCTAACTCTCCTACTTAAATGACTGATGCGTGATGCATACATAATCACCGAATGAGAAACACTCCCATAAATCTTCCATGCCATGTAGCTAAACCTGAACATCGATAGTTTTACACCCCATACTTTCATGTTAGAATGCGATTAAAGTGAATCAATATAAGGTGGAGAGTTTGAGGACCTTTACAAAGATAATGATGAGTTAAACAGGTGATACGGATGTATCATGAGGGTTGGAGTCTAAACGAATCAAAGATGTTATAGCCCATACTTTCGCGGTAAAACTAAGAGTGCTTAATATGCTAAGGAGGTCTATATTAAGGTAACTGAGTTATATAATATTCGTATGTTAAGTTTTTAATCCAAACAAATTGTAAAACAAAATTCGGCAAAAGTTATTGCAAGTTACGTTTATAATTTCACTGAAATTTTGGTCTAATATCACTGAGATTCTCTCCCAATACAATTAGAGTTACGAGATCCACCCAGAAAATTGAAGATTTCCGAGTCTAGTTTCCAACTCATTAAACCATTTGTTGATATGACATCAGAGTAGAGAGATATTTTTATTTTTGTGAGATTGCATAAGCAACTCCTATGGGAACCACTTAGGCGGTGGAGGACTATTGAACATTTTAAAGTGGTTGGAAGGCTCATTTAGGGTAATTTTAGACCAAGGACAGTTACCACACTCTTGAAAAACCTATCTTCTAGTTCTCCAAGGTTCCAAGGCGAAATCAATGTCACGCCCCAACCTCGAGGAGCGTGACCAGCGCTCAACCAAGGTACCCCACTCAAGCAAGCCTTCTAGATGCTTCCTACCCGACCTTACCTATGAACAAAGTGAGGTTGTATTCCATTAATAAGACAATGAGAAGATTACATGAGCAACACCATTTTCATTACCATTAGTACATCATTCGAGAATTCCCAAAATATTACATTTCACATTCATAGTTTATAGGTGGAAACATGTGATACACATTCATCTTTAGCTTGACTTTTCCAAAACCAAAACACAAGCCACACTATGTCTACGGAGCATCTAATAGACATAAAAGAGTACCATGATGTTGCCGGCAACATGACTCCGGCTATATCTCAAAACACTATACATAGATGACAAAAGATACAAGACCCTGAAATGAAGTAGGGCTCACCAAGTCAGCTGAGGAGAAAGGGTGTACCAGTATCACTGATCGATGCCGCCTATTGTAGAACCACCTGCATCCATTAAAGATGCAGCGCCCCCGACAAAAGGGACGTTAGTACTAGCATGTAAGACTAAACACCCTCTTATAACAGTACAAGGAGGAACAACATAGAATCAATGAAAGGCACAATAATATAAAAGTATCAAATTAGGAGCAAGATAAGTTTTAGGTAAATTCCAATATTTTAGCTTGGGAGATCTTTAGCACCGATATACCACCGTATTTTTAGTATCTACTCACGGCCGATCGGCTAAGCCATCTCACCCAAAGACATCCAATCACTATACCACCGTGTTTTTAGTAGGGAGTCCGATCTCAGCCCAATCGGCTAAGCTGTCTCACCCCAAGACATCCCACCATGTGTGTGCGGCATGGCGTCCGATCTCGACCCGATCGCCTAGGTCATCTCCCCACATGTGGTGCGTGAATCGACATCCAATCCAATGTTAGCAACAATCTCATCGCAAACAAAGGGAAATAATCTCAATACAACCATCTTATCCCATCTAGGGGAACAATCTCAACACATCAGTATGGGGATTTACCCCTCAACCACACCTACACTGGCACGTGTAGTTTCGGGGTTAGGTTGTTTCAACCTACCCTTCCTTTGTGGCTAACGATACTCCCATATCATTTATTACATCTCTTCATTTCATCGGCACTATTGGCCATAAGTGAAATTCTCATTCTTAGCACGTCGGCCGTATTTCATATTTCAACACGCTCATTTCACTTTCAGACATCATCATGGATTATCAACGAGGAATTTCTAATCAAGACTACATATGATCAATAAGGGTCTTAAGCACATTCAGATTTCTTGCAGAAATTAGCACGATAAGTTGCAATTGATACAAGATTTGGAATCATAATATTTTGATTCATTGGTCACATTTGAATACAATCCCGAAAGAGAGCATTTGGCTCACATTTTTAGTATATATCTATCAACACAAGCTTTTTTGGAATAGTCAAATTTATAAGGAATAACTCGGAACATGAGACATAAGAGCTTGGCCCTTCATACTCGAACTTAGGAGAACATCGTAGGATTCGATTCTAAGAGAGAAATTTAGCCAACATAGCTCGCTTTGAGCTTTCCTTAAATTACTACAATGTTACAGAAATCCTAGAAACTTCAATCTATTTAGAGGCATAACAAAATTGAACCATAATTAGGAAAAAGTTCATGGGTTCAGCTAATTTGAGCATTTCATCAAACACTATGTGTGCAAATTTGATTACAAGGTTCTTCTACAAGATTCCCTTCACCCCATAACCAATTTGATACCAAGAGTTTACTCATACTAGCTCAATGACCTCCCCACCATCCCCATTGTCATATGCATGTATAAATATCAACTCTCATACCAAAGAAAAGATTCCCTTCACCCTACAACCGATTTCCCCCACCAACCCCATTGGCATATGCAAATTTGACTACAAGGTTCTTCTGAAAAGATTCCCTTCACCCTACAACCAATTTAATACCAAGAGTTTACTCATACTAGCTCAATGACCTCCCCACCATCCCCATTGGTACATGCATGCATAAATATCAACTCTCATACCAAAGAATCACACTCCCCACTACCCAACTTCTGCCCAAACTCGAAATTGGAGACTAGGGTGTGAAACCTTACCTCTTAGATGAAAACCTTTTGAGCTTTCCTTGTTAAATTTGAAAGCTTGAGCAAGGATTGATGAACAAGATGCTTGGAGGTTCTTCCTCTCACTCAAGAGTACTTTTCTCTCTCTAAAATAACAATTTTAACCAGCCAAAATGAACCCCAAGATTGTTTTATAAAAAATGGGATCGGGTAAAATTTTCCCCAACTAAAGCCTACAAAATCGCTTCTGCGATCGCAAACTTGATTGCAAAACATTTATGCGGTCAGCAAACAACAAAAATGTCCCAAAAATTGGCTGCTCGGGTCAGGTTTGCGGTCCACATACCAGTTATGTGGTCGAATAACGCACCGCAAAAGTCCCCCTCCGAAATTCTTCATGCATGATATGCGATGGATGTGCGGCCCGCAAAATGGTTATGCGGTTGCACAATTGACCGTAAAATATCCTTCAAAGTTTGGCTTTGGTTCTAGTTCATTGTGCGGTCGATCTACGGTCTGCGAAGTGATTCTGCGGTCTCATAGTGGGCCGTAGAAATGCCATGTTCTGCAAAATTATTTTTCCAACTCCCCGGCACATTATAAAACCCCAAAAGTCCGTACAGCGGCGAGCTTAAGAATTTCTACAATCCTCAAACACGTCTGCCTACCTATGCACCATGAAACTCCGAGTTTGAGGCAAAATTTTATAGGCCTCACATCCTCCGCCGCTTAGGATCATTCATCCTTGAATGAGGGTCAATATCCGCTATTAGCATCTAATGTGATTTAACTTTTACTTCACACACCAGCAACTCCAAATTTTTGACTAACTCCCTAAATTTCCAAAAATTTCACCTAAGTCTCCCCTGTAATTGGGCCTATTACCCTGTTAGAGCATCTCAGAAACCAGTCCTAACAATATAATCATAGCACAACGATGTAACACAACATGGAAACAACACCGACCACAACACCATATATATTATATTACCAAAAAGGTGCATCCTTAACTTAAGTTGTACAAGGGAAACATAATTCGTAGAAAGTTAGCTTTTAACATTTTCATAGAACACAATTACATAGTTATTCAAACTATGTGGATACTTCTTCTTCATCTCTTCCTCGGCTTCCCAGGTGGCCTCTTCAACTTATTGGTTTAGCCATAGCACTTTCACGAAGGCAATCTTTTTATTTCTCAGCTTTCGGACTTGCCTATCAAGAATGGAAATCAAAATCTCCTCATAAGTCAATTCCTCATTAACCTCGATAGTCTCAACCGGAACAATAAGCGACGGGTCTCCAATTACCTTCTTCAACATAGATACATGAAACACCGGGTGCACCAGCGACATCTCCGGTGGTAGGTCAAGCCTGTAAGCTACCTGACCAACCTTCTGAATGATTTTGTACGGTCCGAGATACCTCGGACTCAATTTCCCTTTCTTCCCAAACAACATAATACCCTTCATGGGGGAATCTTTCAAGAACACACAATCGTTCTCCTTGAACTCCAAATCCCTACGATGCACTTTTGAATAGGACTTCTGGCGACTCTGAGCAGTTTTCAGCCGTTCATTAATGATATTAAACTTCACCATAGCCTGATGCATAAGGTCTGGCCCTATCAACTCTACTTCCCCAATCTCGAATCACCCAATGAGAGATCTACATCTTCTACCATATAGAGCCTCAAATGGTGCCATCTGAATGTTAGCATAGTTACTGTTGTTGTAGGTAAATTCTATGAGTGGTAAATGATCATCTCAGCTACCCTTGAAGTAAAGAATACTAGCACGCAACATATCCTCAAGTGTCTGTATAGTCCGCTATACCTATCCGTCGGTCTGTGGATGAAAGGTTATACTAAGATTCAGCTGAGTACCCAAACCTTGCTGAAATTTCTTCCAAAAGTTAGCTGTGAACTATGCCCCCCGATCAGAGATGATAGAAACTGGAGTTCCATGCAACCTAACTATTTCCTTGATATACAACCGGGCATATTATTCTACTACATTGGTAGCCTTAACAGGTAAGAAATGTTCTTATTTCGTATGTCAATAAACAATTACCCAAATCGAGTCAAACTTGCAAGGCGTGCGAGGTAGTCCCACCACAAAGTCCATATTGTTCATCTCCCACTTCCATATTGGAATTTCTATGTTCTGTTTCAACCCACCAGACCTTTGATGTTCGGCCTTTACCTATTGGAAATTTGGACACCTTGCCAAAACATCCGCTATATTCTTCTTCATATCATTCCACCAGTAGACCTCCTTAAGATCACGGTACATCATTGTAAAGCCTGGGTGCACGTAATACTTGGAAGTGTGAGCCTCGGTCATGATTCTTTCCCGGAGACCATCTATATTTGGAACACATAATCACCCCTGGTACCTTAGTGTACCATCATCCATGCCAAGAGAAAACGCCATGGTCTTATTTTTATGAATTTCCTCCTTCAGCTGTACCGACAATAGATCATCATATTGCTTCTCCTTTACTTCCACATCAAGTGATGATTTAGCCCTATTTTGCATAACCGCCCCTCCTTCACTAGAATTCACAAGATGAATTCCCAAACTAGCCAACTGATGGACTTCCTTGGCCAACGGCCTTTGATATGCCTCCAAATGAGCCAAACTACCCATATATTTCCAGCTAAGAGCATCCTCCACAATATTAGCTTTCCTTGTATGATATAGAATATCGATGTCATAGTCTTTGGGTAACTCAAGCCATCTCCTCAGCCTCGGATTCAATTCCTTCTATTTGAAAATATACTAAAGGCTCTTATGGTCCGTGAATATATCCACATGGACACCATACAAATAATGGCACCAAATCTTGAGTGCAAACACCACCACCGCAAGTTCTAAGTCATGTGTTCGATAGTTCTTTTCATGATCCTTGAGTTGCCTAGAAGCGTAAGCGATTACCTTGCTATGTTGCATCAATACACACCCAAGTTCGATCCTTGAAGCATCACAATACACCATAAATCCATTCGTTCCTTCTGGTAGGGTCAACACCGGCGCCGTAGTCAATCTTCATTTTAACTTTTAAAAGCTCTTTTCATAAGCATCTGACCATTTGAACTTAACTACCTTCTGCATCAATTTAGTTAACGAAGGGGCAAGAGTAGAGAACCCCTCCACAAACTTCCTGTAATACCCAGCTAAGCCCAAAAAACTGCAAATCTCTTTTGGAGTTGTAGGTCTAGGCTAATTCTTCACATCTGCAATTTTTTGAGGATCAACCTTGATTCCTTCACTGGAGACGACATGACCCAAGAACGTGACATATTCAAGCAAAAATTCACACTTCGAAAACTTTGCATACAACCTCTGCTGATACAGAGTCAGCAAAACTATCCTGAGATGGTCAGCATGGTCCTCTCGACTTCGTGAATATACAAGAATATTGTCAACGAACACTATCACAAGAGAGTCAAGGAAAGTCTTGAAGACTCGATTCATAAGATCCATGAAATCTACCAGGGCATTTGTTAGCCCAAAAGACATTACCAAAAATTCAAAGTGCCCATACCGGGTCCTGAAACTATTTTCGGGATATCCTGCTCTCTGATCTTCAGTTGGTGATACCCCGACCTTAAGTCAATCTTAGAGAAATACTTAGCACCCTGCAAATGGTCAAACAAGTTATCTATCCTTGGCAGTGGGTACTTATTCTTGATTGTGACCTTGTTGAGCTGTCGATAGTCAATACACATCCTTAGTAACCCATCTTTCTTCCTTACAAAGAGAACCGGTGCACCCCAAGGTGACACACTTGGCTGGATAAAACCCTTCTCTAACAAATCCTTCAATTGTTCCTCTAGTTTCTTCAATTCTGCTAGTGCCATTCTGTAGGGTGGAAAGGATATGGGTTGCGTGCCTGGAATCATATCAATCCCAAAATCAATCTCCCTGTCTGGTGGGATCCCAGGGAGCTCATCAGGAAAGACCTCTGAAAATTCATTCACAACTGGTACATACTCAAGCGTGGGTGCCTCAGCATCGGTGTCCATAACCCATACCAAATGGTAAATACACCCTTTGTTGATCAACTTCGTGGCCTTAAGGTAAGAAATAAACCTACCCTTTGGCACTACATCATCCCCCTTCCACTCAATAACTGGCTCATTCGGAAATTCAAATTTACGGTTTTGGTTCGGCAATCAAACTTGGCAAAACATTAATAAAGCCAGTCTATCCCCATTATTACATCAAAATCCACCATTCCCAATTCAATGAGATTAGCCATGCTGTCCCAACCACGCACTGTGACAACACAATCCCTATAAACCCACACGACCACAATAGACTCACCAACCGGAGTAGATACATAAAACGGCTCATGAAGTTGTTCCGGTTCTATCCCAAATTCCATAGCAACATAAGGAGTGACATAGGACAAAGTGGAACCAGAATCTATGAGAGCATATACATCATGAGATTAGACAGTCAATATACCTGTGACAACATCTAGAGAAGCCTCTGAACTCTGGTGACCCCTCATAGCATAGAAACAGCTGGGTCCTCCGGAACACTGTGCAGCACCCATAGTTGCACCATGCCATACGGATGCTGGAGTACCTCGAGCTGGAGGATGTGCTGCGGATGAAGTACCTACAAAACTGGCTGACTATGTCGTTCCCCTGCCGACACTCTGGCGGGATGAACGACAATCTCTCTGAATGTGACCCCTCATATCGCACCCGTAGAATATGGGCAGGTCCATGTAGCAGACCCCAAAGTGCATCTTCCCACACCTAGGGCATGGGGGCCTCCGCTGCTGCTGGAATCTCCTACCAGGTTGACCCTGCTAGTAGGATCCCCTGTTGCACTGACTGCCTTAAACGGCTCCA